>NC_143057.1:37597500-37903750 GCF_052426305.1 Pelodiscus sinensis | reverse complement strand
ACTTGTCTGTCATTCTGAATAATCCTGACATTTGAAGATACTTAGATGAGAAGTCAGATGTGCCTGCCGAAAGAATGTAAGGTCTTGATTATAGGACTCCAAGCAAACACATTCTGTAAAAATTTTAGAGTAGCTGAGATCAATAGTTATTATTACTATTTGTACAGCAGTATCTTATAGAGGTCAAGGTCCCACTATGCAAGCTACTGTACAAACAGATAAGCTATTTCCTCTTCACACCAGAAATAATTTTGACCATATCAATGTATGGAATTTTCTGATTTAGTTCTGTTTGAGTATTAAAAAATACTGACTGATGAGAGTGATGCCCAATCAATTAATTGTAGGTTATCCAGATCTGGATGAAGATGACAAATTCACTTCAAGAAGTCCAGTGTTTTCTGCAGTTGGAATAGAAGTTCTATGGCTATCTATTGAGTCTGAAGTGCATCCTGACTCAACAGGGGATAGGAGGATGAAGTTGGCTCTCCCCTTTCCCCTCTTTTCTGTACCCTTTGTATAAGCTGTCTTTAAATCAGCAGATTCTTCTGAACCCAGGACTCTATTTCCATTTCCAAAGTGAAGGCTGACCTCTGGTTAGATCCCTTCCAAAACCAGGGAGTAAACACTCATATTTCAATCATTAGCATCTAAGGGAAAGCAAGAGGCAAATTCTTCTGTAATCACCACATATCTACCCACTACATGGTTTCTTGAGGTTTCTTCTGAAATAACTAGTTTCGGCAACTTTCGTAGACAGGATCCTGGCCTCAATGAACTACTGGGGCTGAACATGTGTGGCCAAGTTTGTGTGTGTGTGCTGAAATGTGCCACTTACAGGGATGTGTACTCAAATTTTAGAAACACATCTTCCAAATATTCTATTGCCACTGAAAGGATTGCTACCACAGGGTGGGTTGGCAGTCATGATGTCTGTACTTATATGCCCACAAGGAGACATTTGGATATAAACTGGGTATTACACCTTATTTTGCAATGTATCAGAGTGGTTCTCTGTCCTAAGAAGGAATTTCTGGAGGTGCATTTTGAGAAATCACACTCAGATTACCTGATGCACGACACCCATGCTAGCTACTGGAGACAATTGGCTCCAGATGACCACTGACGGGGGGGAAAAAAAAAAAAGACTGATTCAATGAAGTTTTGCTTCTTTGCAAATCTTTAGCGTGGTAGTAAAATTTTAGCTAGAGCTAGAAGTGATTAAGTTAAGCAACTCTTGATTTTGAATGGGTAAGTATGAATTCTTTTTGTCAGCCAGCAAGTTATAAGAAAGTCTGTCTCTTTGGACACTGATTGGTATATTGTCCATGAACAAATATAAATTCATAACTTGTGACATGACTTACTGTGATGACCAGGTATTTCTTAGGGCTCTGGATGCAGAGGGCAGGTCAAAAGTAAGTGTTTTGTACAAAAATTATGAGCTTGCATAAACAAATGTTCCTTTTGTCTTTGCCAAAGTGAAGACTGTGTTAGATTGAGAAGAAAATTCACAGGTTTTCTTGAGAACATCTCTTCCAGAAGTTTAACTCTGATTGGGAAACAGCCCCTTGTTAAATACTCTGTGTTGACTATGCTGACTTTAATAGTAAGAGCAAAGGCCTCTCTGCTATCTCAGTTACTCACTGATTTTTGTTCACTGACCAGCTTCTCACCTGTAAATTTGTATTCCCAAGGTTCCTGTGTAGGATAATCCTATTCCTAACAAAGTAATAGAGATGTAGCCATGTTAGCCTAGTCTAGCTGAAACAAAAAACAGGACTATGTAGCACTTTAAAGACTAACAAGATGGTTTATTAGGTGATGAGCTTTCGTGGGTCTATTCCTAACATGACTTCCTTGTAGCTACTATATTAGGAACCATTGCTCTTGTGACAAATCACATCAAGATATATGACCAGAATAGAACCAAAGGCCTCTTATTCCAAATCTTTGTCTGAATGATTATATCTGAGGCACTAAAATTGTTGTGCAGTATGTGTTCACTCTCATTCTCTCCGGGGTCTTTTGAAGAAAGGCACACTTTTCAAAGTGAATTATGTCTTCTGCTGGTGGAAATTTTGCTGCCACAACCTAAGGTTCACAGACTTGTATGAAATTCTTTTATGTTTTTATGTAACATTTTAGTTTAATTTTTGTATGGTGTTTTGTGGTATTTCTGATGGCTGCATATGAGAAGAGGTAGGATGCTATATTTCCTGATGAGGGAACCCCTAAACCAACAAGAGTACTGGTACAGATACCTTGATTGGGGGAATAGCTTGCTACACGTCGGCTACAATCTGAAAGGATGCATGCTTGCTCTCCAAGGCTGGCTAGCACCACTTAGTATCACTCAGGGCACTTGAGTAAAACAGGGGTCATTATGAACATTGAAAGGGATTTCTCACTAACCTCCCTATATTCCCATGATAGTGAAATTGTCAAGGAAATGAAATACTCATGTTCCTTTCTTCTGATCATAGTGATTGGAGTGCTCCATATGATTTAATGTAAGCTAACCAATAGAAAATGGGAAGAGTGGCAAAAACACCTTCCCACTTATCAGACTGACCCCTTTATCTGGAAGAGAGAGGGCCTGTGAGCTGAAAGTCAGACAGGCATATTAGATTGCAACTCTGAGCAAGGCTCCACATGAGACACATGCTTCTCTGCATACCATACTGCAGGGTGGGAAAGAGGCAGCGTGTGTGATAATGACATTGTGAAAGAGCCTTTCTGCTGAGAACCACCCACCCTCCCCCCAGAAAATATTTCTTCTCGACGCTAGGCTTACAAGACAAAGGAGAAAGGCTTTTAACTTCAATTTTTACATTGTTCACTCATTAATAATATATATTTGTAGTTTATGAAGGGGACACTTGCCTCTGCTTTTCTGGGATTTGAAATCTCTGGAATTTCCAAGACTTACCCCTGATTCTGTGTTCAGGTGTTCTCGCTGCAAAGTCTCATGCTTCTTGTTGAGCCTCCCATGATTGAGTCATGGTTTCACTCCAGGATCAAAGACTTACCCACTTCTCCTACTCAAAGCCCCAAGGATTGGCAGAGTGAGAGTTAGGAGTTTGTGGCTGCAGAGCAGCAAAAACTTGCCTTTTCAATCCTGGCAAGCAGGGTCAATGGCTCCTGGCAGCAGGTCACAGCTTGCCCACCAAGCATACTAAAAAGTTACCCTAAGCATCTTGGAGTTGGCTCCCTGCTTGTAAGGCTTCTCTTCTGCTGCAAAGAGCAGCCCATTTTCAAAAGGTGCTATTCCAGAGAAGAGGAGGTTACTCACCTGTGCAGTAACTGATGTTTTTCGAGAGGAGTGTCCCTGGGGTACTCCACATCAGGTGTTGGTGCATCTCTGCACTCTGGATCGGAATCTTCAGAGCAGCGTCCCTGGGGCTATGCATGCGCAGATCCTGAGCTGCGTGCTCCGAGTGTACTGACATCACACATGAATGAATCTCCCCCTCACTCAGTTCCTTCTCTAATGTGGAGAGAGACTTCCTGAAGAGGCCAGGAACTCCAAAGTAGAAGAGAGGAAGGGAGGGTAGTGGAGCAACCACGGGGACACTCATCTCAAAGAAAGTCAGTTACTGCACAGGTGAGTAACTTCCTCTTCTTCTTTGAGAGATGTCCCTCTGGGTGTTCCACATCAGGGGACTATAAAGCTGTATGACTCAAGAAGGCAAGTGCTTCAGATCTGGTATGAAGGTTGTGGAAATGACTGCCTTGGGGAACGTTAGGTTGGATAATGTTCCGTGAGTGAGTAAGTGCACAGTGTAGCAGCTTGGCATACGTCCGCAATGGTGACCTTGTGTAGAAATGCTATTTAGGTAGCCATGGCTCTAGTGGAGTGCAGCCAGATATTTGTAGGATTATTGAAGGACAAGTTAAAACAGAGTCTAATGTACCCTGAGATCCAGTGAGAAATTCTCCGTGATGAGATGGGTTGACGTTTATTATGGTTTGCTATGGAAACGAACAGCTTAGGAGAAGATCTACATGGCTTTGTATAATGTAGGTTGAAAGAAAGCACCCTGTGTAAGTCAAGTGCATACATCTTTGATTCGAAGGAGATGGCATGAGGCTAGGGAAAGAATGTAGGCATATGTATCATCTGGTTGAGATCGAAGGATGAGCATATTTTGTAGTCACCTTTTCCTTAAAAAAGGTCATGTATGGGGGATCTGCCGTAAATGCTGTGATTTCTCCCACTCATGTGGCCAATGTAATGGCTACAAGGAATGCTGTTTCCATAAATAAGTGTAATAGAGAGGAGGGGCCATGCAAGTGCATTCAAATACCAGGTGCAGATCCCAGAGTTTGGGTGGTGGGGACACCTCTGGATAAAGTGCTTATAAGCCTTTTAAGAATCTTTTGGTGATGGGATGTGCAAAGATGGGATATGGGTGAGATTCTGTGGCCTGCATTGTGCAGGGGATCAGACTAGATGATCATAATGGTCCCTTCTGACCTTAAAGTCTATGAGTCTATGATTGAGGAGTCATCTTAATATGCAAAGTTGTTATACAGCCAAGTGTATCTCAATGAAACTAATAGCAAGGCCTGATTGTTTAAGATGCAATAAGTATTCAGGAACAAGGGATATGGAGGTCACTGACGGGACGACTTGACAGTCCAAGCACCATATGAAAAATCCGTTCTATCTTTGAGTGTAGGTATTGGGAGTGTTCTGGAACCTACTATGGAGTAATACCCCATTGTACAAGTTCTGAACATTCTAATTTTTGTGCAGAAAATCATCGAGTTGCCATGTTTTGTGGTGCAACATGCAAAGGTTGTGGTAGCTCATTTGGATTCCCAGTTCGGAGATCTGGAGACTCCGGTAGATATATTGTTGGAACCTGTGACATTCTGGTTAGGAAGGGAAAGCAAGGTTCTCATGGCCACAATGGAGTTGAGGGATACTCTGGCGCTGCCTGTTCTTACTTTGTGTATGACTTTGTTTAGGAAAGGTATGAGTGTGAACGTGTACAGGAGGTCAGATGACCAACTGATTAAGAAGGCATCACCTATGGAGGCTGTCCCCATTCCTGCTCTGGAGCAGAAGAGATAACACATCTTGTTGGTTTGAGTGGTGAAGATATCTATGGTGGGGTGAATCCATTGGAGGAAGATCCATAATAAGATGTCCAGGTTGATTAGTCATTTGTGTTTGGGAGTGTGTCAGCCGTAGTGTTGAGCTTGCCTGGAAGATGAAGGGCAATGATTCTGATCCTCTGTTTTATGCACCATTTCCCAGAGGTTGATTTTATTTAAATCAACAGAATGGAACCTGATCACATGCACGGAATACTCCATGCATGTGATCAGGTTCCGCCCTGTTGATTTAAATAAAACATAGCTGCCACGTTGTCTGTGTATATTCTGACGTGGCTGTATGACTTGAAGTTCTAAGCATGTTTATATGGAGTTTCCTCTCTGTGTTGGACCACATTCTTTGAGATGTATGGTGTGCAAGCGTGCTCCCCACCCTCTGAGGGTATGGTAATTGAGGGCTCTGGTGCAAAAATGAAGCCCCCTTACAGAGGTTCTCAGGTACTGTCCACCACTAGAGGGATTGCCTCACTGTTGTGGCAACAGATAGGAATTTGGACAATGGGCATATATTGGGTCTGTACACCCATCTGAGCCAATCCTGAAGTCATTGCATGTATAGGCCTACACTCGTTACTATAAAATTGCACACAGCCATATGCCCCAGTAATTAGAGGCAATCGTTATCTGTAACTTTGGGGCTGGACTGTAATATGCATACTAGTAGTCTGGAATCTTTCTGTGAGAAGAGAGGAGATAGCCAATGTGGAATCCGGGTAAGCCCCTATGAATTGTATTTTCTGTGTAGGAAGTAAAGCAGTAATGTAAAGCATGTTTATTTGCAGGCCGAGTCTTTTGAAGACATGCATTGTGATGGACATGCTGTGATGATAGTTGAGTTTGGAATGCACTTTGAGGTGGCAATCATCCAGGTAAGGTAACATCATAATATTTTGCTTCCTTAAGTAGGCAGTGACAACAGATAGTACTTTGGAGAATACTCTGAGAGTGGTGGATAGGCCAAAGGGTAGTACCTTGTATTGATAGTGTTTTGAATCTAGAACAAATTGAAGAAAACGTCTAGGAGCTGGATGAATAAAGATGTGAAAATAAGCATCTTGCAAGTCTTGAGAACCAGTTGCTCTGTTGCGATGCTGGGATAATGGTAGCAAGTGAAACCATTTTGAATCATTGTTTCCCACATACTTATTCAATGCTCTCAGGTCTAAGATAGGCTGTCATTCCCCTAATTCTTTTCTCAGTGAGAAAATTGGGAAAGGTTTTTATTCTCGCTATGAACTGCATGGAACCATTTCTCATGCTCATAAATAGTCATAAAGGGATTAGCGTAGCTGTGTTTGATTATTTGAAACACCCATCTATCTTATGTTATAGTTAACCAGTTATGGTAGAACGTGAGGAGGTGGTGTTGGAAAAATTTGAGAGAGGATGATTACATTGGAGGAGGTAAGTGGTATTCCAGGCTCTCAACATAGGTCTCAAATCTGCTTATTGGGTTGCTGGGGTTGTTGCGTGGTATTGGAGGGTGGGCGATGTCGCTATGATCTATGTCTATTCCGCTGTTGCTCTTGTTGAGCTTGTCTTGGGTGGTGTTGGGTATATTGAGGGTATCTTGGATACCTAAATTGTCATCACCTAAGCGCTGGATTGCGGATGCTGAGGGATCTGAGCGTTACCCTGGAATCCTTCATTGAATGAAATATGTTGTTGGTGTTAGCTGTGAATAGTTTCTTGCCATCAAATGGGAGATTTTCAATGGTGGATTGGATCTCCCTAGGAAAGGAAACGGAATTGAGCCAATAGGCTCACCTCATGACAACTGTGATAGCTATGGATCTTGCAACGATGTCTGCAGTATCTAAGGCTGCCTGCAAAGCTGTTTTAGAAATTGTATGTCTGTCAGTGATTATGTCCTTGTATTACTGCTTCTTAGCCTCTGCTCTGTCTGCAATAAAATAATTGAGTTTTGAATAATTTCTTTGGTCGTATTTGCTTAGTAGGGCTATATAATTAGCAACACAGAACTGCAATGTGGATAACATGTAAACCTTGTGCACAAGTCAAGCCGTTTACTGTCAAAGTTGGACAGCATAGATCTCAAGTGTTGCTGTTCATTTTTCTTGTGAGCAGCCTCCACCACCAGTGAGTTAGGTACTGGGTGGGTAAAGAGAAACTCAAGAGTCTTTGGGTGGGAAAAAGTATTTATCATCCGATCTCTTGCACATAGGTGTGACTGTGGTGGGTGTTTGCCAGATGCTTTCAGCTGGTTCCATGATTATAGGGTTGACAGATAAGACTATTTTCAAGGATGTTACCGACAGTAAGATATCTGGAAGTTCATGTTGGTTCTCTGTGACCTCTTGCAATTGAATGTTGAGTTCTGCAGAGACCCATTTGAAGAGGTTTTGAAAGCGTAAAAAGTTGACAGCAGTGGTAGGTGGAGGATGCATGACAGCTTTGTCAGGCGAGAAAGATGCATTAGTATTAGGAGACTATCCAGAGTTGGGTCACTGTTGTGGGCATCCTCTGTGTCCTGGTGGTGCTGAGGAGACAGTGCCTGTGGTGAAAGAGAGTGTTGTATCATGGTGCGTATGCTGGTGTTTGTGATGGGACTGCTGTGGATTCCAATAGCACGATTTTGGTAAGAAGGGCACTGAGGTGGCATCCGTGGGTTTCCATACCAGGGTGGCATGTTTCTCTGTCTGGTGTATGCTGGACAAGCTCTGGCAGAATAAATGGAGTGATCCATAGGGGGAGAATTCTGCAGAGAGAAAACTACGTCCACATCAACATCATCCTCCTCACTTGAGAATCGTTCTGGTGAAAGCGTTTGGTGCTGTGCCAGCGTGCCCGGAGAGCGGTTGATATCAGGGAAAGGTAAGATGAACATAGAGGAAATGAGTAAGTCTCTGTGCTGCGTGTACTGAAGTGCAGGTGTTGACAGTTTCATGGTTGGCTGTATTCAAGAGACTTGTGGTGCTGGATATAATCTCAGCATTAAGCAAACTGGTGATCTTGTCGGTGCTGTCCCGGCATTGGTGACCACTGCAGGAGTAGCGATCGGCATCAGAGGTGCTTATGGTGCCATTGTGGCATCCCGTATGTCTGGTGCTGCTGTTGTATGTGAAACAGGCAACTCAAAGCATGGGTTTTTTGTACACTCTGTCTTGTGTGGCACCAGCAATGCTCAGTGTGTCACAGGTACTGAGGCACAGAGCTTCAGCTGTTCTCTGCAACTGAAGCTGGTGAATGCTGTTGGGTTTTGTAGGAGCTATGAAGCTGGCTTTTTCACAGGCTTTTTATCTTCATGCGCCTGAGAGGTCTCAGAATCTTGTCCTGGGTTAGAAACAGGGTGTAATGATTTTTCTAGTAATATAAGTTTGAGTCACAGGTCTCTGTCATGATGGGCTCTTGATTTCAATTTTGTGCAATGGGAGCACTTTTGAGAGACGCATGCTTCCCCCAAGGCAGGGGATACATTGTGAGTTTTCCTTTGACACTGGAATGGGGGCGTTGTATGAAGAGCAGCATTTAAATTAGGCCTGGGCAAGACGTGGCTCGCCAAACGGTCCAGGGATGCTGCAGGGAGCCCCAGGCAGGCTCCCAGCTTGCCTCATGCCACCCTCAAACCACTCAAACACGGCTTGGGGGTGGTTTTTCTTTTAAAAACAGTGAGTCTGGAGGAGAGGTGGGAAAGCTTTAGAAGCTGCTCCCACCCCCAGCACAATCCCATTGGCTGGTTTCTGACCAGAAACTGGCCAATGGGAACTGCCTGTTTCAATAATAGGCAGCCACAAAGCACAAGGGACTCCAGAGCACATGCCTGCAGCTTCCGTGGGGATGATGCAGGCAGGGAGGCTGATTCACGAACAGCTGCTGGATGGTAAGTCTCCTGACCAGAGCTTGCCTCTGGCAGGACAGTCCCTCCCTTTCTCAATCCTCTGGCCCCTACTCCACATACTCAAATCCTCTGCCCTGCTCCTGTACCCATATTCCCTCCCAGATCCGGCACTCCAATCCCCTGCCGCAGATCACAGTCCACTTCTGCCCTAGTTCACAACCTAAATCCCTGCACCCCCTCCCGTACCCTAATTCCCTGCCCCAGGTCACAATCCACCACCCCCTTTGCACCCGAATCCACTGCCCCAGGTCACAACTATGTCGTTCACCCAAACTCCCTCCCTTACTCCAAGCACTCTTCTGCACCCAATCTGCACCCCAGATTCGGCACCACCTCTATTAATATCATGAAAAAGTGCAGCCCTCAACCACCTTCCAAATGTTTGGAGTGGCCCCCTCACAAATTATTGCCTGCCCCTGGTTTAAATCCTGGTGAACCAGGCATAATGCTAAAACTAACTACTATCTAAATGGGGGGGGGGGGGGGGGGGGGGGGGGGGGGGGGGGGGGGGGGGGGGGGGGGGGGGGGGGGGGGGGGGGGGGGGGGGGGGGGGGGGGGGGGGGGGGGGGGGGGAGGGGAGAAATGGAGGGGGAAACGGTGGAAAAGTTTTTTTTAAAACACGGAAGAAAGAACTATTAAGTAGCTGACTCAGAGAAAGATGAAACAGATTACTTATCTAACTATATGGAGCTAGGTCAGGAACACTGCTCCACCTCAGGCTGGAGATTGTAGAGAAGGAATTGGGGGGGGAGAGAGGAAGGGGAGGGAATTGCGCGTGTGCAATGCCAGCACACTTGGAGCACGTAGCTCAGGATCTATGCATGCATGGTCCCACGGACACTGCTCTGAAGACTCCGATCCATGACGCGTGCGTGCACTGACACCTGATGTGAAGCACCACATGGGGACATCTCTCAAAGAAGAAACCAGAGGCCTAATTCCTCACCTCAGCAGAGGAAGAGAAAAGCTAAAAGTTCAAATCAAGTCATTATTGCAAGAAAATGAATAAAAAATAAACTTATAAAACAGAATGCTCATGAGAAATTGAACTGCCAACTTGTTCTGCAGTTCTGGAGGCATAAAATCTGGTAGCTCAAGGGCAGCGCTTAGTCTTGGATACTTCAGCAACAACAAAAGATCACTTCTGAATTCCACAGGCAAAGATATTTTAGTGATGAAAGAGAAGCTGTGCAACCGAGTAAATAGTTACGAAATAGTGAGAAAGTTTATTAACTGCACAGCAAGTATTAGTTCATGTTTATGCAGTCTGATAATAACGGTCTAAAATAAGTATTATTAGTACCAAGTTCAAATTCTTTATAGAACGGATACTCTGTATAACACCATTAGAAATCCGTGATGGCATCAGTTTAATAGACTTTCCTGAGCAGTAGTGGGAAGCAGTTGGAGGGACCTGCTCCATTGCTCAACCAGCATTAATACTGTGTCAGTCCATGCTCTTTCCAGAGTGATCTCATTGATCTTATGACACCTTTTCCTCAGTGCACTCACTGAGGAGTGGCTCCTTCCATTTATTAAGCCACATGCTGCTTTCTCAGAACCAAATAGCAAACTCAGATCCAATGCAGGCCTCGATATAAAGACAGGCCACAAGGCCTCTGAGTACGTGATGCTTTAAAAAAGGTTCCTAGCCACCTCAGTCCATTCTGTAAACTATCTACAAATTCAACACCACTCTTTGAATCTAAAGCAAAAATACAAGGAGCTGTACTAAAAAAGCCAAATTATACATGCTAAAAATGCAGGAAAATGGGTAATGTCAGAAACTTAATTTAAAAGTTACATTTTGCTTGCAATAAATCTAATAAACCACAATTGGAACATTAAATACTGCACGTTGACCTCTTTAGAAGGATAAACTGGAAACTATTTCCCCTTTTAAGCATTATGTGATTTTTTTTTCAGGTTAAAAAACATGTATGCTTTTTCCCTTTATTTTCTTCCAATACAGTATACTAATTAAATTTATGTCTGATATACTCCTATATTCTTCCTGCAGTATCTCAAAATAATAAAATACAATATTTTGTCTAAACCATTTATGTGGGATTTCCCTTGAGTCCAATACTGTAGAAAAACCAATAGTGCAAGGTACATAGTGATCTTCTGCCTTTGAAAAAAGTTTTCAAATCAAATTTCCTCACCCTATTATCTTGAATTTTAACGCTAAACCCTCTGCCCAGTGCCCAAGAGTACAAACTGGGTGTAAGCTTTTAAAGCATGTGAAATAGCAACAGCATGAAAACTAGCATAAGCAGTCTGAACTGTAGGGTAACAAACTGTAATGAAACAACAGAATGCACGGAAGGAGGCTGATTCTTTTGATAAATATGTTAAAGTTTTAGTTGGCATTAAAGAGTGAAGGGGTTTTTTGGGGACTATTCTTCCGCTGATATTTGAGTAAACAGTTGGTTTGTACAACACATACTGTTAGACAAATATGTACTCTAATGATCTTTACAATGCCCTCTCTTGCCTCATAATACCTCAATTTAGGTATAGACTATTAAACGGATTAGAGAAAAATATGAAAGCCTACCAGTAAGTAAGAAATGTAAATCAAACACTTACTTTTCAAAGACACAAAGAACATTTACACTAACAACTGAAAGTTTACAATCCAATACTGTGCTGTTTAAGCCTTTGGTTATTTTGCGTTCTGCTTTTTCCACCTAATTTAATAAAGAATTGTATGTTTTATACGTGTTGTTATACAGAATAATGTACAAGACTAAAATATGTATTTGCATATTCCCAAAAGTCTCTTACACGATTTTTGGAGTAAATGACAATATAAATGCATTCTAAAAAATGCTTCACATTATATGAAGAACTTCTAAGGTGACAAAGAATTTTAAGAGGATCCATATTTCACTGAAACATTCAAGATGTGTAAACTAAAATGAATATTAAAAGAACCAGTTATCTTGTAAATGAAATGATGGATGAAAAATAAATAATTAAATAATTTAAAATACGTTTTAAAACTCACCTTTCTAGGCCAAATATTGTAATATTCCATAATATACTTTTACATAATCTAATTCTGGGAAATATGAGTGGTGATGATGGAACAGAACAGATGAATCAAAATTTTAGATAAACTTTAAACAAGTTTATTGTTATTAAAAGAAATTCAGACAAAATAGTTTTGAAATATCAAATAAACAGGATGCAAAATATTCAACAGCATTTTTAATATCAATAAGCACAGTACAGCTCAAAATGATTACACTGAATGTATGTATATTATAAAGGTATCTTATATAACAAATGATTTAAAATTAAAAAAATATTAAACAAAACACTGATGAAAATGGAAAAAACAGATAATTTATAGAAATTTACCTTCAAATATTATTAAATTACAGTATAACACTAGAGCAGGGCTGTCGAATACTGTTTGTTCAATTTAGTACATAAATATATTCTTAATTTATCTGTCTAACTTCTATCATGTATTTTGTTTGCCTATATTTTTGTACAACTTTTAAGAGACAAACATTAAAAACAAAGTTACTTTCAGCAACATGGCAGCAAAACTGTTAATAGTGTAAATTAAGATGTTCACTTAATGTGACAAAAACTCATGCATTTCTTATGGTGCATATTTTTCTAATTTTCATTATCATCATCATCATCATCACCACTACTATTCAGAGTCTTAGTCCATTCCCTGTAGGCCTGTCTTTTCTGCAAGCATGATAAGGGAAGAAAAAAAGCAGAAGTGTTAGTTTAAACTGGCAAGTTAGTTTTTAAAAAGCAGACAAATTCTGAAATTGCTTCTGAATTCAGGATGCAATAGAAGTGTTCCAATCCTCTGTTAACGGAAATAGATCAGTCTATAATAAACTGTAAATGAATTCCCAAAGATTTATTAGATCCTAATCCTGAAACTTACTGTACACAGGCAGAATACTGAAAGTGCACAAAGACCCGATTTCAGTAGGGGTCTGCCTCCATATATCTTACTGCAAGATCGAAGGTTTACTGTATAAATCTCATTCCATAAAAAGAACATTCTTAAGGTGATTATTCCTTTTCTTTAAAGATAAAAGTACTTGAATGTGATTTGGGAACCGGAATATTCTCCAAGGTGTATGATGATAATTTAAACACACTCCTCATTTCACCTTATTGTTTAATAAAAGAATGAACAACTAGAGGGAACAAAATCTTCCATTTTCCTATTCCCCCCCCCCCATATGAAAAATCGTGATGGGATTGTTCTACATAAAAAGTAGAATTACACAAACTGAATCAATCTATCGTCCAGTGCCTTTTGGTTCCTCTCAAAGCTACTTATTTGCTCACAAATGTTATCTAATGCAAATAAGTGCAAAATCAAGGAGGAAAATAAACAATACAAAATAATTAGATAATTTGTATTCAAGGAATTGGATTTATTGTCTTGTTGGCATTTTGCTTCCTTAGCATAGCATGAAAGATCAAGGGGAAATACATCAAGAACCTTACTGGCTTATGAGAAAGAGAAAGTACAGTGACAAAGTCTTTTTGTGTTATCAGTAGCAGTTTTAATTGTTTGCTAGTGCTGTTTGTTAGTAGGTGTTTTGCAAGATAATAGCACAAGAAATATAATCTGCATCATGAGAGAAAAAAGCAAGTTTGTAGCCCTTAGTGCTATAGGATCTGTAAATACTGTTGAAGAGAAACTCTGTAGTGAGGTATAATATGAATTCAATTTACCAATTTCATTTTTAGAATATTTTGGTTCAGAAAAGCACCTTTTAAGTAAGAGGCAGTAGAGAAGATATTTCTGTGACATCTAGAATACTTAGAATTAGACAGATTCTACTTTCATATAAATGATGTACAGTACAGCATCACAAAATATGTTCTAAAATAAACAAAATCCCTACCAGATAGCTAAACTTGTTTAAAAGCATTTGTTAAGTAACTTCCCATCCATCCTATAGAAAGCCATCTACTCTTTCTGAAATTTATCTCTGGATCTCAGGAACACAAGCACAGAGATAGGATACTAAAGGCAAATCTCTAGCATTAAGGCTTTCATATATATTAGACCATCCTATCTGCCCTCTCCAATTGGAACTGAACTAGCAGCTATTGACAGTCATTTCCTAGGTGTGGATATTTTTAAAATTCAGTTTCTATGGCAATAAAAGATAGCTTGATGTTAGGAATTTTCCACCTTATTTATGGACATACTGTATATCATTTAAAAAAGTCCTTGAACTATGTTAGAATTATATATTAGCTTTCAAAGAAAGATGGTTAAAATTAAAATAGGAAGCATATCAATTATTAAAATATTACATATAAATTATAAAAGTCTATATTTTTGGATATCAATATTTCTATACTTAAAATTACTGATAAACTTTTAATTAATGCTGTGTGATATAAATATACTTACTGTATCTCAAATACAAAGTTCTGCAAAAACATTACTTGTACATTTTCAATTAAAAACAGAATGGTTGTAAAAGTGTTTAATCAATTAAAATTCAGGTAAAATTTCCAATGTGATATAACTGTACGTGAATGCACAATATAAAAAAGCTACTAAAAGAAAACCTATCCTTACTGCAGCTACTGTAATAAAACTAAAAAGCCACATGCATGCATGTACACACACACACACACACACACACACACACACACACACACACACACACACACACACACACACACACACCTCTTATTTAAGCCAAACTGATGGCATGTGCATAATTAAGGATGTTTCAATATAATTATGCTGTAAGTTCCCTGTCAAAGATCAGGTATTGGCTATCCTTTTTATAAAATCTTGCCAGACTGGCCATAAAACCCTATGCAATGAAGATACAAATTAGATTATGTGTTACTAAATATAAAACATGTACTAGCAGGAGATTGAGAGTAAAAATTCTGGAAAAAACTGATTTAGGTTTTTTTCACTCTCCCAATGCAAGTTTGTATTAAATTATGTTTCAGTTTCTTCACCTGTAACATCTGACTTCCAGTCCCATCCCTTAACCTGTAAGGTCTAATAACTCCATCCTCACAAAAGAAACGAGGTGGGCGCAGACTCATCACATCTTCAGATGAATCTGTAGCTCTGAAAACAAAGCAACAAATACAAAATATGTTCAATATTTAACCCAGATATTGGTGTACTTTTAAAATACCATGTTTTCCAAAAGCTCCTAAAGTAAGCCTATGTAAATGTTTAAATTGCTGGTAAAATGACATATTTGATCTCTCTGTATTTTAATTGCAATTTTCAGTTTGTTGAGACACATGTAGCTAAAGTAACTGGACAACTGTAATCTTCACTGACTGGTCAGGATACCTTTATTATTTATGCTATACATATATATTACACATACTATGGCTTTGGTGGCAGAGACTTATGTTTAAATATTGCATATAATTTTATGGGTATATTCGTATTACTGATTTATGGATCACAATGTTGAACAAGTAGGTATTTATTTCCAGCAGGCGCCCATGCAATGTGATTATATGGTAAATGAATGTGCAAAATTCCTCTAACTGAAATTTCCACGTAAAAGTACCCTGTGATGATAATGTTTTTCTTTCAGCTTTGTTCCATATTCTTTTTTTCTTCACAAAGGAGCTTAAAAAGGGTAAGAGGCAGTGGAGATAGTGATGGTGTGAGGGAGAAAGAATGGTCCAGATCCTGGAAAGCAGCAACGGCAGTACGCAAATATGGTCACAGCATGAAATTTCACTTATCGGTCCTATGGGAGTTCTGCAATTTTACTATGGCTCCAAATCAACAATTGCAAATTTTCCCCAGGACTAACTTATAATTTAAGAGGACTAGAGAAGGAATGGTGGCTCAAACTTATTAGCTGGACTGGGATGCAGTAACTTCTAACCTGTCTGCTCCCTCAGGACACTGAATGGCATGTAAACATTTGTGCCCAAGCAATTTTTGAAAATTTGATCCATATGTGCAAATGTATATTACTATGAGATTGCTTTATTGTTTGTTCTTTTATTCCCTTAGTTTTGTGCACTGAACTTCGTAAGATGAATACTAAATTCATATTTTTAAAAATTATGTACTTGATATATTCATATATTTAATCTTTATAAATCACACACATGGAATGTTTCAGACACTTCAGTTCTTTTAGGAAGCTTTCCTCTTTCTAAAATATTTTTTAAGACCATTAACAGAACAATTTTAGGAAGCTGCAAGTTTTTCTTTTCTACTGGATGAAACCTCAGTTTCTAGGACTTTATGATGAGTGATATTAGAATTTTAAAATGTAAACAACTTTTATTAGTGCCAGAATAATTATTGTTTGTCTGCCTATCGGGACAGTGTAATTTTAAGGAGAAGATGGTAATACTTCCATGGCAGGTTCATTTTTAAAATAGGAATCTGGTTTAAATAAGTCCTAGGAAGATGGAATAGTGACAAGAGAAATATTTAAAGTGTATAATAGGTCAATTTATCAAATGACTTTGCATGCACACTTCATTTAATATACATGGTGAGTACACTACAGGAAATGGTGTATTTTATTAAAAACAGTTAATTTTAAAGTTAGGGATATGCAACCACAGATTCAACTGCATTAGGTAAGTTACATTTGGGAACCAAGCTACTTAAAATATAAATATCTAATGTATTTACTTAAATATTTACATGTTTTAAATGTTTTCTCCTACTTATTTGTACACTGAATGTACACAGATTCACTTTTTATAAGGCTTGAGGATCACGGAGTATGGATTTCACAATATTCAATACATAGCTGTGTGCAGCTGAAGTGCTGCAACTCTCTCACTTTAAACAGGAATGGAGAAGAAACTTGACAATGCCAGACAGTTTTGGAATTCCCTTTTATGGCTGATGGATTTTGCATACATTAACCTTGTGATCAATCTGCAAAGTCCATGTTTTCTTTTGAGCATTTAGAATCAGGCTGAGAGATGGGTTTGTAGAAATTTTGATTACAAGGCTTTAGGTAGTAGGGATGCTAAATTTCGTTTATCAGCTAATGGAATAGTCGATAGAATTTCCATCCACTACTCAATTAGTTGATAAGGGGGAAAACTGCGAGCCATAGAGGGATTAGCACCCGGCCTCGGGAGTTAACCTCACTGCAGTTCTGCCTTTCAAATGCAGTAAGAGCCAACTGACTCTTACTACATTTGAAAGGCAGAAGTACAGCCGGGGACCGGGCATGAGCCAGGAATCAACTGTCCCGGCTTGTGTCCAATCCCAGACTCTGCACTTCTGCTTTTAAAGCAGAGGCACAGCATCTGGGACCAGGTGCAAGCTGGGAATCAGTTGATTCCTGGTTTGCGCCCTGTCTCCCACTGTGCCTCTGCCTTCCCTACCTCCCTGTGGAGCCAGTGCTGGGGGGAACTGTCTTTTAAGCCAGCTTTCTCCCGCATCAGCTCCTTCTCTCCTCCTTCCCATTGCTGCCTTTGATGCTGGGTGGGAGAAGCAACTAGTTATGTAGTCGACTACTCAACTAGTTGCTTACGTTGCTATTAGGTAGTTATTTTAACAGTTCAAGTAGGCGAGTAATTTTATAAAATTACACTTGTGATTTGACACTGTGGCTTCAGTTATCGTAAAGCATCTGGAAAGAGGTTTGTTATAAATATTAATCACAAACTTAATATGAGCTACTTATCTGAAGCATTTGTGCTATTGGAGAAAATGATCAGTTGAAAGCTTTTGAAAGAATGCCAAAGCACAATGACAGAATATATTCATTTTTAGTATCAGGGCTAGTTTTTTCATGCTAGGTGCTATTCTGTCTTTATTTGATATTATACCTTTTAATACCCTGAAACGTGCTGCTTGCCATGTCTATGATTCCTCCAGTAGGCCTTGCTACTGCTCCCACTAATCCTTTCCCGACCCCTTTGAAGAAACCAGCTGCTCCTTCTTTCTGGGCTCCTAGAAAATAATTAAAAGAAAAATATCTTTGTAGTAATACTTAGAGGCCTTTCTTTCTAAATACTTGAAAACTTTAAACAATCACTGTCACATTTTTCTACTTTCACCGATTGATAAAAAGTACAATTTAATTTACCTTAATTATAATTACACAATGTTGTTACTACATAGGATCCAAAAATCAGTGAAGCCAGAATGAAGTACACAACATTAAGATACGCTGCATACCAGATCTGAGTTTTGTAACTAAGCTAAACAAATATTACAATCAAGAACACAAAGCACTGCTAACATAGAGGAAGAACTATACTCACCTCTTATTGGTTTTGTCACTATTCCTGTTATGCCACTAACAAAACCCTAAAGGGAGAAACAGACAAATCTCATTCGTATGTTTTCAGAACAAAAACAGTAATCATAATTTAATACGATTCATAACATGGGATCTGGTGGAGGTATCTCCTTCATAATTTCCATATATTTTCAGTTTACAATTACAACCCTACTTTGTCGATAAGTTTCTAACAGCTAGATCAAAATAAAATCTACATAGATAAACTGGACAAAATGCCTTATTCTCTCTCAGTATTTCTTACAGACACTAAGCCTTTCCCTCCACGAGTGATGCCCTCTCTGATGCCAGTAGGTTGTTTATTCATGGCTTCCCTTCTCTTCTGCTGGTAGTCTTCATCCATAGTTATTGCTGCTACTCCTTTAGCCATAGCACTAGTGATTCTTGATGCAGCACCAGCTAATCCACCTGTGGAAAAGTTAAAGATGATGTAAAAGTGACACAAACGACTTAATGTGTTTACATTACACATGATTACATGATCTCTATTTATCAAAAGAGAAAAGTGTAAATATATTACAGCTTACCTACAGCTCCCCCTAATAGTGCTTTAAGACCTAGAGCCATTCCCTCTACAAATTCTTCTGGCCCCTGGATGGCTCCCTAAAGATGGGTGGGGGGAAAAGGTTGATAGAAAAAGGAAATAATCTTATTTGAAAACAGTAATTTATCTGAATGTGATATTCTTTATATAAAAAGCATACTTTAACAAAATACAGCCACTGGATTCTTCTAATTATTATGGGCTTGATATTCTTTAAAGTAAATTAGCGTAAAGAATAGTTTCTTGCAGAAGTATGAAAAAGGCTGTTCCCATCTTCATTCACACAAATTTATGCTGATAATTAGTATCACATCAGGATTTGGCAGAAGTGAATGCATCTCCTAGAAATCACAATTTCATACCCCATCTAAGTAGCTTAGAAACTGTATTGTGTTTCATAAGCCTCTAAATAGCAAGTTTACCTGGTAAGGTTCATAGAAGAATGCTTCTACTCCTTCTGACAAGTCTCGTATGAATCCAAATGGATTGCCCAAAACATCAAGGCCAAGAATAAGAACATACATTTGTTTAATGGCCTAAAATGAAAATAAGTTTGTATTAAAAACATTAAAAAAGTATACGGTTTCCATGAAAATGTTACCATAGCAGATAAGGAACATTTTTCATTCAATACTAGATGACTGGTTTCTAGCTGGAATGTGGTAATATATGGTAATATTCAAAATTACAGACAAAAATTATGCTAAGATGAAGCTAAAGGTTGAGAGTACACAGTGGTGATTCTGGGTAAAAAAAATATTTCAGATATGTTAAAATTATCCCCCAAAGAAGCAGAACTCACATAATTCAGGAGTACGATTAAACTTTAAAAAAATATCCAAACATAAAAAAAATTGGAAACACAACATTTTTGCAGCTAAACAACCTTAACTCTGCCTTTAGTGACACCATGAAGTAGCTTCACAATTATGACTAATGCATGTTAGTGTCTGTAATCCCAGTTTAAATGAAAGACATATTTGCACATTTCTTTTTCCTACCTGTATCACTACAAGGCAGAGTTAAAGATTGTTTGGGTGCCTTGGCAGGAAACTTGAGTAAAGGTTGTTTCTCCTTTGTCAGGAAAGTCACCACTGCATCACTCTGATATGTAATTGGATGAAAAATTGAGGGCAAGATGCCCAAAAGAATTCAAAACTTTCCCTTGGGAATAGGGAAAGTCAGAAAGGATGTCAGATTTCTTGCCATGTCCCTTAGTTTCAGTTAAGCACCATGGTGCTTTTCTTTTTAGAGGTGGCCAAATTGGGGTGAATTTTTTTATTTGCTTCTAAGGAATGCTTGATTAGTGAGGATGAATCATCTTGGTGAGATTCCTGAGCTGAACAGCACTGAACCATTCTTCTGTCAGTCTCTGGAGCATCTCATCTTAGAAATGCAGAGAATTTAACATCACCACTGCACCGGGGAGAAGTCACAATTCTGAAGTTATTGAATCACAATTTAGAAGTTACTGAATTTAAAATAAAACACTAAGAGCCTGACATTACTTTTGTTTTATTTCACACTATTCAATTAAGGGTGCTAGCTTTGTTTCACTGCACTCTTTACTCACCCTTATGCTCTACAGTTGGTTCAACTACCCTTACTCGTGTCATAGAATCATAGAGGTTATGGTTGGAAGAGACCTCAGGAGATCATCTAGTCCAACTCTCTGTTCAAAGCAGGACCAGCCCCCAACTAGAGTAGTACTTTTCCAATAAACTGGATTATTGTGTATAAATAAATGTCACAGAATCTACTTCACAAAGATCAGTATCAGTTTCCCAGTATAGGCTGTTTATCAGCTTGGGTTGCTCAGCACTTACTAGAAAAATGGAACTGTAGACTAAAAATACGGCATTATAGGTCAGAGCAACTGTAGCACCTGGAACTAACTTTAAATTGTTTGTCATTAAATTTGACTTTATTTAAAACTGGTATCCTATCAAGAAGAGGTGGTATTCCAGCCTTATTTTAAGAACAGCTTTCTAAAAATACTAGATATAATCTAGGTTACTAGCCACATATTTTTGTTTGCTTCTTTAACAAGCGTGCATATAATATACAGAAACCAGAAAAGAATACAGTACATAAATGTATACTAACCTGTTTGGAATAATGTTTAATAACTGCTGATTGCAGCTGTTGTGTAGTACAGAAGTGATAGCTGAGTTCAAAGAAAGCCAATCTAAAAGAAATCCACATTTGGGGTAGAACAAAATTAATTTTCCTGTGTTCAAAGTGCTAGTTTAATGTTATAAGTCTATATATTCAACATACTTGAAGACAACATCTTGTACATCTGTGAGTGTGGCACCAATACTTTTCAGTAAAAGATTCACGGACTGAACTGGAATCAATTCATGCTGTCTTTCTTCTTTGTTGCTATCTTCTCCACCCGTGCTTAGTGATAAACTTAAATGTAACTGCAGGAATAAGAATGAGAATGTGGAACATCACATTTAATTGGTTACAATTGGAATGACATTTTAATAAAACGTTATTAGCTGTCATTAGCTTACACTATATCCCTAATCTTGCGTAAATCCTAGTTAAAAACTTTTTAAATAATATCACACAGCAAATACCACAGGACTAAAAAGCAGAATTTTTCTGGAAGAGCAGAATCTGCTCCCTCACTAAATCATTTGAACTCTGAAGCAAATATTTTTTTAAAAGAGAAGAGGAATTCATCAACAGCATTTGATAAAGGGACTGACAGACTCCTACTCAATAAATAAATGAGTGAAATTCAAAAAAATGTATTCACATCTAGTGTAAATCAATATTCTGGCAAGCAGCACATTAAAGGGTAAGAATGAAGATAAAGAAAATGACTAATACAACTTGTAGAATAGCAGCAGCAAACTGAGGATTATATCAGAGTAAAACAGTGAATGCATGTACAGACTTTATTCAATCATGGAAAAAAAATCCCCAACACATTAACAAAGCATTTTTGACTGATTAAATCCAGTTTACAAGTAAACTGCATGCTTATAGCAGCCTGTCCTGCACTCAAAAAAGATATTAAAACAAAATTGCTCCAAGCACTCTGCATCTCAGGACTGTACTAGTGATGTAAAGGACTAGTCGCTCCCCTCCCTCTAAAATGCCTCTGCATTTCAAAGCAGAAGCGCAGCATGGAGCCTGGAGTCAGCAGGGGATTCATAGCATGGGGTGAGCAGGGGACCCATTTCAAAGCGGAAGTGCCCAGGTGGAGCCCAGAGTCAGCGGGACTTCCCAGTGGCCTTGGCTTCATGCGATATTCAAACTTTTAAATGCACTGGGGCTCTTGTACATTTCAAAGGCAGAACGCGGAAGTGCTTATGACTAGTCGAAGAAAATTCCATCGACTAGTCGACTAGCAAATTAATGACTACTTAGTATCCCTAGACCGTACCCATCTATGCATAAGAAAAACTGACTTCCTGACATTCTGATTCTCTGAAGGATTCTCATTTGGTTTAATACACCTTGTAGTAAGATGACAGCCTGAAACAAAAGTCCATGTAGCACAGGCCTGGTTTGAAGCATAGCTAACAATGGACAAAACTTGTCTAATATAAAACAAAGCTAAGCTGTGAGCAAGAGGTAGGCCCCCAACTCACAGAACTTGGCACAAACAGGGAGGAGAGTGCAAAACACTAATTGGAAATAGGCCCATAAGTTGAAAGCACATTCCAAAAGGATGGTACACCAAGTCATTAAAAAAGACCTTGGTACCCACATTCCCCACAGATACCGACCCAGATTGAAGAAAAGGTCTAAAATGACAGAATGATGGACAGAGATGTTCTACTCAAATCATGAGGTGCAAGGTGATGGGTGGTATGTCAGTAGCGTTACAGGGTGGTAACCTGATGTCAGAGGATATCAAACTGACACATCAGGAGTGATGTGTAACTTGTTTGTACCTGTATAAAAAGTGGTGTCTTGGAGGGGAGTATTTGTCTGACCTGGAGGCAGTGCTACCTCTCACTGACAGAGTCAGTCGACTGTTATGGGTACATATGCGTAGTGGTTCAGTAGAGAGGTCTGCTGACAACTATTACCATACTTTATTTAGCAAGAAGCCTGGTGGGAAACCTTCAATCCTTATCTGATTTGTGGTCTTTGGAGGCTCTCTCAGAGTCTGTGTTGACTACTTGCTCAAAAATCACACATTCTTTGAGGCCTCAGGATATGGGGATGGGCAAGCAAAAGGCACCAAGTCTGCCTCTAATTGCAAGGAAGTGGCAATCACTGAAGGGGGCAGACAGGCTGACCACGCTTAGATATACAGATAGTCCCGACTTACGAACGAGTTACGTACCAAACACTTGGTCATAACTCAATCTGTTCATAAGTCGGATCCCATTAATTTAAATGTGACCGCGCTGTTCGTAAGCACGGATCGCGTTCGTAACTCAGGGACGCACTTAATGGGAGGCTGGTCGTAAGGACAAATGGTTTTAAATCAATGCGTGTACTTAAAAAACCCTTATGGAAATAGGGCATCATCCCCTTTGGTCTCTGGTGCTCATGAATCCAAGATTCTAGGGATTGGGAGTACTGAGATATTTCCTTGAAGTCAATTCAGTAGGCTGATTTATGAAGATATTTCTTCCCTTTCCCCAAAAAGATTCTCTTTAGTGTTTGGTATTCCCTGGAGATTCCTCTGAACCTCCAAGTGGGAGCTGGATGCAGAGGACATTACGTTTGCCATCATATTACATACCTTAACAAATGTCAAACCTATACTTTTCCTAAGGAGGCTTCCACAAGTTGATCTCTTCCCTGATCTCGGCACATCAATTGTATTGGATAAAAAATAATCTGCTAAACATGCTTATAGAAGTAATTATGGAAGTTACTGAAGCTGTATCAGGTAGTAGAACCAAAATATATGTATTAAAAATAGGCTTGGCTACAGGTCTTAATCTTTAAGGGCTTAGAAGGAGGCCTATCAGGAGTTGGCTGTTGGCATAACTCTGCACGAGTATTATGTGTTTGATCAAAGATTATAAAACAACACATGAAAATTATGTAGGGATAACATCTTAAAGTATTAAAAATGATTCCCCCAAGTGGAAGTGACTCCCCATAATTTGTTCCCCACAACTAAAAGTCTAAGTAGTATACGTTTGTTAAGTAGAAGAAGCATATAAGTGTTTAGATTTAGTGTTATCAAGCTTGAGAACTGTTTAGATTTATTATTATTATTATTATTATTATTTGTTAAGATTGTTAAATGTTTAGATTTATAATTATTGCCCCTCTAGAATATAATTTGTGAGGAATGTAATATTAGGTCATGTAACTTAAAACTGTTAAAAATATAATACTATGTAGCCAGAAACAGCTCCCCTCTCTGTGTCCCAGGGCACGCTCAAACTTATTGTTACACGATTGACGCCCATTCTCTTCAAAGCATTGTGAAGCAATTAACCCTAATCGCAAAGTGAAACATTGTAACTATCTCAGCACTCAGAGAGAGAATGTTTTAAGAAATGCCACCCAGAAACTTTTGTGACTTTTTGTAACTACAACTCTTAGAATCATAGAATCATAGGACTGGAAGGGACCTCGAGAGGTCATCGAGTCCAGCCCCCTGCCCTCAAGGCAGGACCAAGCTCCGTCTACACCATCCCTGACAGATGTCTATCTAACCTGTTCTTAAATATCTCCAGAGAGGGAGATTCCACCACCTCCCTTGGCAATTT
Organism: Pelodiscus sinensis; assembly: GCF_052426305.1. Taxonomy (NCBI): domain Eukaryota; kingdom Metazoa; phylum Chordata; order Testudines; family Trionychidae; genus Pelodiscus; species Pelodiscus sinensis. Next base: position 37,879,225 of record NC_143057.1, on the reverse strand, counting down.
ATTCCAATATTTGACCACCCTGACAGTTAGGAATTTTTTCCTAATGTCCAATCTAAACCTCCCCTGCTGCACTTTAAGCCCATTACTCCTTGTCCTGTCCTCAGAAACCAAGAGGAACAAATTTTCTCCTTCCTCCTTGTGACACCCTTTTAGATATTTGAAAACCGCTATCATGTCCCCCCTTAATCTTCTTTTTTCCAAACTAAACAAGCACAGTTCATGAAGCCTGGCTTCATAGGTCATGTTCTCTGAACCTTTAATCATTCTTGTCGCTCTTCTCTGTACCCTTTCCAATTTCTCCACATCTTTCTTGAAATGTGGCGCCCAGAACTGGACACAGTACTCCAGCTGAGGCCTAACTAGTGCAGAGTAGAGCAGCAGAATGACTTCACGAGTTTTGCTTACAACACACCTGTTGATACAACCTAGAATCATATTTGCTTTTTTTGCAACAGCATCACACTGTTGACTCATATTCAACTTGTGGTCCACTATGACCCCTAGATCCCTTTCCGCCATGCTCCTTCCTAGACAGTCACTTCCCATCTTGTATGTATGGAACTGATTGTTCCTTCCTAAGTGGAGCACTTCTCTTGCATTTCTCTTTATTAAACCTCATCCTGTTTACCTCTGACCATTTCTCTAACTTGCTAAGGTCATTTTGAATTATGTCCCTATCCTCCAAAGAAGTTGCAACCCCACCCAGTTTGGTATCATCTGCGTACTCTCTATCCCAATATCTACATCATTGATGAAGATATTGAATAGTACGGGTCCCAAAACAGACCCTTGCGGAACTCCACTTGCTATCCCTTTCCAGCAGGATTTAAAACCGTTAACAACAACTCTCTGACTATGGTTATCCAGCCAATTATACACCCACCTTATCGTGGCCCTATCTAAGTTATATTTGCCTAGTTTATCAATAAGAATATCATGCGAGACCGTATCAAATGCCTTACTAAAGTCTAGGTATATGACATCCACCGCTTCTCCCTTATCCACAAGGCTCGTTATCTTATCAAAGAAAGCTATCAGATTAGTTTGGCATGACTTGTTCTTCACAAACCCATGCTGGCTATTCCCTATCACTTTATTACCTTCCAAGTGTTTGCATAAGATTTCCTTAATTACCTGCTCCATTATCTTCCCTGGGACAGACGTTAAACTGACCAGTCTGTAGTTTCCTGGGTTGTTCTTATTCCCCTTTTTATAGATGGGCACAATATTTGCCCTTTTCCAGTCTTCTGGAATCTCCCCTGTCTGCCATGATTTTTCAAAGATCATAGCTAAAGGCTTGTATATGTAAAGTTATTATTATACAAAATACTGTATGTGAAACATGAATTAGGGAATGTATGTGAGAGAGAAGAGTGCTTGGATGATGAATGAATGGTTTTGAGAGGTGCCAGCCTGAGAATGCAGCAACAAAGGGCTGAAGAAGGCGTCAGGTGCCAGTGCAACCAAAAGGTGTCAAGTGGAAAAAACCAAGTACTGGAGGCCCACCCTATGAGATCACTGACAAGCACCTGACAGTCACCCTGGACATCAGCATGATGCAGCAATTCCCATAGACTGGCATAGGAAGAAATTCCTATAAGAACTGGACTAAAAGACTATGGAGTCAGAGTCCAAGGTTCTGCTGCCAGCCCACCAGGAGCTTCAGATGCGCATCTGATCAGGACTTCGCTCCCCACTCCCATCACTTGTGTACAGAATACCTGGCCAGTATTCTGTCACAAGCAACTTCCAGGCTGGTAACTATAACAAATTCACAGAACCTGAATGAATGAATTGAATGAATGTTTAATATATATAAAGTGTATAAGGGTTAAGTAGTGATAGGAATAAGTAGCTAAACAATGTTGTTTGCTTCTATCTTTTCTTTATTATTATCTTTACAATAAATGTGGCTTTTTGCCTTATCCCCCTCATAAGATCCTGCTTGCTTTTATTGGTACAACAATTTAGCAATATGTATCAGGTGATTGTTTAGCAATGCCCTGCATGAAAAATAGGCAAACAGTAAATAAAGAGAGGGTTAGGGTTAGCATTTTAGGGATTTTTTGCAACAAGAGCTAATTGCATTAATGTTATCAAAACTACTGGAAAAGAGACTGATGCAAATTGTTGTATTAACTTTCAGAAACGTAATGTACCGACAATCCGAATATCACATACAGACAACCAGAACCTTAACGTTAGTCTCTCAGAATTCGAAATACGAATAGGGACTGAGATGTAATCAGATATGGTCTTAGATGTATCATGGTGTGGGTACAATAGAAAAAGGCAAACATATATGAGTGGAACAGAAAATGATGTGTAAAAGGTTGTCACAAACCAATCCTTAAATCATCTCATATGATAACATACTGCTTAGTGCTTCAGCCTTCAAGAGAGTCCCTGGAGCCCATCTGAAAGCATGATCCACCTCCTCATGCAGTGGAGCACTCCAGCTGGCACACTGTCTTATTTTCACCTTTGATCCTGTGTGTATGGGTTCTTAAAAGAAATATTTTTCTCCAGCCTATAATGTGTCTGGCTATATAAACTTCACACTACCAGCCAGAAATCCACCAGCTTTTGGGAAGCAGGAGAAAGACTTGCCAGACACATTTATTCTCACAAAAATTCTCAGAAGTCAGAGAGAACTGTGGGCTGTGAGGAGGATATTATATGTTAACTAATTTGAGATACAGAAAATCCTATGAAAAAGAAAATGTTAGGAACTTGTAAAGGATGATGGCACTGATGTTTTTAGACATGCACTTTCTGATATGCTGAAATGTCTACATAGACTAAGGGGAAACCCTCCTTACACACACACAGGCAGAAACACTAAGTTCACTTCCTTGAGCACTGTTTTCTAGCTGCTATCCCTCTCAAATCTCTGTTCTCAGAATATGACACTCACCTTCCTTTACTAAAAACTATAGATTTTAATGGTTTTCTGTAATTTACATACCTTGATTGGAGAAATATGAAAATATTCATACAAGCTGATTTGTGATCTATCTGTTGATGACATACTCATCAATTCTTTTTGGAGAGATTCAATATCCTTTTTGAAAAGTTCAACCTGTCAAAGTATTTAAATTATTAGAATTGAATTAGTTTTAGAATTACAGTATTTATTAAAGCATTAAACTCCAGAAAAGCAAACAATTTTCAGGGAGATATAATAAACAAATTGGCAGAGATACTGCATGATCTACAGTCTGCTGAAATTACTTCAAAAAAGAGTGTCTTCTGTATGTAGCGCAAATTTCTACCAGAAAATGTCTAAAGTTCAAATAATAAACAAACAGAGCCTGGGTCAAATACATAAATAAAAGTTATTCAGTAACTGATACAAATCTTTTAAAACCTTTTCTAGATTTCATATTTATCTTGCCAGAAGATACACCAAATAAAGTACATGAGATATTTATGCAGATCTGTAGGCAAGTGGACATCTAAAGAGATATTATGTACTTGTATAGTAACTAGAGAGGTGTAGTCTTTGTATGTATTACACTCTTGGTATGCATACACCCCATGAACTCGTGATTGAAGATTGTTAGCGGTGTCAGTTCAGTCCACACATGTACTACCCTTGAGTAGTCCCCTTATTAAAGGGGCCTCTGACTTTTACTGGGAGGATCCTTTGTGCTGCAATCTAGCCCTAGAGACTACAATTCCCAATAGCCTTGGGGAAAAAAGGGGGAATGGTGCCTCTTCCAGGCTATGCAGACGGAGTTAGGCTAGGCTCCATTTTTGGAGAGAGGAGCAAGCCTGCAGGCGTGGAGCCTTTTCCAGGCTAGGAGCTGTTGTGTTGCAGCTAGAGACTGTTACTGTTGGGGCTTGGATCTAGCAGGCTGCTTTGCGGGCTGCTGTTGATTGTCCCTGGAGGGGAGAGATCCTGGCTGTGCCTCTGGCTGGGAAGAGCTTACATAAATCTACATAGGAGATAACTGAGTAACTGGGCTGTTTGGAAAAGTGCTGCCTGGGATAGAGCATGAAAGACAAACTGACTCTAGGTGCAATGAGAGCCAGAGTGATCTGCCCAGGGAACCAGAGCTGCTGGCATTTGGTGGGGCCTGCTCCAGTGGCAGAGGGATTTTGCAGCTGGCTGCTCAGCTTGGACTAACGCACACAGACCCTGCACAGCGCTGTCTCCATTCTAGCTGCGGACCTTTAAGAATGCCCACGCAAGCGTTTGGGACTCTGAATCTAGAGGTGGCATAAATGGTGGCAATGCAAATGCTAGATAGAGAAGTTTCCTTTCTTTCTGTGTACTTTTTAATTGATTTTGTTAACTTTTCATCTGTTAAACCTGGTTTCTCTAAGCTATTAAGTAAAGGTGTGTTAATTCTAATGTAACCAATTAGATATATCTTATTTATAATTGTTGTCTTGAAGTTAGTTCCGGATTATTATTGGAATCATTTTATTTCCTGGAGGCTCCCAAGACACCCCGTAAGTGAGTACAGGGCCAGCCAGGTGGAGGCACCACCATTGTATATTCTTTAGGAGCAAGGCACTGCAGCAAGGGGGTTGGTAGGGAATCCCCAACTAAACATCACCACCACTGGGGTACTCAGGATCTCCTTTTATGTTAAAAACTTCAGGCACCCAGGCACACATGTGAGTGTGACCTCTCCCAAGTAACCCAGGGAGGAAAAAGGGGGTTACACTTGTGTTACATACACAGGTATAAACAATAGTGCAGAACAACTGCCACTCTAATTTTTTTCTCTACGTCAAATTCTATATAGTATATGAGGAATCAAAAGCAGAGCTTGTCCCTGTTTATATTTTATTCTAGTTGACTCTCAAGCAACTATCTATCTATAGTGCTGAATCTTATCTATGATAAAGCAAACAACAGCCTAAAGAGACATCTGATGAAGATGTCTACTGAAATACATAGGCTTGCAAAGGTGCACATACAAATACATGAGGCAGTCTACATATGTCTTTTACAGGAATGCCCTTCAGACAGGCCACCAAAGTTGCCTAAGCCCTGGTTAAATAAGCCTCAACATGGATTGGGGCAGTTAATCCAGAAATTAATTTTGACACTATTTTAGGGATATCAGGTATCTTTGTTCTACAAAAATGAAATTAACAATCATGCAGATGATTGGAATAGTTTCAGTCTCTACAGGCATAAGTACCTGTTTAAATTCAAAACATGTAATCTAGCCTTGTTATGAGACTGAGGTTTAGGATAAAAACTAGCAAGTGTATGAATTGTCAGATATGCAATTCAGACAATCTTGGGTACCAATTTTGGTTTTGTGGAAGAGAGAGAGAGCGAGCTCCTAACTCACACATCCTTGTTAGTTGCTGATGTTTTTATTACAAAAAAATAAGGTCTTCATGGACAGAAAGGAGCACAGTGTCAAGGTTCAAAGGATGATCCCAAAGCGACATGTACACTAGATGTGCTCTTAGGGCATGTCTAGACTACATCCCTCTTTCATAAGAGTGATGCAGTCTAGAGAGCTAAGTGAGAACTGAGCTCTTCAGAGAACAAATGTAATCCAAAATATGAGATAACTGGGACAATCCATTCAACACTCTGGAAAAAAAAATCTTTCACACTCTGCAGAGTGTTTTTCTTATAGAATCGTTTCTATTGTTGCCCATGATGGTTTGTACATCCGAAGAACATATTTTTACTAGTCCTGAGAACCATCAAAGAACAAAGAAATGAAGTATAAAGAAAACTGGATTTGAATGGCGAATCACTTCCTCACCGCACATCAGCAGATCCAACCTTTAAATTTAATCAGATTGGAGGACAAGTGGATAAATGATGCAGCTCTTAAAATTATTAATCTCTCAGAAAAGAACAGACTATTAGGATAATCATTAATTCATCGTGATTGATTTTCGATACCCTCAGAAGAAAGAGAACTGGTGGAAAGGCATATAGGATCTTCTATGACGACAACATCAGGAATGTATCCATCACAGAGCATGGATTTTGATGCCCTCTGACCTGACACAAAATATGCAATGTTTCTTGTTCTTGTCTGTTTCAAACAGGTCAACTACTTGTCAGCCCCACATGGAAAATGAACTGAATTGCTGACATGTTAATCATGCTGTATGAAGAAGTGTCCTCTGACATTGTCCATTAATGTATTCTGAAGAGTTAACAAGCGAACCACTAATAGTATGCATCAGTTCAATAGCCTTATTGCCTCTGTATGGAGGGGATTGTTTTGCTCCATGTTTTCTGACATCTGAACAGACTGTTTCACTGAAAAGAATGAATGCATATCCTGTATGTTTGGCCTTAGGATCCTGTGTGCTGATATGTCACACTGATTCTTCTGGAGAAGCCTAAGCACCTAGATCATCCAGATATGTGCTGTAACATAACAGAGCAGTGATGGGCAACCAGAAGTAGGAAGTGGGCTGCATGAGTGGCCCTCCTTCACCTGAGTGGCAGCAGCAAGTCACAGACCACTGGGGTTCCACCTGCAGTCTCACACCCTTCCTGTCTTCCTCCTATACATGCTTCCTGTGCACTGGGAGCCCCGGAGCCCTGCACATCCTACACCTCCCCCCCTCCCTTTCAGCACTTTCGGAGCATGCGAATCACCTGATTCACATTCTGTCCCCATTTCTCCCCCTTCCTCCCAAAGCTGGAACACTATAAATATCTATTGATAGTAATTTGTTCTAAACCACAGACATTTTGTGCATGAGTATGAGGTGTTCTATTCCAGAAAGATTTAATGTTGCTCAGAGGGAACCACCTGAGGAAGAACTACATGTAATAAACAATCCATGAGCAGGAGCAGTAGGATTGCATTAAGGTCAGGAAGAGAGAACTGGAAAATGCACCAGACTTGCAGTCACTCTCTGGGTTAGGAGGAAGAAAGTAGAAAAAAGAGGGAAAGCAGAAGCCCTGGCTCGCCTGCTGAAGGAAGTGTTTTCCCAAAAGGATAGCGAAGCAGAAACTAGGGATGTGAACATGTAACCGTGTCCATGGTTAATCAAGGAGTCTGAGCTTATCAGTTAACCTTCATAGTTACATGCAGACTCCCGATATGCATGGGGAGCCAAGTTAAAAGCTGGCTCCAGTGGAGCTACCTGCCCCATCCCACGTATCAGAGGCAGATGTGTGTGTGGGGGGAGGAGGGGAGGGCAGGGAGCGGGGAGGGAGGAGGAGCAGGCCTGGGAAGCCACCTGTCCTCCTCCTTGTGTTTAACCATGAAACCAGGGGTTACAAGTTTACTTTATTAAACAATTTTAGTATACAGGCAGACCCCGGGTTATGTCAATCCGACTTAAGTCGGACCCCTAGTTACGAACGGGGGGGAGGGGGAGGCGCGCAGCTAGTGCAGGGTGTCTCCCCTACTGTCGCCGCCTCTGGGAGACACCCTGAAAGAAGACCAGGGAGACGCGGAGCTAGCGCCCCCCCCCCCCCCAGCAGACCAGGGAGACGTGGAGCGGCTTTTCTCGCCGCGGAGGACGTGGGCGGCGGGACCACCGAGATGCACCGCGGTCCCACCGCCCGCGTCCTCCGCGGTGAGAAAAGCTGCTCCGCATCTCCCTGGTCTGCTCGGGGGGGGGGGGGCATAGCTAGTGCCCCCCCCCCCCTCAGCAGACCAGGCTTTTCTCGCCGCTGGTCAGTTTCAGCAGCAGCTGAATCAGGATGCCTGGGGTAGAGCAGCTGGGGGGCTGCCGGGTTGGTCCCACAGCGCCGAGGTGCGGCGCTACTGGACCAACACAGCAGCACCCCAGCTGCTCTGCCCCAGGCGTCCCCAAGTCAGCCGCTACTGAAACTGACCAGCGGCTGACTACAGAAAGCCCGAGGCAGAGCTGCCCTGCCCTGGCTTCCTGGATCAGTTTCCTGATCAGTTTCAGCAGCAGCTGACTTGGGGACACCTGGGGTAGAGCAGCTGGGGTGCTGCCGGGTTGGTGACGCCGCGCCAAGGGTCAGCGCTACCAGACCAACCCAGCAGCACTCCAGCTGCTCTGCCTCAGGCGTGTCCGATTCAGCCACTGCTGGTCAGTTTCAACAGCGGCTGAATCTGGACACCTGGGACAGAGCAGCTGGGGCACTGCCAGGTTGGTCCCCGCAGCACCACACCTCGGCGCTACTGGACCAACCCAACAGCACCCCAGCTGCTCTGCCCCAGGCGTCCCCAAGTCAGCTGCTGCTGAAACTGACCAGCGGCTGATTCCAGGAAGCCCGGGGCAAAGCAGCTCTGCCTCGGGCTTCCTGTAGTCAGCCGCTGGTCAGTTTCAGCAGCGGCTGAATTGGGGACACCTGGGGTACAATATGTACCAGTTCCGACTTACATACAAATTCAACTTAAGAACAAGTTGTAAAAAGTTGTCCCTATCTTGTACGTAACCCGGAGACTGCCTGTACTTAGCAGAAACCTAATAGAGGTAGAGAAAAGACGCAGGAAACCACCAGCAAGGTTTGGGATAATACAGATCAAAGATAACACAGAACAAAGAATATGACTGCTACTAGGCAGAGGAAGCTGGATGCTGGCTCCTACACAATATCTGTCTTATTTTCTATTCTGAGATCTGGTCTCCTTCTCTGTATGTTAATGCCAAATTGTGGAAAAAAGAGAAGCAGAACACTTGCTGTCTACACGGGAGAGTAAACAGCTACTAAAAACCATAATTCAATATAGTCTTGTGAACCTTGCTCAACCTGTGCCATAGACATCACTGTCAGTTGTTCCTGCCCATAGCACCAGATGCCCAAGTTGTATACATATGAGTGATATTTTACAAATTAAAAATAGACTTTCTTTTCATGAAAAAGATTTCTACCTCTTGGTCTTTGGGCATCTCAGCCTGCATAAAGAGTTCAGACAATGCATACAGAAATCCAAGATCCAATTTGAGATCCATTTCTTGAATCAGTACCTTAAAATACCTGAATATGACAATAAAAATAGCCATTAAAAAGCAGCAATTTATTGTTTTTAAGAGAAAAGTTTCAGATTGTAAAGCAGAATGAACTACAAGCTAACACACATAAGGTATTAAAGCAGAGATACAAAATAATTTCTTAAACATTCCACCACCATTTGGAGGAACTCCCAGTGAACATCCAAAAAAAACCCTACCTTGTTATCCACTTCCATCTCTCAAAACTCTCCTTTGCCATAAATACTATGAAAAACTTGACAACAGTTTGGCTGCTAGTGTAGAGAGACTACTCACTATCACTGCCTATCATACTGACCAGTACTATCTTTGTGTTTACTTGTATTCCCTCACCAGTCTCATGTCTATCAGTGGTCTCTCTTGTCTGAATATTTTAGACTGTAAGCCCTTTGGGGCAGCAATCATTTCTCATTTCTGTGTTGGTACAACCTTTATCTTATAGGAGACCTAATCTCTAGACTATAGTTCCAAGATGCTACTGCAGTATAAATCACAACAACAAAAGTAAAATATATTTGCTATAACCAGAAATTCCACTACATAGAACATTTTAACTTAATGTCTCATTCACAGCATTTGTTTAACAAATGTATGCTCTAATGCAGAACTGTAAGTGCTCACATAGGTAGCCAACAGGTCAAGTAAGGTGGAATTCCACTTTCCTTTTTTTCCCCCCAGCTGCTCATATCTTTCTGAAATTACTTCCTGTTGGGTTGAAATATACATTGCTTTGTCTTAGTCCACAGGTGAAATTCATTTCCAAAAGTGTGAGCAAAGTCAGTTTAGCTATTTTTCATTGCAAGTTCATAAAAATACACATCTTCCTACATGTTCCAATCAGAAATATATTGCTGATGTGACTCCAAAAATGTTTGTAAAGTAGCCTGTAGCAGTAGCTTAACCAAAAGATATTTTTATTAATTGAAAGAATACCTCTTAGAAGAAAAGACTGTGGTTTTGTAAACCACCATAAACATTCCACCATAATGGTATATATAAAATATACTTACTTAATACGTGATATTTGAGAATGCCCTGCAGTCCTCATGACAATACTGACATCGGTAAATGGCTTGGGTGCTATGAAGAGGTAAAACCAAGAGGCCAGTATAGGTTTTATAAGAAATACATATGAACGAAATTTCTCTGAATATAAAAATGCCATTTATGATCATCATCTGAAATATTTAAATCCCAAGAAAACAGAATATAATGGAAGGAATGGGCACTCAGATGATTCAAATGAAAGAGAAGGAAGAGGACCAGGTGAGAAGAGGCAGAAAAGGGGAGAGAAGGAAATGGAACATCAAAGAACTTTACTCCCGCCCAGTTTCTTTAGAAATACAGCATTTTCACTTAATGGCAAATTAATGCTTTGAAGGATATTTTAGATGTGTATAATAATATATCAACAGCTGCAATTTCATCTTTTATTCATATATTGTAATGTCAGAAGGCACTATTATGATAATCGCATTTAATTCCCCATAAAGCAGACTTCCCTGAATTAAAGCATATATTTTACTAAAACACCCAACCTTGCTTTTAAAATTTCCAGTTAAAGAGAATCAACCACAGCTTTGGGTAAATTATTCCAATGGTTAATTATCATCATTTTAGTTAAACATTACATTATTATCCAAAGGATTAATCTGGACCTTAATGTTATGTATAGCTCTATTAATAAAATTAAGCTAAAAGAAATAGAACCTCTAAATAATCTATTTCCAACTCTCAGATTAAGGCAGTTAACTTAAGCCAGTTAGCTTTAAGTTTTCACGTAGCCAGTAAAAAAAAAAACCTTTCCGCATAAACATCTTCATAGTAGCTTCTCAATAGCAAGACATAATGTTAAGAATCTCAATGATAGATTAAATATAATTGATTATACCAGTTTCACTTTTGGTTATTTAAGTGTACTTTCAGCCTATAATTTGTTTTTACTACTGCAGTCATGAACAACAAATTATTAATGGTTGGATCATTTTTATGAGAAAGTAAAAAAAAATATTAATAAATGCCACCTGTGTTTTGTTGCACACATCTGGGAAATGGCCAGTATTTTAAGGGTCATGGAAAACAACTCTCTAACTTCTGCAGATAATCCCTACAGCAGTCGAACTTTACAACAGTCTCTCTCAATCTTTCCAGACTACTGTACCCCTTTCTATAGTCTGATTTGTCTTGTGTACCTTGAAGTTTCACCTTACTTAAAAACTACTTGCTTACAAAATCAGACATAAAAATACAAAAGCACCAAAGCACATTACTACTGAAATACTGCTTACGTTATTATTTTACCTTATAATTATACAATAAATCAATATGAATATAAATATATTTTTCAGCATAAGGAGCAGTATAAACAAGTCACTGTCTGTTAGTTTGTTCCAACTTTGATTGGGTTTTTTATGTAGCCTATTGTAAAACTTGGCAAATGTCTTGATGAGTTGACGCAGCCTTGGAGGACCTTCGAGTTCCCCCAGGGGTATGTGTATCCCTGATTGAGAGCCACTGGTTTACAGTGTCAATTTTTCATGGCAGATGTCTGAACCACATATATCAAGTTTCCAAGGCTACCGATGTAAGCCATGCACAAGCAATTCATTCACTTAATTGAAAAACAAAAATCAATAAGCTTTTTTGTATTACATGCAGAGGCTTCAACTTTATAGCTGAAAATGATCTATTCTGGCTCCATACCTTTTCCTCCACTAATGAGATACAGGCCATCCTTGCTATAAGCCAAAATACGTTCCAAAAAACTTAGACTTATAGCAAAACAACTTAAAGCGGGGATTTTTTTTCTCCACAGCTGACTTCCATTTGTGCAAATGGGGGGTCGGGGGGGGGAAGAGGAGGGGAGAGCGAGGGGGTTGCGTGACTTAAGAGCAGGGAATAGGAGGACTTATAACACACCAGTTCCTATAAGCGTCAATGATTTTAGTGCAGAATGGATGTATACTGGACGACTTATAGCAGGGATGCCCTGTATACCCTTTTCCACACAAATATCAGAGGCAACACCAGTTTAGGTATGCAGCCAAGACATACCCATTCTTTCCATTAAAAATCCCTGGTGATATAAATAGACTAAACAGAGTAGACCAATGCCTGCATCCTTATTTATCAGCATTCAAAGCTAATAAATATTAACAGCCACGGTACAATGATTTAAATCAAGGCTGTTTAAATCACTAACTTAAATAATAATTTAAATCAGCAAGTAGGAAACCTAGAATTAAATAAATGGATTTTAATCATGTTTTGTATTTGTACTTTTCAACAGGAAACAAAGGGTAGGAATAAATGTTACATTTTCAGATTGGAGGGGGTAACTAATGGTGTTCCCCAAGGATCAGTCCTAGGACCAATCCTATTGAACTTATTCATAAATGATCTGGAGAAAAGGGTAAACAGCAAAGTGGCAAAGTTTGCAGACAATACTAAACTGCTCAAGGTAGTTAAGACCAAAGCAGACTGTGAAGAACTTCAAAAAGATCTCACAAAACTAAGTGATTGGGAAACAGAATGGCAAATGAAATTTAATTTGGATAAATGTAAAGTAATGCACATTGGAAAAAATAACCCCAACTATACATACAATATGATGGGGGCTAATTTAGCTACAGCTAATAAGGAAAGAGATCTTGGAGACATCATGGATAGTTCTCTGAAAACATCCACGCAGTATGCAGCAGCAGTCAAAAAAGCAAACGGGGATGCTAGGAATCATTAAAAAAGCGATAGAGAATCAGACAGAGAATATCTTATTGCCCTTATATAAATCCATGGTACGCCCACATCTTGAATACTGCGTACAGATGTGGTCTCCTCATCTCAAAAAAAATATACTGGCGTTAGAAAAGGTTCAGAGAAAGGCAACTAAAACGATCAGGGGTTTGGAACAGGTCCCATATGAGGAGAGATTAAAGAGACTAGGATTTTTCAGCTTGGAAAAGAGGAGACTAAGGGGGGATATGATAGAGGTCTATAAAATCATGAGTGGTGTGGAGAAAGTAAATAAGGAAAAGCTATTTACTTGTTCCCATAATATAAGAGCTAGGGGCCACCAAATGAAATTAATGGGCAGCAGGCTTAAAACAAATAAAAGGAAGTTCTTCACACAGCGCATAGTTAAACTGTGGACCTCCTTGCTAGAGGAGGTTGTGAAGGTTAGGACTATAACAGGGTTTAGAAGAGAACTAGATAAATTCATGGAGGGTACGTGCATTAATGGCTATTAGCAAGTATGAGTAAGCAGTGGTGTCCCTAGCTTCTGTTTGTTAGAGAGTGGAGATGGATGGCAGAAGAGAAATTGCTTGATTATTACCTGTTCTATTCACTCCCTCTGGGACACCTGGCATTGGCCACTGTCGACATACAGGATACTGGGCTGGATGGACCTTTGGTCTGACCCAGTATGGCCATTTTTATGTTCTTATTTATTTTCCAAAAAGGAGGCTGATTTTCATTAATTAATAAACTAAAGTAAATATACACTTTACATTAAATTTGATGTTTCTTTTTATTACCCAGGAGGATATAAAATATCCACACACTTATTTAAGCGATTATATTTCTCATCCTACATTGACTGAATATTTGTGTATGTTGTACATTTTTTTTTTAACTTGTGATGTGTCAAGCTCTATTTGGATAGTCAGTGAAATATAGTGGGACCAGACGTTCCATTTTTAAAGGGACAGTGCCATATACAAACCCTCCTGGAGGTGTCTCAACTTTTTCTTAAAAACGATCACATTGGCCCCCAATTTCTACCTCCTTCCCATCAGTACTGACTTGTCCTGCTGCTAGCCAGATCCCTGCTCACCTGCTAGCCTCCCACCAGAAGTGAGTGGGGCTTCTAACAGTTGTTGGGGGTGGGTGAACAAAGCTGATGGCAGGACAAAGATGCAGTGCATGGGGCCGCTCTCCTTGCTGGGCCATCAGTTAAGCCCCTAATGCATACGAGCACTCAGTCAGCAGGGTCCTACCCCCCATCCCATTTCCAATCAGCTTTGGCTGTACACTGTGAGCTGTGGTGACTGGTGTACGCAAGCAGGTGCCAGGGAGCAGCCAGTTATGTGCTGCCTTTGTTCTCTATCCATTGGCCCTTTATGCACTCTACCTCTTACTGTCCTTTCCCTGCTGTGCCCTCTTAGCTTTGCTGCCCTGCCATTTCATACCAGTGGGGCTTATCCCTCTCCCAGTGCTATGCAGAGAACCAGCCTTTTGCCAGGTTGCTCAGCTCACCAACAGACTGAACGGCAGGTTCTTTTCTTCCCACAGTCTCTAGCTGGGCAGGCACCCTAGGAAAGACCAAGGGAAAGACCAAGAGCAAGTATTTCATTTGTAAGGAACCTCAGCAAGCCAGAGGTGAAGGAGAGCTGAGACCTGCATGTGCCAAGACCCTGCAAAATGCTGGTACAAGGAATCCTCTCTGCCCTTCAGCATGGAATTGTGCTGTTGAAATGCCCTGAACTTGTAGGCTTTGTAACAGCTCCTGGGGCAGAGGCATAAAACTCTCTTCACCCCACCGACACTCCACCCTTGGTCCTGCTCCCAGGAAGCAGGGAGCTGCTCCATCCACTAGGCAGCATCCAGTCCCCTCCTCCCCCCACCTTCCTCCCGAGCATGTCTGGGCTGTTGGTTGAAATCCCTGGAGTCAGGTTCCCAGGGCCATGGTGCACAGTATGTCCTAAGGGCTTAACCCCTTCCTGCCTGCACTATAGCTGTAGAAGCAGAAGACAGCTGGGATAAAAGGAGATATCATCTGCCTTTTGACACTATGATGCAAGCAGAAAGTAATAAGCTACTTCCAGATGGGTAGAAGGAGTGGTGTGCGGAGGGGTCAGAGGAGCTCCAAGTCCCTTCCCTCTTGCACAGTGTCAAAAGGCCGCTGCTGGCCACATTCTGGTGTGAACCCTGGCAGAAATATGAGGGTGGATGTGACCCTGTATGCCCACCCATTTATTGTCTCAGGAAAAGATGGTGCCAGGTCCATCCTGGAGATCCAGCCAGGCATGGAGGGCAGAGATCATTGGGCATGGAGGGTCAGGTTGTTTGGTTGATCACTCCCCTTTTGAAAGAGTTATACAGAAGTCTGTATTTATCATCCCTCCCCCTGGGTAAAACCTAAAGCCTTAAAGATAAAAAAAGTAAACAGAAAGAATCCAACTATGCAGTATTTCTTTTTAGTGGGGGGAGGGAAGGCTTGATGTTATTTTGAACTTTTGTATTGCATGACTGTGATCAGTCTATGTGGAATTGTATTTGCTTGAATATGAGTAATTTTACCAGGTGTCCCATATTCAGCATAGGGAAATACGGTCACACTCATCAAATACTGAACTTGCACAAAAACAGCAACTTTATTTAAGTACCTTATAAGTGCTGGATACATTTAAAAAGTTTACCATAATACATTCTGCATTAAGTATTAACTGATTCATTAAATAAAATATTATCTGTAGTTCAGTGACTAAAACCAGTCAACTGAATTCACCAAGTCCTTCATAATTTTAGAATTAGTAGACTTACTCTTCTAATTTTTATTCCTAAATTGAAAAACAAATTTTCCTGATTTTTTAACTTCCAAATTGTTTAGCTTTGAATAAACAATAGGACTTCCAGCAGTTCGTTGGTTAAACTTTCTTTAAAAACTGGCATCAAAGATGCTGCTTACTATCATACTGTGCATTAATATTAATTATTTTAATAGATCATAACAAGATTAGGCATTAACTTCAGTTGTAAATTTAAAATATATTTTTAAATTGTTTTAAAAAATAAATCAGTAGTTAATTTGAAAACAATTTATCCTTTTAACCTTTTAAATTTAAAAAGAAATCACTGATTTTTATTCACCCTTCAAATAACCCTTTCCTTTCTTTCCTGAGCTTCTCCTTCTCCTCCCTTTGCACTTGTCCAGACAGGAATCACCCCTTTCACTTAACACCTTTTATGTTAAACATATATACACAGCACCCACTCTTGGCCTCTTTCTTCAACCTCAGTCCTACCCCCAATGGCAAATCGGGAAAAAATACAAGACCAAGCACAAGTATTTCATTTGTAAGGAACCTCAGCAAGGCAGAGGTGGTGGAGAGCTATGTCTTAAATGCTTCCAGTCCATAAACTGCCTCAGAGTATACCATAAGATTCCAAGTCCAATATTGTTGATGGAAGTTCAAAGACTAAGCCCCATCCTTCAGCTGAAGCCACCAGATTTTCTAAAGTTGTAGAACACTCCCGCAACAAATTACTAGCATTAATACAACTATGAAATTTCTCATTTTATTAAATAGCTTTTCTCCTTATCCATCAGCAATGGGAAGTAATGAACAGTTCATGAGAAAACATGCCAAGTGGTGCAGGAATTAAACATCTGGCCTGCAGCCACCATGATGCACCAATGCCTTCACAATTTGGATAAAAAGAAATGAACTGGGTACCACTACTATAAATATTCCACATGCTTAAGCTATTAATTTTAAGTATTATTTGTATTACCATAGTGATTAGGGCTACTAATCATAGACCAGGTATGCAAAGGGTCAGAACAAAAGGATGAAGCAGTATTTCCAAGGAATTGCGGAAAGAGGAATTCATCTTGAGAAGAAACATTTCTGGAGTGAAAAAATAACCTTTCTTTATGACAACAGCAATATAGGTCTCCTA
Organism: Pelodiscus sinensis; assembly: GCF_052426305.1. Taxonomy (NCBI): domain Eukaryota; kingdom Metazoa; phylum Chordata; order Testudines; family Trionychidae; genus Pelodiscus; species Pelodiscus sinensis. Next base: position 37,862,620 of record NC_143057.1, on the reverse strand, counting down.
TAGAATTAATTGCATAACCTAACTTTGACATAATAAATTACTTTTTGGACGTAATAGTAAACTCTAGCCACAGGTTTGTCTAATCTATCATGCTAGGAATCATTAAAAAAACGATAGTGAATAACACAGAAAATATCTTATTTCCTCTATATAAAACCATGGTACACCCACATCGTGAATACTGTGTACAGGTGTGGTCGCCTCATCTCAAAAAAGATATATTGGTATTGGAAAAGGTTAAGAAAAGGGCAACAAAAATGATTTTAGGGGTTTGGAAAAGACTTGGACTTTTCAGCTTAGAAAAAAGGAAACTAAGGGGGGATATGATAGAGGTCTATAAAAGCATGACTGGTGTGGAGAAAGTGAACAAGGAAAAGTTATTTACTTATTCCCACAATATAAGAAATAGGAGTCACCAAATTAAATTAATAGGCAATAGGTTTAAAACAAACAAAAGGAAGTTTTTCCGTCACTCAGCATACAGTCAACCTCTGGAATTCCTTCCCAGAGGATGTGGTGAAGGCTAGGACTAACAGGGTCAAAAAAGAGCTAGATAGATTCATAGAGGTTAGGTCCATCAACGGCTATTAGCCAGGATGGGCAGGAATGTGTCCCTCACCTCTGTTTGTCTGGAAATGGGTGACAGGGGAGGGATCACATGAGGATTACCTGTTGTGCTCCTTCCCTCTGGGGCATCTGGGTACTGGCCATTCCCTCTGGGGCATCTGGGTACTGGCCACTGTTGGCAGACAGGATACTGCGCTAGATGGACTACTGGTCTGACCCAGTATGGCCGTTCTTATATCATTATGATTAATCATGGTATCTGATACGTTCAAACAGACAGCTCAAAGTGCCTACACCTACACCCACTATGGCAGGTACCACATTTCTAGGATGCCTATTTATAGTGGCCTAAATATACCCTCTTTCTTATGCACATCTTTCTGTTTTAAGGACACCAACTTATGTTCTGACTATAGTGATAACCTAAACCATTTACAAATGCACATAACATATATATTTCTACTTTTGTAACTATGAAATATGTTAAACTATGTCAACAAACCTGAATCCAGGGCGATGGACTTCGGAGGTTTAATAGGATAAAACACAAAAGGAAATATGGCTCCGGGAATCTGGTTTTGTATCTGATAAGGGTAATGATAGGACAAGATGATATATGTTAGCTGTTCAACTAGCATCTGTTTATTAAAACTTTAAAAAGAAACTCTAGGTGAGAAACATTAAAATGTCCTTTACACATGCAAAACACAATTAAAAAAGGGACTGATCCAAAAAGGGTTCAGTATATTTCTGAAAAAGATCATCTGGGTTACAAAATCTAGAAAAACTAATTTATGTAGTGTCATAATCAGGAGTGTCGATCAGCACCTAGTGACAAAGGGGTTAACTCAGGTACCTAGCAGAGGCATCAGGCGGTTAGCCAATAACAATGCAGGTAGGAACTTCAAATTGGAAAAGAGGGGTTTTTTCTCTCTCTCTCTCTCTCTCTCTCTGAGATCAGAGCAGTTTCTCCCGGGGATTGAGGAAGATGGGAGATGCTTCTCTCTCCAAGAACAGATTTCTTAAAATGCATAAGTAGGGAAAAGTTTAGATAGTCCATCAGGATTTATTGTTTTCCTTGTTTGGGGGGTTGGAAATCATGTCTGAGCTTGCTAATTGTTTTTTTCCCCTCTTTCGTTACTAAGCTTTACAGCTCAGGGGTTTTCCCTGAGTATCTATATAAAATGGTGGCTCTTTCCATCTAGCCAATGTACTATGCTTGCAATTGTAGTTTTGCTTTGATAATAACATTTTTTTCCCTAATTAACCAGTATTGGTTGATTGTTGTGTCCTTAGGACTCAGTGCCTAGTTACAAGGGCAGAGTCAGTTGTTTTCTGTGGATTCCCTCTGTCTTGCCCAACTCCAAGCAAAACAGAGGTTGGGGCAGGGAGGAGAGCTTAACTTTAGGGAGGAGATTTCCCAAGTGATCTCTTCCCTGATTTTCTTGGAATTATTTGGGCGGTGGGAACGAGTCCCCCAAAATCTGGGTACTAGGATTTTGTGGGGAAGTTTTATACCATTGCCTCTATAGGCAAGGTTTTGGAGCACTCTTGTGGGACCCTAACTTCAGCATTTGTCGTGCCAGAGTGGGGAACAGCCTTGACATGTAACCCTAACATTGTAAACAATTCTTGAAAAGTAACTTTACTATGAGATCACACAATTATTTGGAAGACTCACCTGTGTCCAGTAAACTTGGACTCTGAAGGACTTTTGATGTGCAGATGTACTATATTCTACTTTTAAAGCTGGCAGATAATTTCTCCTTATAGGAATTTCATTTGGTTGTTGGATTTTCATGTTACTTCCATTAGGAGTAAAGCAAACCTGTAATATTAATAATAAAAAACCCATAGATGTAGTATATGCTTCAGTAGCTAGAAACTCAAATTTTAAAATGTACATTTTGTACTCCCAACATATTGAAAGTTAACTTTAAAATGGGGGGGGGGCAGTGAGTGAGTGAGTGAGAGGTGCAGCACCGGTCTCCTGCCTCCACCCACTGCTGCCTCTATAGGAGGCAGCAAAAGGGGGAGCAGGCAGGTCTGTGAAGCTGGCTCCCACGCATAGAGGCTTCCACCTGCCTCCCTCACCCTCTGCACTGTTGCCTCTCTATCAGAGGTTTTCAAATGGACTCTACTCAAATGTTGTCAATTTCATACGAGATATAGAATTTTTTCTTCTCTCAATTTCTATACGTATGTTAATTCGTACATAGCAATATATATCCAAGACTATAAAGTACTGTTAAGTATTACCAAAACATTTGTTTCCAGCTCCACAATCTTGTTTTCTGAAGGGGAAAGCTCACTGTATTCTTTAAATTCTCTCTCTAACTTCTCAGTTTGTTTAATGCTCATTGGCCTCCATCTTGATTTCTTCTTGGGTTTTGTCTCCCAAACTACATCAGAACTTGTAAATGAAAACATAACCAAATGAACAAACAAATATAACAAAACAGAAAAGAATTAATTAGGTCACCTGAAAAAGAGAAGAATAAAAAAGTTCACGATACCATCTACATGTTTTGTTAGTCTTTAAGGTGCTACTAGACTATTCGTTGTTTTTTAAGTTTTGTCTGTTACAGACTAACTCAGTTATTCTCTGAAGTTAAATTACACAGTTTTCCCTACAAGGGCTGTTCAGGAAAGATATATTTTGTTTTGCATTTTGAACATGTTAAGTTTTTCTTATCATTCAGAACAAACAAGTAATGTTTCTCAGGCGCCGTATACACTACAGAGTTTTTCCAGGATACCACAGGTATCCTGGAAAAATTCTGCAGCGTCCAGGGAACGTGTCTGCTCTTCCGACATTTTTTGCAGAAGAGCAGAGGCACTCTTTTGGAAGCCCTGTAAACCTCATTTTATGGGGAAGAAGAGCTCTTCCGAAAGAGGAGGTTTTTCTGAAATTTGGTTCAGTGTAGATGGGCCAAATTTCGGAAAAGCCTCTTCCGAAAAAACATTGGAAAAGGGTACGCAAATTATGCTCCGCAATTTGCATATCGTTTTCCAAGAAAGAAGTGTAGTGTAGACATAGCCTCATCTGTGGAATTTAGGAATAACCCAGAATTATTATAACAGTTTAGGAATAAGGTCCTTCCTTCATCTGAAGCCAGCAGAAGAATTTTGTCATAATTATATATAAACACCTAACAACAAATCATAAGTATTAAGACAACAACTTGAAATTATATTAATTAACCTTAAAGCAATGCCATGTTTAAGTCTCTTTACAGAAATTTTTCAATAGGCTAAAATAAAAACTACATTCCAGTCACTTATGAGACTATCAGTGTGGGCTGAATAACAAGAGACGCTGATAACCAAAAGAAAATTAGAAAACATTCCACATTGTATTGTACAACATTCTCACCTTATCTACAAAAAATGGCAAGAGGTGAGTAGTGAATGACAGAAGAATGTTTGTGTTGTAGGTGGAGCAAGGTGGAATTTCTATTACAGTAGAACTAGGGGGCTGTGCCACCTGCTTGCTACACTCACCAACCCTCCTCTCTCTGGGGAGAGGCAGCCCTGGCTCTCTCTGCCCGGCCACCAGGCAAAGCCGAGGCTGCGCCAGCCCCAACTCTCCCCACATCCGCCGGGGGAGGGAGAGGGGAAGGGGAGAAGGATGGAGCCTTACCAGCCCTCGCTCTCTCCCTCAGCTGCCAGGAAGGCGGTACCTCAGCAGCCCCGGTTCTCTCCCTTCGGCTGCTGGGAGGTAGAGGGGGGCCACTGCAAGACTTCACCAGGCCTGACTCTCCCTCCCCCCCTCCTTCCCCAGCCATTGCTGGCGGAGGGTGCTCTCACAAAGGCTTCTCCAGGCCCCACACGTCTCCTCTTCTGTGGGGGGAGGGAGGGGAAGAGAGGGAGGGCTGCAGTGTGGCAGCTGAGCACTGGGGAAAAGGGAAGGGGAGGGGGGGCAGGATGCCAGAGTAACATGATGACGTCACCCTGTCATTCCACAGGAAAAGTTCATACACACACACTCCCACACCCCTACCTTCCTTCATATGAGGAACTGGGAAAGAATAGGGAAAGAAACCTATGTTACAAGTTTCCTTAGAAGAGACTCAGATCCAATTTTCTATCCACAATGCCACTAGCATTCTTAATTTCCTGTATGAATGGTTTCACTCATGTCTAGCATAGTAACAGGTGCAGGATTTTAATATGTTTCTTGCCGTATCTTTGAAGCTATAAATACTTGGGACACAATCCTGAGCTGGGTGATGCCAATACAAAATTCTAGTGCTTCAACCCATTACAGTAAAACTCCGATGGTCTGGCATCTGATGGTCCGGCACTCCTGATGGTCCGGCACCATCAGGAACCTGGAGTGCTCCGGGCAGCCGGACCATTGGAGCTGCTCTGCCCCCAGCTTTCCCGATACAGCCGCTGCTAAAACTGACCAGCGGCTGAATCGGGGAAGCCGGGGGCAGAGCAGCTGGAGTGCTGCCGGGTAGGTACCGTAGCGCTGCCACTCCTGGCTGCGGGACCAACCCGGCAGCACCCCAGCTGTCCCCAATTCAGCCGCTGCTGAAACTGACCAGCGGCTGACTCCAGGAAGCCCAAGGCAGTGCTGCGGGGACCAACCCTGCAGCGCCCCAGCTGCTCTGTCCCAGGCGTCCCGATTCAGCTGCTGTTGAAACTGACCAGCAGCTGACTCCAGGATGCCTGAGGCAGAGCAGCTCTGCCTCGGGCTTCCTGGAGTCAGCCGCTGATCAGTTTCAGCAGCGGCTGACTTGGGGATACCTGGGGCAGAGCAGCTGGAGTGCTGCCGGGTTGGTCCAGTAGCGCCGCACCTCGGCGCTGTGGGACCAACCCAGCAGCCCCTCATCTGCTCTGCCCCGGGCTTCCTGGAGTCAGCTGCTGATCAGTATCAGCAGCAGCTGACTTGGGGACATGTGGGGCAGAGCAGCTGGGGTGTTGCCGGGTTGGTCCAGTAGCGCCGAGGAGCGGCGCTACTAGACCAACCTGGCAGCACTCCAGCTGCTCTGCTGCAGGCGTCCCCGATTCAGTCGCTGCTAAAACTGACCAGCAGCGGCTGAATCAGGGATGCCTGGGGCAGAGCCAGACTATTGGAAGGGGGGGCTATGAGGGGTGTGGGGTGGGGTGGAGGGGATGCACCTCCCCACCCCACCCCAGACCCCTCATAGCCCCCCCTTCCGATAATCCGGCACCTCCTGGGTCCTAAAGGTGCCGGATTATTGGAAGTTTACTGTATTTTGGATGAAATAAGATTAATGAGATACACTTAGAATGTGTACTCAGTACATTTGGAAGACACATCCTTAGAGCTTTATAAATGTTTATTTATGGCAAACATTTCCAAAGGAATGAAAAAATCAAATGATGGAAGTACCATTTCCCAACCTGATAAGAATTTATCAGAAATATTTCTGGTACTATAAAAATAATCTCCACCTCTCCCCCCACAGACCATAACATTTGGGCTCTAATTCTGAAACTTCTTTTTCTAAATGCAAATAGAATTGCTCACTGCAGGCATATGTCCTCTGGTCATCTGGATGATCTTGACATCTGAGGATTTTCAGTCAAGGAGCCTGATGCCATCAGCATTGGTACCCACTGTACTGTAGTGCTTGATTTTAGGAAAAGAACCAAATATCCTGGAGCAATTCCAGTGTCGCTGATGTCAACAGAATTTCAGGATTTTTGTTGTTTACCATCACACTAAAAATAAAACTTGACCAGATCAATGAATGAATTTCATGATTGAGCTCTGCAGGGATATCAAAATGCATATATGAAGCTAAGTAAGAATCCATTCCTCTTCAGATCGCCCAAGCTGTTACCCGTAGGTGATCCAGATCCAGATGAAGATGGGGACCTTGACTGAAGAAGTTTGGTCTCTTCAACAAGTACATTGGAAATTCCTTCTTGGTCTCTATCAGGTATAAATCAAGCCAGTGCAAGACTAAGAGAATGACTTCAAGATTTCTTCTTCTTTCTTTCTGAACAGTTCAGGTAAAGTAAGCAAAAAGGCAGCAAATTCTTCTCTGCCCACAACACTGCTTCTGGAAGAAGCTTTGATTCCTGTTTATTCTTCAGTTTTGTAAGGAATGAAAACACATTCATGCCTCACAGCATATGCCAATCTCTAACAGCCAGTTGTAGGAAATTTCCCATCTGAGCAATTATTCCAGAATTGACTACCACAGGGTTTGCACATTTCCCTAAAGCAGCTGACACTGGTCACTGCCAGATGCAAAAAGAATATCTGACTTGCTGGACCACTAGTCTGATCTCACACAGTCATTCCTACATTTTTGCTCAGACATGTCATTAACAGAGCTGTTAAGTGAAGTATGCTGAGATTTAAAAAAAATGATGCCTGAGGCAACTAACATCTTCCTTTGTCTAAAATGTGGGACCATAACCCCTTCGTTGTCTTACTATCAAGATATTGGCCCCTCTGAGTCCCCTTCTATAGTGACTATACAGGGTTCTAGAGTGAAAAACAGGATGTTTTTTCACAATGTTCTATGTTCCTTACCTGCCTACAAGGGGGGTCATTTTATTTGGAAATACCACCTAATTTTGCATTTTGTTTAGTATGCAGTTCTACATCCTTAGAAGGAACTTCTGGGGACACATTTTGAGATATCCCACTCAGGGGATGACATTAATTCATATCACCAGCAACTTTAGCTTGTAAATTTTGCGAGAAAAACAGTGATTTGGTAAAGTTTTGGTTCTTTGACAATTTACCACCATGGCAAACATTTGTAGAGCCATGCCTATTTTGACCGCAGATAAACAGCTCTCTGAATTGGGATCAAAAAGCGTTTATTGATTGTAAATTGTTTCCTGCACCTGGCAATTTATGAGTGGGTATATTCTCCATGTAGGGCACTGATTGGGATATTCCCCTGAATGGTACAGATGGATAACTTGCAATCTGAACCTTGTTGTAGCCACTACCAGCTGTTTTTTTAAACAATCTGGGTGCAGAATATTGATGAAAAGGAAGAGGAATACTTTACTCTTCTTGGAAGAGTAAGATTTGGTGGCTTATGTCAGCAAGTCATAGCTTGTTCCCTGAGAGTCCTTTAAAATATAGCATACTAAAGGGTTTACCCAGTTTTGCTTGCGTCCTTAACTCAAGTAAGCTTTGTTTTACTTTATTTAAATCATTGCTCTGGGGTGGGGATGAGGGGTTCAGTATGCTGGCTGCCCCAGTAAGAGGCAACAACTCCAGCCCTCTCTCACCACAGCACCTTAGGGCCAGGTGAGAAGCCTGTCCATGACTGCTGCAGCTGCGTTGAACACAGCCGGGGAGAGGTGCATGTCCCCCTACTGGACATGCACCCCTCAAATATATAGTAGATAGTTGTCCTTTTCTCCACCCTTACCCCCTGCTGGCTCAATTGGGTTATAACTGTCCTGTTCCCTTTGCCACCCCGTGGTCATTATATAGTATAACTGTCCCTGCTAGCAGAACCCTCCCTTTCCATTTTATGAGAACATTACATTCCACGCACATCCAATTGTCCTGGAACAACCAAACCCTTACCTTGCTTTACTTTATGATAAGAGGAATCTGTATACTGAATTTGGTGGTCCTAGCTCTTACTGGTTAAAAAGAGTTCTTGAACAAATCGACTCACAGACAGATGGATAGAGAGACAGACCGACAGAGTCAAACTCTCAGATATACAGTAGATCTCAGAATTGGTTAGGTGCTAGTAGGGTTTATTTGCTATGCGATAGGGGGCAGAGGGAGCTACTCATAAGGTGCTAGATGAGCTAAATTAGTTATAAAACATAACGGTTGGGAGAAATTGAACTTCTAACTTGTTCTCCTTTTGGAAGAAGAAAATCTGGTGGCCTAAGCTGAAATCTGGAGTCTACCCCAATAGCACTGGAATCCTTGCAAATACAACAGGTGGGAGGGGAGGTATTACCAATTAGTGATGAATGAGGAGCAGAGCCGTACAGTAGAAAGTTTAACAGAACATATTGTACACACACATACCCATATAAAACAGATACCAATTTGAAGCACACAATTAAATGGAAATGGAATTCTGAATGCAACCTACAAACATACAATGTTTCAGTACTAACACAAGACGACTAGATTAGATATCAAGAAGCATAAAACTAGGTTAGTTTAAAATGCTTGAAATAATTCTTACAGTGATTCCCCTACTGAATAGATTACTTTACCTTGTAATTCCAATGTAGGACACTTCTTGCTTTGTGTAATTGTTGACTAAAGAAATTCCAACATCTTGTAATGACAGAACAATTTCTTGTTCTGCTAGTTCTACTTTTTCACTTTCATATGTTGCTTTAAATACACTCTCATCTTCAGTGAATAGGATAATTCTTTGCAAGCCTTCAAAAAATGAAGCTATATAAACTGTCTTTTTATTATCCAGGCTAATTGATGTCATCATATCCTACATGAGAAGAAAAAAAAACCCAAATGTTTGCAACTCTTGTTCATTCTACTTTGACAAACCTATGCAAATTTTGTAGCAATATTGACATTGACCAAATAAAAGTGACACTGGGAAGGTAGATACCAGAGAAGGTAAGAATAGGAAAAACATAGCATATTCATAAGCAATATGTTATTTGAAATAGTACAATTTTGAATAATAAAGCAAGATCACAATTGTGCAAGCACTGATAAAGACAACAGCCTAATGCAAGGGTGGACAATACTTTTTGAAAGGGGGGGCCACTTCACAAATTTCAGAAGTGGTTGCAGGCCGACCGGAAAGAGAGGGGTTGAGAGCTACCCTACTGGGAGTTTTGCTTGGCCTAGGGTCCCTGCCCCTGACTTCTGGCCAATGGAAGGGGCCTGGAGCAGAAGGGAGCATGTCAGGGGCTAGCCTCCTCCCAGAGTTGTCTGGGGTGGAAGCTTAGATTGCATATAACAGGGCTCACTGCTCCCGGCCTCCACTGCTAACCTGTTGTCTGGCAGTTGCCTGGCAGGCACAAGCCCTTTAAATAGAAGCAGCTGAAAGAGCTCAGACCTCCCAGGAAGCTCACAGGCAATGGGCCGCGGGGGGCAGAGCTGTAAGCTCTTTTCAATTGCTTCTGTTTAAAGTAGGGATGTGAACAACTAGTCGACTCTCCAATAAGTAAATGCTTACTGGATAGTCGACAGGCTTACTGGATAGTTGAAACGCCGTGTGCAGCCCAGGGGCAGCCGAGGTGTCCCCAGACTGCATGTGGTGGTTTCAAAGCAGCACCACGTGGAGCTCGGGGTCAGCGGGAGTCCCCAGCTGATCCTGGGGCTCCATGGGGCACTTTTGCCTTTGAAGTATAGCAATAACCCTAGAGCAGTTGCTACACTTTAAAGGAGGAGGCACCCTATTGACTAATCGAATAGTCGATGCAAAATGCTTAAATCTGTTACTATCTAGATATGCTAAGTGAGGGCAGTTAGTAGTACACAATGAGCTTAATGGCGCAGTACAATGATGTGTGAATAGTCTTGATTTTCTTGTAAGCCTGCACTATGCTTGGTCCTGCAAGATATGCTTGGTCAGGCCAGGCCATCTGATGATAGAGCCCATTTTGGAGGCTATACTTTTGCAGGAGAGGTGAAAAAAGCTTGATCTGAACACACAGGATTCTCGCATCAGGCAAAACCTATATATAGAAAGGAAACCAAATAATAGGAACTGCTGCCAAATGCCAAAGCACCCCAATTTACCACCCAAGATGGCTGCTGGAAACAGATATCTAAGACTGAACATGGGGAAGGATCAGGACCAAGTTGGGAGGCTTCCCAGATTGTAAGAAAAGATTATTATAACTACTGTTAGGGTAAGAAACTGAATGTAATGAGTTTCTTAACAGTATTTCACTAGACTGGTGTGTTTTGTTTCATTTTGCTTAATAACTTACTTTGATTTGTCTGCTATCACTTGCAAACACTTAAATCCTATTTTTATACTTAATAAAATCACTTCTGTTTATTAATAAACTCAGTGTAAATAATTACTACCTGGGTGTGGACAACACCTGTGCAGCTCTCAAAGGGGGAGAAAAAATTATGAGCTTACTTGGTGTAAAACTTCATACAGAGTAAAAGAGATTTATCTGGGGTCTGGTCCTATTTGGGCTGTGCAAATGGGTGGTGTGTCAAGACCCTTTTACTAAGTCTTCGCAGAGCTGATCTAATCTCAGAGTCTTTATTTCGCTGCTATGGGCAGTGACTCCAATTCTGTTGCATTGCTAGAGGAGAGTCTCACTCAACAGGACAGAATGATGGGGCACCCCAGAAGGCAGACAGACTCAGTGGTATTTCAGCACATCAAGTGACAATCTCAAGGGAATTTCTGTGACCCAACTCATCACACGTATATATGCCATCTTCTGTGTGTATCTAAGAATGTAAAGACTGTAAAAAAACCAAAGCCAGAGTATTTTCTATTTGTTGAGATAGCATGATCATGCAATTTAAAGGCTATTGCAGTGCATAGTACAAGAGAAAGAACTGAGTTTGGCTGGCAACCATAATATCTGACTTTTGAATACCTAGCCATGTAATACATTTCAATGGGTATTTTAATAAACTACTAATTTTTTAGAAAAAAATGTCTGTAAATAAAGTACAACTAGTCTGCTAGTGATTCTGCTAGAAAGCTGCTTTGATAATTATTATAATCAGAAAGGCAATATTGGGGTCTAAAATTAACAGAAATGCAATATCATAAGAGACCACTGGTAAAAGTTGTATTAGGTTAAGCAGTACACATACATCTTTATGCGTTACTTCTCCATCTTTCTTTCCACATTTCCATTTCAACTGTCTAGAGCCTACTGGATCAGCCCAGGTATACAATACCGCTTTATTTGGCATAAGAGAATCTTCCATCACATTGAGAGAACTGCAAAATAATTATTAACAATAAACATTCAATGATCTCTTACACAAACTGAAAATCTAACACATAAATCAAATAATTGCAACATTTCGTACCTGTTAATTTATTCTTACTTTCATAATATCCATCTATCACTACTAGGTTTCCTGATTCTTGGCAATACTCTACTTGGAACATATTAATACAGGTGTTTTTTTTAAACTATAAAAGTGGGAAATTTAAAGAGTAATTAAATCTATATTACATGTTTATAATTTTACAAAGTGTGGGATAGTTCATCTTAGTGGAATTATAATGTTTAAAAATGTAAAAAATATTTTATTAGCAACATAAATGAACTTCTCATGCAGGTATTAGGAAAACTTATTCATAGCTCATATTTGTTTCCATTTAATCCCCATTTGTGTTTGGTCAATTTTATTCAAATTTCAAAAATAGTGTGAAATGGTATAGCTCTGGGCACAGTGCCGAGGACTGCACCAGAGGCAGGAAGGCTGAGATAGCACCTGCTGAGTGGACACTAGAGGAGGCCTATGACCTGGAGCATGCACTACATTCCCTGCAGTGCTGAGATCCCAGTACTGACAGTGATCTCAATGACCAAGTATGATGCCTAAAGAGGGCTCTTACAATCACTTGAAGAGCTATGTGCACTCAGGGATGGCAATCTCTAGTGCTGGGATGTGGATCTGGACCTCTAAAGAGGGTAACAGGAACCAGAGCTGCTTGGTGGTGGTGACTAGTGGTTCCGAGGGGAGCATTGCCGTGGAAGGCGAATAGTGCCTGGTGGTGTTGTCTCTGACACCACTGTGGCCGTAGAGTACATGCCTCCAATAGTCTGTGCTCCAAGGTACAGGATATTGAGGACTCCATAGTGAGACCCACACCAAACCAGTGAGGCTACGAGAAGCCCACCTGTCCTTGTGCACTTGGTGAGCACTGGTGTATTAGTGACCTATTTGCAAACAGTAGCTTTCACCTGTGCCCAGTTGGCACTGGAGGGGCGCTCCACATCGAGTCCGAGGTACTCTGAGCCAAATCCAAGTGCAGCTCTTGTGGCTCTAAGGAAGACTTCACAAGTAGCATCCTTAGCTGAATGCCCCTATCTCTTATTGTCCTGGGGCAAAAAGAACTGCAAATCATCTTGCACTTGGAGGAGATGTTTAAGAGAATTACACAACAGAGACAGTCAGCATGTGGGTTGCTAACTGGCACAGTCTGCAACACACAGCACTTGCTTTAAAGCCAGGAGAATGAGGAATGCCCCATCCCTAGGCTAAGTCCCAACAGAGGATTAACTAGTTATTAACTACAGTGGCTAAAGAGAAACTATTTACAACTAAATAGAGGAAATGACTAACACTACAGGTAAGGCTGGAGCAGTATTCCAAGCACCTTCACTGGAGGCAAAAGGAACTGAGTAGGGAAGGGCCCAGGAGCACCCTATATAGCATGGCATGACACGCTACTCCAGGGAGCACTGATAGCATACCCATAGGAGCCTGGGTAAGGGAAAATCTTCTTGCACTGGTGCATGTGGTAAGCACACACACCTCTGTTGAATGGACATGAGCAAGCACTTGAAGTAGTATGTTTTACGAATATGCAAATGTAGAGTGGCTAAAAATATAATATGTAATAAATGAGAAAAAAGATTATAGATTTTGCAACAGCAGACTCCAAATTCAGGTGTATACCAATTTATAAAGTTCTCTCACGACATACATTATATTAGAGTATTACATGAACAGAATATCATGTGTTGCAAACCTTGAGTACACCTCTGCCTCATGGAACATGCTGAATATTTTGTTTTTCATCTGATTTTTCACAGCTCTTTGAGACAGTATAGAAATCTTAGATGTTTATAAATTGCACATTCTTGTTCTCACACACAATTTATATATAAGCACCTATACATGTATGTGAACTTGCAACCCATTCACTGTAAGCACATATACACATGCAATCATATATGTTCAACCTGCAACTCTACGCTATGGAGAATTGTAGAACACTAGAAGATTTATAGCCAGTGATGCTTGGGTCCATAATTAAAATAAATTTTGTTTCTCTTAATTTAAATACTTGTTCTGGGGTAGGGCTGGGGATGAGGAGTTCAGTATGCAGGCTGCCATATGGAGAGAGGACTATCCCAGCCCCCTCTCACTGGAGCATCTTGGAGCCAGTCCATGGCTGCTGTAGCTCCAGACGGCATAGCCAGGGGAAGATTGCATGTCCCCCACAACTGAGGGGCAGAGAAACACACACACTCAAATATATAGCAGATAGTTGTCTCTTTCTCCACCCTTGACCTCTGCTAGCCCAGTGCAGTTATAGCCACCCTGTTTCCCATCTCTGGTCCCTTGCTGCCCTCCTCCCTGTGGTCATTCTGCAGTACAATGCCCTGCTTCCAGGTCCCTCCCTTTCCATTTTATGCAAAACAACTGAACTCCACACACATCCCATTATCCTGGCAAAAACAAACCCTGACCTTTTTTAAAGTTATGATAAGAGGAAGCTGCATACCAGGAGGCGTTCTTGAACAAATGGACTCTCAGAAAGACAGACATATTTTTTAAAATATATAGTAAGACTGCATACATACCTCTGCCCATACTCAATCATCTCTTCCTTGGTATGATTAATTAACAGAAATGGAGCTGCACCATCATGATAATCTGATAAAGTAATCACTGTAGAATGTTCAGTCAGGTTAACATCCACTATAATGCCACCAAGCTATGAGATATGAAATAATAGTAAGTATCTGTGGTGTTATAAGCCTTTAAATGCTTAAAATATAATTTACTTTTTACAATATTAAAAAGCTTATGGTCACAAACATCACTTTTAATCTACTTTTAGTATATTTTCCTGATGCTATTTCTAACATCAGGAAAGTGAAGTCGCATTTAGTGTCACAAAACTACGTGGGCATTCTACGCTCTCAATTATTTGTTGAGTGCGCAACCCTTTCCTCGACTGGATCATTTAAACTTCATGGTATGTTTGATGAGTTTGTATATTCTGCTATCAGCAATAGGCTTTTGTTAAGTCAGTATCTAATCTTCTCCCCCAAAAAGCTGAAGAACACTATACTATAACTATCTTTTTAGGCAGAAGTAAGATTAACTCTACCAGGTAAACTAACATGGGTAATAATCAAGCCTGTGAATAAAGCTCGTTATTTCATTTTACAATATTGTGCAACATCAAGGTAATAAAACATGCACTGTAGGAAGTTCAGAAATATATAAAAAATTCATTATAACAATCAACAGCCCTCCACACAAAACGAAAAAAAGGGATAGATTTACAAACAGGGTAACTGTCCACCATTATTGTTATAAACTGGTTATTTGTAACATTTTATATATTTCCAATTAACATAAGCCAGCGCTAAACTGAAACATACAAAACAGCCTATCTCGCAAAAGAACACTTTTATATGGAAAATTCATTTAGAAGCATATGGGCCTTTATTTTCACAAATCTCTAACTGTATTCATGTTTCCTAAACACATCAGAGTTTAAAAATTTAGCTGAAAAAAAAATATTCAGCAATAATAATCAAACCCACTGTTAATCACTAATTGCATAACAGGTAGCAGTCCTGCAGCACACCTTCATTTTTATGACTTCTCCATTCAGTTACAGTAAACAAATTGGTAAAAGTTATAGTTCATTTTATGGAATTCTGACAATGTACTTAACACTGTGGTCTAGATCCTCAGCTCGAATATAAGAGCATTGCTCCACTGACTTAAATGCTGCTACCATACCTTTTAACTGGCTGAGTATCTAGCTTACAGTCTTTTTCCTCTACCGTCACCTCATATCAAGATAACAAAGTCACTCACCGCTGGGCAAAAAGTGAACAGGCAAATTGAAAAACTGCAGACTTATAAAAAGGAGCATTATCTACCTGCTTCCAGGAATGAGATAATTAAAGGATCAAACACTGGCAGAAAATAGGATTGGCCTGATTCTGATTTCATTTAAATAGAATTTCATTTATAAACCAGGAGTAACACCAATGAAGTCTGTACTGTTCTACAAGTGTGAAACTAATGCAAATGAAGCCAACATTTCAATTTTGACATTCATTTTTTACAAAATATATAAAGATTATATATATTTGGAGTACTTCGCTGTTTTTGGAAGTGGAGGTTTTCTCTGCTATGGGAGTGGGTAGAGTATGGATTTGTCTCTCTTTTATAACTATTAAAAATCACTTACCTTATTGTCCAAATACAGCAATGTACAGTTTTCTTGCTTCTTAAAACAGATCATCTTGGGAGGAATGTCAGAGTTTTCAACTCTAATCAGCAATTTATTTGAATCCCTTTCAGGCCAAAAGGGAATGCACTAGAATAAAATAATAAATATTATAGTCAAATGAATAAAAATCAGAATAAAAAATTGTTATGCAGCTCTCAAATAGCATTTTTATTTTTTCTATTATTTATATTACATCATCAAGGTGCCCTAATCAAGGACCAAGAACCCATTTTGCTACATGTTGTACAAGCACAGGGCAAGGGCAACCCCTACCTTAAAGAATTTACAGAGCAAGTATCAGGCAAGAGACAGAAGATGGATATGGAGAAACAATGGGACAGTACTGATCAACATCAGAGGCTGTAGTCTCAGCCCCTTACAGTGCTCAAGAGCACACACACACACAAACATTATTTTTAAAACCACTTTCATCTTAACTATTGTAAAATGAATTAGGAACTCTATTAGGATTTCCTAAATAGTACCTAATCTAAAAAAGATAAATTGAGAGGAACACAGGACATGTAAGCTAGAGCAAGAGCATGGAAAGAAGGCAGGAGTGAGGAGCTAACGTAAAAAAAAAAGAAAGGAGGCTAATGCATATAGCATTTTAAAAGAACAGGACTCGTAATGGAAAACTGAATTGAAATTTAGAGTATATTAAGAAAGCCCTGGCACTTAACCACCAGTTTCCAATTTAGTCCATTTAACATGAGATCAGGTATTTCTCTCCCCTTATTTCCGAGGAGGTCCCAGCTACATATTCTTGAAAGCTGGTGCACAAGCGTGACATCAAAAAGAATAACCAATGTGAACTATTAGTGTGCACAAACCTATTCTAATTTAAGTAGTTCAGTATCTCTTATAAAATACATGAATTATTCATTAGTTTCAATAGGAACATTTAATGCCAAAAATCTTACTTTAGTATAATGTTAAATCTAGTATTATACATTCAACCCCTAAATAAGCAAATTAAGTTGGGTATCAATATAATACTGATTCTGTTGAAGGACTGTGCAATTAAATCGAACCCTGCAAGTTTGCTCTTTATTAGCAATGTCTCACACACTCTTTTTTTTAAACATTTTTCAATTGTGCATATAATGTATAATAAGGTCAATTAATATTAGACTTGCCTTTTCCTTAATTAAATACTGCATGTTTTGTTTCCAGTTTAATTCATTCCTGTTTGTCAATGGACTTTTTCATCATACAACTGCAGTTGCAGTACATTATTTATTTACAGTTCAGTAGAGCATAAAGGTCTCGAGATCATAGACCCACTGTACTAGATCTCACAATCACATAAGAGACAAAGATCTTATGTTCAAATAGAAAATACAAACAAAGAGGGAGAGGGGAAAAAGAGCCAATGAAAGATCTTGCCCAAGATCTTACAGAAGGTCACTGATAAAACTAGGAATAGCAATGAGGTCTTGAGTCACATGCACATTTTGATTTTTAAAAAACATACTTTTAAAATTTAGGGTGAATTTAGTTATTATGGAAGGAAAGCCTAAGTTAGAGCCAGAGACTGTTAGGACAGATATTAGACAAGGTTGGCCATAGAACTCTCTCCTTTTAAATGCTATCTATATGATCTGATAATCCCAAATGCACATCTCCAAAGGGAACATATGAAGTGTACTACTAGGATGAGACCAGCATGATCAATTGTGTGTGATCTTACAGCAATCTTAACTCAAATCTCCAATGGTGAAGGGCTAGATCACTAACTTACCATGCCATCAAGTTCCCTCTCCCACAGATTCTTAGACCCAGGAAGCAGGAAGACAAGAAAAACAAAAGTGAAATAGTAAGACTGATTAGGCTATTTAAGTTAAACAGGAATGCTACAGACCATGGAAATTCACACTCATGAAGCTAACAAAAAGGATCATCATCTATTAAAGGTAAAATGGAAAGATGGAAAGGTCAACGGTAAGATGGAAATTAGGAAAGCAAAGAGGCAATCTGAAGATTAAACAACCCAAAACAGACAAGTTTGAAACCTATTTATTTCATATATCAGCAGCAGGAAAACTGCAAAACAGAATAATGGTAGCGATAAGAATAAAAAGGACTTTGTGAAAAACTAGACAAACTTTTTTGCACTAATCTTAGCCACAGAGCATGCATATTCAAAAGTCATCTTCATAGGCAAGAAATGTGATTGAGTGGGATTTGACCATGTCAAACTCAAATCTTCATTTTACACAAGGAACTCAATTTTCTACTGTGTTCCAAGGGATGTCTGAATCTATCCATCCTATCACAGAACAATGTAGAGCCATCAACTTGGACTGTGTCTCAACTGCTGGCCTAACACCAGGACAGGGAATTTTCTAGACAGGGGCATCAACATGGCTATTGGAGCTATAGCTTCTCAGCCTGAACACAGAGTGAAAGTAAGAGAGACTGTATTTAAGAAGGGGTAACTACCGTACGACAGGAAGCTGTTCATCATGATGTGAAAAGAAGAACCTCCTGGAGATGGAGAAAGCAGGACAAACCGCCCACCTTGAAATGCTGACAAAACCTCAGAATCACAGAAGGGGTAAGTTATGACTAGTGGAGAGTGACAATGTTTCAGTACATTAGTTATTTTACAAACATCTCTAACTTTATTATTAAAAAGCACTGAAGTGACTCTGGTTAAGAAATTCCTTTGCTAAAGGCTATGTTCTTTGTTTGCATGCTGTCTTGTCTCTGAAGGAGTTAAACTAGAAGCCAGGGTGCCCACAACTAGGTAGGAAACCCTTTGGGAGCATGCATAAGCAACTGAGGACACAGGAAGTTAGAGGCACTGGTATAAAGGACCTTGCAGAACTAGACATAACATCCCAACATATCAAGGAAAAATTCAGACAAGCCGCCTGTGACTGTCAATTCACTCTAGAAAACAAGAGCTAAAAACATGTAGAGCCCACATGTTTGGTCCACTTACAGACTGGTGACCATCTAGAGGGGACTGGGTCTAGCTGTGACAAAGAAAATGAGGCAGTGTCAGAGCCACATGTCAAAAAAGAAGGAGCTGGTATAATCTAACAAGTTAGAGAGCAACAAGTGAGCTCAGAACTAGGTACTGTAGATATTTGGAAAAACTTGAGACTGACGTGGCTGAGCAGCTACAAATTTTGACATTTTTCATTAAAATTGAAGATTACTCACCTGCAACAAGGTTTTTTCAAGGTGGACTCTGCATACTACCACACTTAAGATGCTTTCACCAGAGCAGCTTGGACAGAACCTTAACTATGATTGAATATTTGGAACACTCACATGTCACTCATCATACTGTTTATGAATATTCAGAGGCAAGGGAAGAAAAAGGAGAATTATACTCTGGCTGCCTCAGTTTCTTCCCTTGTCACCTCAAATCCTTTGTTAATTATGACCCCTAAGGAAGATAGGAAAGATGGAGAGGAGTATGCATATGCAGTCCATCTTAGAGAACTCTGGCTACAGGTCATTAATCTTAATTTCTTTCTCTGTGTTCTGTGAATATTCCTACTCTTGGGATAGATTAACTAGCAACATACGAATCCTTTTGAAGTGGGTCTCGGAGTCACAATTCAATAAGGATTTAAAATTGGAATGCCGTGGAGTTCTAATTTTTCTTTCTTAAAAAGAAACAACAGACATGTTCTTTTCTTTTTTCTCTATTTAGAAAGACTGAAAAGACCAGGAGTCTTCAGTTTAGGGAGATGTGAATAAGAGAGAACATATCCATGTATAGAATATAACAATATAATGAATTCTGAAGAAATACAAAAAGATAAATAAACCTACTTATTCTCTAATCACAACAACAAGGGGATATTTAATTCAACTGAAAGGCAGAAAATTTAAACTAAAAAAATATCGTTTACACAATGTACTCCATCTAGCTTATTGTCATTAGATATCACCAATCCAAAGAGCTTAGTAGTATTCATAAAAAAAGATATCTGTACAGATAATGAGAAAAAGCTGTTAAATCAAACAGGATTTAGAAAAACGTAGAAACTTAGAACGGAAATACACCCTCATTCTTCAAGGCAAAAAATAATCTAATTGATAGAAGGTCAAGAAGATATTTTCCTTTAATAAACTCCTTGGGGCATCTAGCTCTGGCCATTGCCATGGAAAGATTACTTAAAAGGACAGACCTCCACCTTGATCCAGTGTGGTAATTCCCATGTTGTTTATGAAAAATGGTGGTTTAACAATTTTATATTCAATTGTTATTTTTCTTTTGTAATCATGAACTCTACATGCAACAGTTGTAAGATATGGTTACAATTCATTAAGCCATATTCTAATACTCTTATTTAAGCATAACCGTACTCAGACCAATCCATAAGGAAAATATGACACTCATTGTTCTGCTGCTTTGAGAAGGGAGTAAACTGCACATTGCCCAACATGTCAGCACAACTAAACCATCACAACCATAAGAGGAAACGAAACAAGTCTGCACCTACTCCCCATTCATTTTTGTGGGGGAAAGGAGGAGAATGTAGAAGCTCTCAGAGGACTGCTTCTCCAGGGCTGCTACCTGTGATGTGACTAGGATGTGCCATAAGCCTCCTTCTAATCTTGCCCTGCCATTCAAGGTAAGCTACAACTTGGCTTCAAGTAAGATCCTTACTTCCATTGAATAGTATATGAAAATCAGGCCCTCAGATTTCTGCATAATCATTAAACAGTATAACACAAAAATATTAAGACAACCTGCGTGGGAAATGAAAATTGAAAATTTGAGAAACTGTGTACAGTTCAAATATTTAGGGTTTGATTTTTAAAAATCTACCTGCTGAAAAGTGACAGGAATCCATTTTTCACTGCTTTCTTCGGCTACTTCTAAAGTATATTTGCTTCTGTTTGTTACCATAAAAAAGGGGGTGAAAGTTACAATTCTTGTAATATTAAAACTGCTGTTATTGATGGTGACACCAACCTGTGAATGAAGGAAATTGTTTAAAATTTTAGTCATTTGATTTTTTTATATTTTTAGACATATAGAAGTTTGATAGATGCATATTATACTCACTTGGTACTCCTTTTTGTGACTCTTACATTTAACAGAACCATGACTGCCAACAGTATCAAGAGAAAACGGATCAGACAGTTCACTGTCAGTTACCATAAGCTGCACCTGTAAAAATAATTTTTTTTAGATTATGAAAATGAATGAAATATATTTAAAATAGCCAGATTTATAAACAATCATATCTTCTGATCTTCTTTGTTATCTTTGACTTCTTTACATCAGTGTTTCTTTAAATCCACATGCACATTTATGCAATCTTGTAATATCTATTGTATTAATAAAGCAGTTTTCAAAACAAGGCTTAAGGTAATTTAAAATTATCATCTCTTACAACATTAACCAATAAATTGCAATTTTGTGTCAACTTATCACCCATAACAACAACCAGTACTAAAATATGTTAACCTTTTAAGCAACACTATTGCACAGCTTTACATTAAGCATCTGCTTAAGCTTTGCTCTGAGTAGGTATGTGTCCTGATTTGTGGTCTGAAAGGTTAAGTAAAACTATTTTTAACAAATTTCCCATATTCCCTTTTCCTCTGGCTATATATATTTAAACTGTTTGACAGTACTTAATATAAAATGTGGTGTTATAGCTGTCCTATTTTTGGCAAAAAATCATATCAAATGGTCTTAAGACTTAAAAAAACCCATAAAAATAAAAAGGAAAAAGAAAAAATAGTAAAACCAGAAAATACTTCTCTCACACAGTCTCCCTCGCTTTTTAATTATTTTCCAAGAAATTACATGCAAAGATCATAATCTTAATAACCACTCCAAGAAACAGTAAACTTTTAATAAAATCTAACTGTTTAAAGTGTTACTTTAGCTTGCTTTTAGGTCACAGACCCATCACAGTATTATAAAAGGCAGATTTGTCTTAACTAGCTAAGTCAGAAGAAAAAAAGAGGAAGATAAAAAAGGAGAAAAAAAGAGAGACAAAGGTAAAAAACTACAGATTAATATCTAAGATTTTGTTCATCATTTAGTTGAGGCATACAGAAATTATAATGTCATGTGGTTCTCATTTTCTCTCTCTCTGGTATGTTCTCATCATGGCAAAGTTTACGATCAGGATTACAAATACCTAATCATTTTAATAGTGGGTTCCAAGCTTAAACAAATTGCCAAGTAATCCCTTAAAAACATCAAAAAGCTGTATCAATCTTATCTAATTATCGTCACCCAATTTAAAAACACACACACACACACACACACACACACACACACACACACAAACACACACACATCCCTTTCCATTTCTAGGATGCCTTAATTCCTTGTTACAACCATCTTTCACTTCAGTAGTAGCCTTAAAAATGTTAAACACACACACAGTGTTTTCAGTTTGAACATATTTAATTTGTACTAGTGTTTTGCTCTGCTTATTTTTCAACCAAGTTGATAGACAAAATCTAGACTTTTGCACAAAATTTCTTATCTTCAGTTAAACCTTGATCTTAAAGATGATTTACATGTACAAATTGTTGCACTCGCAGAGATTAGCTTGAAGGATCAGAGCCTTTAGACTGAAAGCTGTTTGGAGCAGAGGCCAGCATAATGGAACTTATCTTAGATTTGGGCATCTTGGCCCTTCCATTTATACCATTTACCAATGGTTGCTATCTTAATTGTTATATCCAAGAGACCACAGGCAGTGATAAATCACAGAAAGTACTGATCATCTTCAGTTTTCACTTTCAGTGGCAAGTGCAAGTTCTCAAAGTGAGATCTGGCACCTGTCTCCTCCAAAAATACAGAAATGCCTGCAGTATCTCCAGTACCATGATGGCAATTGTTGATTAACATTTTTCTTTTAAATGAAACTCCATATAATACATCATACCTTAAAATGATTTTTCAGTTTCTATTTTCATGCTTCATTTACAATCTAAAAATAGGTTATTTCTCATCTCCTTAGAAAATCTCAAAATGTGGTATTAAAAAAAATCCTCTAATCTCGGTGCACAAATGTACTAATTTCAAGATAACTAGTAAATATAATAAACTTTATTGCAGTAAAACTCCGATAGTCCGGCATCCAACTGTTCGGCACTCCCGATACGCCAGCATCAAAATGCCAAGAGCTCCTGACCATCTGATTAAAAAGCCTGCCGCTCAGCACAGGTGCTGGCTGTAAACAGAGGGAGCATAAGGTGGAGGAAGGGGGGGAGGGAGTGGAATCAAATTACAGTATGGAGAAGAGAGTTTTGCTTCAGCTAAGGGGAAAGGGGAGAGGAGGGGGAGCAGGATGTGAAGAGGAAAGGGGAGGGGAGAGACAGGGAGATTGTGTCCTGGCCAGCTGGTAAGCTGTGCAGCTGTACCGGACCTCCTGATTCTTTGGCAAATCTGATAATCCGGCACCACCTATGTCCAAAAGGTGCCAGATTATTAGAAGTCTACTGTACTACATTTTCAGCTGTCAGTTTTCAAAGTTCTGAAAAACTTTCAGTTCTTAAAGAAAGGATAACTAATTTCACTTAGCTGTCAGTTCCTTAATAAAATTCATTTACAGTACCTTGTTATTTTGGAAGAAATTTTTAGGCTGGAAAGAAAAAAGAAGTGGCTTTTTGTAGTCAGGAGGATGCTTCCGATGAATGCCATCAGCTTTGTATTGCAGCATTCGTCCAGTTTTATTTACCATCCAATATGGACTGTGAATTGCTATGATCATTTGTCCAGTTGTGTAGGTTACATGAACAGCAATATCTAACTCTGTCTTATCCAGTTCAGTGTTGGAAGAGAATGTGATAAAGCCAATTTCTTGCTGATTAGTTCTTATATGGTACTCGCTTTTCCAATTTTGATCAAGATAATTAAGTAACTGTAATTCCAGCTTGGTTTGATCCAATACTGCATTATGAATCTGAGCGGAACATCCATCCTCTAGAGTATCCCATTTGTTCACACTTCCCTAAAAAAAAAAATGTATATTCAAATGGGACAAGACATACAGCTGAAACATCCTCTTGGTTTAACTTTTATGCACTTTTAAAAAAATGTTAATTTTAAACGTAAAAACAGAATAGGAAAAAGTTTTAAAAAGCATGTACATGTGTCACTTAATTACTAAGCTCTGTTCCATAATCTTAATACTACAGTAAAACTCCGATGGTCCGGCATCTGATGGTCCGGCACCATCAGGAACCGGGAAGTGCTCCGGGCAGCTGTACCATTGGAGCTGCTCTGCCCCCAGCTTCCCCAATTCAGCCGCTGCTAAAACTGACCAGCGGCTGACTCCAGGAAGCCCGAGGCAGAGCTGCTCTGCCCTGGGATTCCTGGAATCAGCCCCTGATCAGTTTCAGCAGCGGCTGACTTGGGTACACCTGGGACAGAGCAGCTGGGATGCTGCGGGGTTGGTCTCGCAGCGCCAAGGGTTGGCACTACCAGACCAACCCAGCAGCGCCCCACCTGCTCTGTCCCAGGCATCAGGATTCAGCCGCTGCTGAAACTGACCAGCGGCTGACTCCAGGAAGCCCGAGGCACAGCAGCTGTGCCTCGGGCTTCCTGGAGTCAGCTGCTGATCAGTATCAGCAGCGGCTGACTTGGGGACACCTAGGGTAGAACAGCTGGGGTGCTGCCGGGTTGGTCCAGTAGCGCCGAGGAGCGGCGCTGCGGGACCAACCCGGCAGCACCCCAGCTGCTCTGCCCCAGGCGTCCCCAAGAGCAGCTGGGGTGCTGCTGGGTTGGTCTCGCCGCATCAAAGGTCGGCGCTACCGGACCAACCTGCAGCACTCCAGCTGCTCTGCTGCAGGCGCCCCGATTCAGCTGCTGCTGAAACTGACCAGCAGCGGCTGAATTGGGGTCGCGCCTGGGACAGAGCCGGACTATCGGAAGGAGGGGCTATGAGAGATTTGGGGTGGCATCCCCCCCCATCCCAGACCCCTCATAGCCCCCCTTCCGATAGTCCGGCAAATTTGATAATCCGGCACCCCCTGGGTCCTAAAGGTGCTGGATTATCGGAAGTTTACTGTATACCCTCTCTCCTTTCTCTTTTCCCTCATATTTTTTTTTTTAACTTATTAATTTTTTGCAAGGAATGTCTCTTATATGTTTATGCAGTTCTTAGCACATTTTGGTCATTCAAAATTAATAAATGATAAATAATAAATTGTTATGAAAAACAGTTATTAAAACACCACAAAATATTAAGATTTTGCATTTTTTACTCAACGCATTGGAGAAAAATTTCTTTAGCAGTCATCACAATTATATTCATTCTTGAATTATCTAATTAATGATAAATAATTACACAGTTATGAAGTTCCTTCATTTTGGATTAATTTATTTGTATTCATCTGAAAACCCCATATATTTTATATGGGATTAAAAAATAATTACCACTGAGTGACCTCATATATACATCAACCAACACTAGGAATACAGTAGATATTTGAGGAACCCAGCTATTAAAACCCATTGGTGCTGACATAAAATTGCCCCTTATTATCAACCAACTTTTGTCTACAAGATATTGTTTGAAACATTGGACAGTAATTCAAGACAGACTAGAAACATGCCTTAATTATTCAAAGCAAAAGTGTGTGATAAACTATAACAAAAATTACTGAGGGTTCTAGCATGGCCAAAATCATCTGGGACTAAAACCAGTACTGTACATGGCATGCAACTCAACTTTGAAATAAGATTGGAATCAACACTAGAAGCTGTAATTTATCTTTTCAATTACCAACCAGACCTGGCATTGAAAAAACACATATAGCAGATTGCACTTGTTTCTCAAAAAAGGAAAATTTCACATTATTCCAATTAAGAAGCACTTCAGTGTCAAAAGAATGTTTCTTTTCTGGAGGAGACCTCTATATTTTTAACGGTCATTATGTAAACAATGACTCTCAATAACCAACCTATAACTACCACACTATTTTAAAACAAAGATGAAAAAGGTAAATTAAGTACCCATTCATAAAATGGCTTTCAGTGGGATTTAGACTTCTAAATCATTTAAAATTCTACCAGTTATCTATAGGGCATTTAAAGTAATCACAGAGTTCAACTGAAGGACCTATTCACAGGCTGACGTAGGAGGAAGTACTTTTTGGAGGAAGTACTTTAACTGAACCTGTCTCTAGAATTTGATAGAATGACAAATGTAGAAAACTTTTTCTCTGTTGCTCTTATTTGTATTACAAGTAATAGTCTCTACTTGAGAGAGTCATTTAGATGAGTTCTGACAACACTTCTCCAAACAAAGTTTATTATTTGTACACCTGATGTTTATTTTTGGTGTCTCCCATCTAAATTTCCATTGCCCTTCTCCTGTAATACACTGAACATAGGCCTACTGATGTCATCGTTTCCAGAAACAGACATTGTCCACATGAAAAAGGACCCTGAACATTTACATTGCGAAGAGTTAGTAGGATCCAGCTTTATTTATTAGTCAAATGGAGTCTCATATGGCAAAATTAATATGTATGTTGCTAAACTTGTCTAGAGTGGAAGTCTAGAAGTTTCTCTTTGCCTGCATTTCATATATTCAATGTATTTATGGCTCAGGATAGTATCTTTCATACTATAGTATCTTTCATACTATAGTATCTGTTTCTCCCCAACAGACCAAACAACATCTCTAAAATATCTATAGTTAGTTTAACTGATAAAGCAGCATAAACATTTCTGTGCCTGTTTAGGCCTGCCCATAAAAGAATATTTACTTTCAACTAAATTATACAGCATAAAAACAATAATTGTAAAAATTACCTCTAGAGAGTAAGTAATTGGATAAGGAAGAAGATTGCGAAGAAGGAGTGAGGGCCATAAATGAATAACATATGGCAAATCCCATCTATCGTCTGCACATACTGAGGATATCAAGGTATCTTTTAGTGGCACAACATTAATAATAAGTGAATGATTAGATGATTTCACTGACTGACATTTCCTCTGTATTAACTTGCCAAAATTTTTCATAATTTCATCAAAGCTAATTCCTTCACACATCTCATATTCTCCACCAATTCCATTTTCATCAGTTACTGGTTGCAAACAAAGTGCTGATCTGCAAATGAAAACATTTGTAAACATTTTCTACTCTTCCAGTAACAAACTTTGTAAAATAGAAATTTGAATACCAAAAAAGTCAATATTATATTATTTACAGGATTTGTTCATTTAAACAAGCATTTTGCAACATAAAATTAAAACAAAAAAGGTATTGAAACAGAAAGCAAAACATGCTTCTAACCAAAGGGCTCTGAGTGGTATGCACAGTGCACCCCTTTACAAAACCTCCCAGAGGACACTACTGCCAACCTGATAGCAGACCTATGTAACTTTGTTCTCACCCACAATTATTTCCAGTTTGAGAACAACTTATACCTCCAGATCAGCGGCACAGCCATGGGTACACGCATGGCCCCACAGTATGCTAACATCTTTATGGCTGACCTAGAACAACGTTTCCTCAACTCCCGTCCCCTTTCACCCCTCCTCTACCTACGGTACATCGATGACATCTTTATGATCTGGATGCATGGCCAAGAAACACTGGAGATATTCCACAGAGATTTCAACAACCTACACCCCACCATCAACCTCAGCCTGGACCATTCTACACGAGAGATCCACTTCCTGGACACCACCGTACAAATCAACAATGGAAAATTAGACACCACTCTCTACAGAAAACCCACCGACTCATACAGTTTCCTACATGCATCCAGCTCCCATCCAGAACACACCACACGATCCATCGTCTATAGCCAAGCCCTTCGATACAACCGCATCTGCTCTAACCCCACTGACAGAGACCAGAAGCTTCAGGATCTCTACCAAGCATTTATAAATCTCAACTACCCACCCAGAGAAATAAAAAAGCAAATTGAAAGAGCCAGACGAATACCTAGAAACCATCTAGTTCAAGACAGACCCAAGAAAACCAACAATAGAACACCACTTGTCATCACCTACAACCCCCAACTTAAACCTGTCCAACACATTATCAATAAACTACAGCCTATATTGGAACAGGATACCATACTCAAAGAGGCTCTGGGAGACAGACCCATAGTCTCCTATAGACAACCACCTAACCTCAAGATGATTCTTACCAACCACCACAGGACATACCACACTAATACCAATCCTGGTACCTTCCTTTGCAACAAACCCCGTTGCCAGCTTTGTCCACATATTCATTCTGCTGATACCATTATTGGACCTAACCAAGTGAGTTATAAGATCAAGAACACATATGCCTGCGCATCCAGAAATATAATCTATGCTATCATGTGCCGAAAGTGTCCGTCTGCTATGTACATTGGACAAACATCTCAGACACTTCGCCAAAGGATTAATGCCCACAAAACAGATATCAGACAAGATCACAAAGAGAAAACAGTTTCTTGCCACTTTAACCAGAAAGGACACTCTCTAAATGACTTAGCCACCTGCATTCTGCTACAAAGACCTTTTACATCTGCACTTGAAAGGGAATCCTTTGAACTGTCATTCATGTTAAAATTCGACACTTGCCAACAAGGACTTAACAAGACTTTGAACTTTCTCACCCATTACCAAGACAGTTTCCCCAATTATCACCTGTAATACCATTAACTCACAAACATCCCACTCTCCCTACCTTTAATATCAGCAATTCACAGACACTTACCTTCCTTCCTCCCCCTTCCCCCCCCCCCCGGCATCCCCCTTCTGTTCTGCAATGTGATTTGTCCTTTTCATATTTGTTCATTTTTTTAATTGTATCCTTTGGTATATATGGTTGTGACTACTTTCTTCCACTATTTGATCTGAGGAAGTGGGTCTGGCCCACGAAAGCTCATCATCTAATAAACCATCTTGTTAGTCTTTAAAGTGCTACATTGTCCTGCATTTTGCTTCAACTACCCCAGACTAACACGGCTACATTTCTATCACTGGAAAGTAGTGATTATTGGAGACACATAAAGGGCTTTGACATATAATTTAACTCCAGTATTTACAATAAATGCAGCAAAATGTTTAATGAAAGTGAAAATGAGAGGAGTAGAAACAATTTCAATCTTATCAAACCTAATTATTCAATCAAGTATAGAAACTATTCCTTATAGCGGGTGACCATAATTCCCTGGAGCTCTTGCACTGGGATTTTCAAAGCAGTCAATGGGAATTAGGTGTCCAACTACCCTAAACAAAGAGACCCAGACTTGGAATTACTCCCTTCTAAATACTTAGCTTATTTAACTTTGAGGAGCAATAAAAATTTTAGAATGACATGGTAAGGCTGCTTCTGTATCATCCCTAAAAACTTTCAACAATGAAAAGAATAAAGCCTGGAAACCTTGTTGAATTTTCAATTAAAACATATTTTATAAATTGTCTTTTTATTTACTAGATTAGCTATCATCACTTATGACAGTACATTCTGTATTAAAAATGTAAATACTCACCTGTAAGAGGTCAGTGGTATGTTAAATTCGTTTATTGGTGAAGCAGTTCCTAGACATGTTCCGTTTTCAAAAAGACTCAGTGGAACTGAGAAATGATTCTTTATCTGTATAAAATAAAAGTCTGCATGAATTACATTAATAAAAACCTCAAAGATGTAAAATATTTCCATTATTGTCAAATGGAGAATGAAAAATTACTTACAATGGATATCCAGTAGCCATTCCAAATACACCAATGAATTTAGTAGCTAAAATCAGGCACTCTGATATTACAAAATATTTGCAGAGGTGAAAATCAAGGATATAGATCTTAACACATTCTGCACTGTTTTCTCCAAACAAGGACACTCCCCAAAATAGGAGATCACATCTGCTTCATTACAAAAATAAAACTCCCTTCTAACCATACATCCCTAGTTGTCACCTACTATCCCATATACGGTATCAGACAGCCATAACCCATACTCGATTGGCACCCTACCCTGAAAAAAAAAATCTTTCCTAAAACCCCTTGTCTTCAAACAATCCCTCAACCTCTCCAAGCTCATGATCAAAAGCAAGCTCTCCACAGAGCAGGCCACACACTAACACAAAGCAGCACCACCCCACACCGAGCAACAGATGTAAAACCTATAGCCATACCTCTACTGCTACAATGACCAACACCTCTCACAAGACATCTTTCAAGATCCATAGATTCTACGCATGCCCAATTGCAATATGTGATATACCACATTTGGTGCACTAAATGAGCCAATGATTATATGGGTGAAAACAAAATCATTCCAATCTCAATGAACCCACACAGAAACATGCTAAAATTCAAACACAGTATCACCTCTGGGTGAATAATTTTCAGAAAGAACGAGTAGTCATGTGGCACCTTAGAGATTAACAAAAATGTACAGATAACCATGGGCTTTCGTGGGCTAAACCCACTACTTCAGACAAGCTCACTATGTATGAGCTCATTCTCATAGTAAACTTGCACAACACTTTGAAAAAATGACCAAGAGAGCCTACCTTCATAACTTTGTTAGACTCTAAATATTAGAGACTGACCACACACACCGGATTTAACTTGTTACAATAATCTTTAGCCCACTAACAATGCCCTCTCCTGCTGACTTCCCCGCCTCCTTTTGTCTCCTATGATTGGAAGGGAGATAGTGGGCCACTTCGCTTTTAAATCTCTGGAAATATGTGTTAACTACATCTGCTAAGAACAATGAGTAGTCCTGTGGCACCTTAGAGACTAAACACAAATATATAACCCTAACCCTAAGGATCATGAGCTTTTAAATGGTTAAAATCCATTTCAGGGTCTTTCAACAGTATTTAGCAGTGAAACTCTGATAATGCTTCCCCTTGAAGAAGAGCTCTGTGTAAGCTTGAAGACTTGTCAACAGAAGTTGGTCCAATAAAAGATACTACTTAAACCACGTTGTCCCTGTAAATATTCTACATAATTTTTTTTAAAGAATTGATTCTTGATAAATACTCTAGCCTAAAACCATTTTACCATGAACAAGAATTAAGTAGAATTAGCATTCCAATGTAAGCTCCCTTTAAGGAAATAAACTTAAAGAAGTTAGCTTTCAAGGAAGGGCAAGAATACCTCTAATAAATGATACCTTTAAAAAAAAAAAAAAAAAAAAAAGCAGATTTCCCCTAGTACTGGCTCCATGGTGCCACCAGCCCACCCCCACGCTGCTGCCTCTATGACACTAAATATTAAAGACTTAACAGACACACTGGATTTAACTTATTACAATAATCGTTAGTCCACTAACAATGCTCTCTATGACAGGCAGCAGCGTGGGAAGAGTGCAGTAGGGGAGGAGAGGCTGCTGCAAAGCTAGGGTTGCTGGTGTCCGGTACTGACCCAGGCAGGCCGGTATTTTTGCCTCCTGTCTGGTAAAAAAAATTCAGAAAATACCAGGCACCCAAAATGTCTGGTATTTTCTGATTTTTCCCCCCTTCCAGGAAGCAAAAATACCAGACACCTGGCAACCCTACACACACTCAGCAACCGGGCTCCCCCACTTACCTGGTTCTGCATGAAAGCTGTCTTCTGGCTCAATCAGGAAAACAAGATGGCCACCAGCAAAAAGCTTCAAAGGCTTTTCTTAAAGGAGCTATGCTGTGGGTTTTTTTTGCTTAACTCTCAGGGTCCTCTTTTTTGCTCAACAACTTTGGTCTCCCCTTGCCCTTTTTTCCTCAACAGAATTTTTTCCCCTTTTTGGGGGGGAGGATGTCAGTATTTTTAGTTAAACCATCTGGCAACCCTACGCAAAGCAGCCTCTGTCCACGCTGGGCCCAAGCTTCCAGCGGAGTAGCCTCTGTCTGCGGGGAGTTCAGAACCCCTGAGGTCAAGGGCTGCTGCTGGGCCAGGGTCTGCCACTTTGCACTAGTCTCCCTTGCTACCCCTCTCCTGCAGCAGCCTCTGTCCATGGGGAGCTAGGTTTCCCATGAACAGGGGCTTTTGCCTCTGATACAGAGGCAGCAGAATGGGGCAGCAGGTCTGCACAGGAAGCTGGTTTTTAAACTGGCTACATTTGCGGACTGGCTCCCGCCTGCCAGCCTGCACTGGCAGCATGGGATGGCAGAGGGATCCCCGGGAGTGGGGCTGGGAACATGCTGGCTGCCAGCCCTGCCCTCAGGGACTATCAAATAATCATGTAACTGACAATATTTTGTGTAGTTACACAACTATTCAATTATCCAATATCTAACATCCCTAATACCAACCTATTCCAAAATCTGAGACATTAGGGATGAGCAAGCAAAAAGGAAAACTGAGCTTAGGAGATGTGCATTCAAAGGACAGCTCTGGAGATCTGATCCCCAAAGGTAGTGGTTCCCATCATTTCTTATACCATGGCCCAGAAAACTCATTCAAAAACTTTTGGTGGACAGGTATAGAAACATTTGCATATTCATTATGGTAATTAATTTTAAGTGGTCACATGTTATTTTACATTGCCTCTGTATGCACACAACACATGTAATTGTACTGGATTTTTTAATTATTATTCTCCCCCCAAAGTATTTGCTTTCCACTTTTAAAAAAAATCATATAACACATCGCTAGCTACCCAGAGTATTTTATTAAAGCAGCCCAACAAAACATGAGGCTGTAGCTGGAGAGAGGGAAGAGGTGTACTGTGCTCCTCCTATCCCAGCCACATCCTTATTCCCTCATCCCTCTCTCCTCCCCTCTTTTGTCCTCTTCCCTACCAGCACACTCTTGGCTGGACTCGGAGCAGGGAGCTTCTGCTGCTGAGTGAGTGCCTCTCCCAGTCAGGAAGCTTTCTGCAGGCAGGGCTCAATTAGGAGCTGTGCAGCAACACTGCTGCATAGCTTACAGAGAACCCTGCCAAGCCAATCATCAAGTCATGGGGCGTGGCCTAGCAGCGTGCCACGGCCCGGCAGCTGGCGGCTTGCGGCACAGCACCAGTCAGTGGACCAGCAGTTGAGAACCACTTCCCTAAGGGATTAAAAAATAAGTGTACTGATTTTGCTTATTGCTGTTTTGAGATCAGTTTTAGAACTAGGATTGTGATGGCAAAGTAGGTGCCCTAAATTGTCAATTTATTTACAGCTCTAGAGGTGAAGTTTCTGCTTCAGAAGGTTGAAAGGGCACAGCTAAATCCCAGAGATAAGTGGTGATATCTGAACTATTTCTGATATTTGCAGGTAGAGATGCAACGCAAATACTTCAAAGAAGGATCACGACTTAAGGCAAAATAGTCCCATTCCCATCTATGGAATCGGCTTCCTCCATGACTATTCCACAACTTGTCAGGGAAAAGAGAATAGAAACTTACATTCATACATGGAATAGGTGAAAATAACCTTATGTTCTTGTCCTCATAATATTTGAAACTATGTTATGGCTGTTTTCCTGGTCAGTGTGAATGGGGTTTTTCTACCATGATACATAGTATAGTGCAAGTACTATACAATATCTCTAATGATTATTTGTAACTGCTAAACCAAATCCAGTCCACACTGATAAAACTGTTCTAGTGCAGACTGTCTTATCAGTAACTGTTCTTAAAACATGGTTGTAAATGTGAGTGATGTGAAATTACAGTAAACAAAGTAACCCAGATTAACAGTCTTAATAAAAAGGTATTTTAAGAGAACTGTATTACCTGTACAGGAGAACGTACAGTTATCATCTTAGTCCCCTCAACTGTATCAATTTGACAAACAATGGATCTTTCAACACCCGACTCCTCATGTCTTACTCTGTAAAGACATCGACCCACTTTTGTCAATGGAATCTTGTCAGCAGTGGAATGTTTCTGAGGACCTCAAAGTTGAAAAAATACATTAAGTTATTAACGAAACAATCAAACACGTATGTACATATATTTGAAAAAACAGCAATTAAAAATTCTGTGCTCAAGAATGTTGATTGAAGAATATTCACTGGTTTACAAAATGTAATATAGAACCATACTATTTCTGATCGGAATAGCAATCTCCTAGAAATAAAGTTGCAGAGTAGTTTTCTTTAATCACTACAAATCATCAAAACAGTTTGTAAAGACTGGTGACTCGCATATGTTTTGCACCTTTTTTTTTTTTTTTTTTTTTTTAAAAAGAAGGGTTTATTGCTGTGGTGCAAGAGTTGCTTAGCAGCAGACTAGCTTCAGTCAATGTTTCATGGGAATAACGAAGTAAGTGGCTAAAGACACTAACACCTATTCTGAAAAGTTCCAAAGTTTGTAATAAACTATTATTAACAAAGTTATTGAATTGAAAGCTATGCAGCATTAAAATAGGTTCATTATTTTTGAATTAATAAATCATTTTAAGTTTATTAAAAACCTTTATTAAAAAGAACCCTTTCCAGAAGGACAATACATAAATGCCCACAAATTTTGGGGCACATTTTTACATTTGAAGTTGTATACGCAAACAAAGATTGAACTACTTGTTTCTAGACACAAAAATCAGAGACTGAGACAAGGCCTGTTCAAAAATTGGGGCCTAAATTACTATGGCATAGAATAAACCAGGGGACAACACTAAATACACACAAAGCAAAAAACCCACACACAAAGCAAATCTGATGCGACTCTACAGTAAGATTTCAGATACTGCTATATCATTGGAAAGCCAGAAATTGTCCCTTTCAACTAATAAAAAATATATGAATAAAAACCATATGAAACTTGCGTTATCTTCTTCACTGGGAAGATGAACTACAGATGAGACCTCCCTGATCTGGCATCCTTGGGACCTCAGCAGACCCTAACCATGGAGTTTGTCCAACCAGGAAGGTCAAGGCTCCCTTCCTGGCTGTTGGCCCATCTCCCATCCCAGACCCACGGACCCTCACCCTGCCTTCTTGGCCAGGGCTGGAGCTAAGCTCCCTAGCGTGCTGACCCTAGTGGGTCTGCACTCCTGCCGCCAGCCCAGCTGCACTCTTGGGCACTGGCTCTGCTGCCTCAGGCCCACGTGGGGCTACGCTCCCCAGCTATACAGGCACAGATGGGACTGTGCTCCCAGCTGCTGGCCCTGCTGTCACCGGCCGGGCAGGGCCGTGTGCTCTGCTGTGTCGGCCCTGCTGCTGCCAGGGCTGCGCTCCCAGCTGGGGCTATGCTCCCTGTCACCTGTCACAAGTCCCAGCCCGGGTTATGCTCTCCACTGTGCAGGTCCTGCTACTGCCAGGACTGTGATTCCCACCACCAGCTCCTGGATCTGAGCAGCTGGGGCTCTCTGCTCCTGCAATGTGTGTGGTCACTCCGAATCACGAATTTGCAGGATCAAAGAATCCTGAATTTTTTAGGTTCAACCTGTACTTACGTATAAAAAAACCAGAATATTAATTATCCAACTTACTGAGCTGAATGTAAAACATTTTGCTGCTTAGCGTGGTCATTGCTGTGAACTGGTCACTCTCACTTTTAGTTCTCAAAAAATCCATATGTAGACTTTCTCCATCTTTTAAATGAAATGTTTTTGCTCCAGACTCAACATTCAGGACATGAAAGGAATCACTGGGTGAGACAGTGATGGGAAGTCCCAAGCAATTCATTATTACAAATGGTGCTTGATCTTTTTTGAAAACGTCTGCAGTTTTGCTAGCTGCTTCAGCAAATGCCTAAACAAACAAAATATTTTTAAATATCTATTTACAAGCACATATAACTCCAAACAGTATTAAATACCAAAGTGTTATTTAAATCTGGATTACCTGTATAAAAAGTAATCCAAGCTAACACAATTTCTTGATTGTGAGGATGTCCCATGTAAATAGATAAGTGATATTTCTTACCATGCCCAGGTTACTCAACATTTGCAGTCCACATTTGGATAGTGTAATATTCAGTTGGTCTTTTGAGGAGATGTTTATTACTGTTTTATACTCTGGCACTTTGTAGTGTTCTTCAGCATCTGAATCCAGTACTTTTTTAGCCTTCTTTTTCATCTAAAAAGGCCATCAGATTAAATTAACCAAAAAAGTAAAAGGGAAATTATGTAATCAATCATTTTCTCTTTGGGAATAATCTCTGCCTCAGTCTGAGACATTTTGAGCTCAGACCTCCCATGCACAGGGGCTGCTACCGCTGCCTCTGTATCAGAGGCAGCAGTGCGAGGCAGCAGGCGGGAGCTGGTCTGCTCAGGAAGCTATCTTTTAAACATGCTTTTCCATCCATTTAGACACTGAGGAATCAGAGGGACAGCTCTGAGGATGTGTGTAGTCAGTTGGATGTGGGAGCTGATATTTAGGGGTGGAAATGGTACTGCTAGCAGTGAGTACACCTGCCCTATTTCCGGTACTTGGATGCTATTGATCCTGAAGTTGACAACACTGCAGTAACTCAGAATGTCAAGATGCAGGGCAGTGACTGCTGCTTTGGCAACATTGCAGTGCTGTCAGTGGAGGAACTGAAGATGTTGCCAGTGCCAAGGAGGTCACTTACATGAAGTACGGTACTGGACCTGTTTCTCCTTCGTGTGGAAGAGAAACACCAGGACCCACAAGTTTCGCAGCTTGTCCAGCCAACAGGGCTATCAAGGACAGAGGAGGTTCTTGTTGCCTGATACACTGGCATGCCAACATCATGCCTGGCAGTACCAGATTCAAAGGACACCTTTGGGCCAGAAACCAGTCAATGGTACAGAGTTTCTAACCTCACTACGTGGTGAAGAGGAGCATCTAATAGGACCCATTCCATCCCATTCACCAACATTTACCATGTACCAATCCATATTCTTTCTGAAGGAGGGAGAAAAATTCCCACAGGACCTCTAGTGGCATTGCTTGCTCTTATGTGACCTCTTCCTCAGCACACATGATGGGGAACAACTCAATCTCTTTGGAGAGATGCAACCTCCAAGAAGTGAAGCAGCAGCATTTTCCATATCCAAAGATAACTTATGATTTGATAAGGGCGTTGGTATTAAAACGGCCTGCATGGCATGCTAGAGCAGGTGCTGCTTCGGACAGAGATTCCTCACCAGTTGAGTGTTATGTGAACAATGTGCAAATCAAACACTTCCTCTTGAGGTGGGCTTTGCCTAGGTATACTTAGCATTGTGTGTAGGGAGTTAGTAGGGTTCGCTGTATCCACACAACAGACAATGCTTAAACCCTGGAGAAGGCATCATTAGGAGACAAACTACATCTAACATTATCCTGGGTTACTAATGAACTATGCAGAATTAGAAAAAATTCACTGAACAGAGGCTTGAGAGATTGAAACCAGAGAGAGCTCCAACTCGAGTTTTAGGTAGTAAGAAAGAACCCAAGGGGGAGGGATAGCTCAGTGGTTCGGGCATTGGCCTGCTAAACCCAGTGTTGTGAGTTCAATCCTTGAGGGGACCTTTTAGGGATCTGGAGTAAATCTGTCATGGATGGTACTTGGTCCTGCCGTGAGGGCAGGGGACTGAACTCAATGACCTCTAAAGGTTCCTTCCAGTTCTATGAGATAGGTATATCTCCATATATTATAGGAGTTGTCAGAGCAGTGCCTCCTCAGAGCCAGGGGAAGGACTGCAGCAATAGGGCACAAGTGCCACTCCTCTGCGGATTCTGCTAGGCAAATTCTTTAGCTCTAGCATCCTGCGCGCACGCGTGCACACACACACACACACACACGAAATACACGGTTGCATCTACCCAAAGAAAAATTGTTGGCTTAAGCATTGTAAAGGAGAATTGCTGGCTTAATGACAAGGAAGTTTTTCTTTTTTGTATTAAAATGCTTTAAAAATGAAGTTTTAAACACATACTTTGGCAAGTGAGTAGTAATTGTGGAATTATCACTATATTGCATTATGTAGATAATTTCCGCTCCCCCTCCCCTCCAAGTTAATCATGCCTGTACATGCTGAAGTTATAACAATGCAGAGAAGGGGAAAAGTGTGGTCAGTCATCACTCACTTTTGGCAAACTATATATGTAGTCAGAGTTATATTATCCTTGTGGCCTACCCTGCATTCTATACGCTTGACACACAGGGTATTAACCTTACATTCAAACACTCTTAGTCTACTGATTCACTTTTTAACCCAAAAGTTATTTAAAATGTAAATTTGTACGTCAGTTGTTTCAATTTGCTTCTGAAAATATACCTTGATTCCAAGAGTCCATGGCTTGAATTCATCACTCTTTTCAATTTCTAGTGGCTCAAGCAAAGGTTCCCACACACCAAACATCTCATTATAGTAATGCACCTAAAGAAATATAAAATCAGACTACTGAATTAAGATACACCTAGAACCAACAGCAAATAAAAGATAATCTACCGACTCACACAAACTTCAAAATAAGACATAACATGTTTTTTCATTATATTAGAAAACAAAAAAAATTTAAATAAGCCTTTAGGTAAAATTCAAATAAAGTATGAAAAAACAATGAGACTGACATCCTGGCCACAGTGAAGTCAGTGGGACTTTTGTCACTGGCTTCACTGGTACCAGGACTTCACCCTAACTGTTTTCCACATATAGGTAGATGAGTCTTTGAATTAGGGATGTAAGCAACTAGTGGACCAGTCACTTCCCCTCCACCCCTTGCTACTTCTATCAAAGAGGCAGTAAGGAAGGTTCGGAGGGGGGGGAAGGGGGAGGGGAAGGGAGAGTGGGAGCCGGTGCTGGGGGAGCTGACTCTGCGGTGGGAGGCATAGGTACAGCTGGGGAGAACGGGCTGCAGCTCGGCCTTTTAAATGAATTAAGAGCTGCCAGGCTCTTAATACATTTAAAAGGCAGAGCCACAGCGGGGTTAGCTCTAAGGGGCAGGAGCTAACCACGGTGTAGCTCTGCAGTTTCTCCCCTTATCAACTAATTGAATAGCTGATGGAAATTTCATTGACTACTCAATTAGCTAATTAAACACAATTTAACATCCCTACTTTGAATTATGTTGTTTATTTAGAAGGAATTTCATGCTTGTCATCATGGACTAAATTCTACCCCTTTATTCAAATTGAGTAGCACTTTATACCTCAAGTATCCTCACAGAAATCAATGAGTAAGGTTCTAAACCTGAATAAAGGTAGTAAATGGGAATTAGGGACTGAAATCTTTTACTTATACAACTCAAAACAAGCATATTCTTGAAGCAGCAGCACAAGCTTCCTCAAAACTCATTTATATATATATATATATATATATATATATATATATATATATATATATGTGCCTCAACTATAATCAATAAGAACCATCAGAATAAGTTCTTCTCTACATAACCATTTCATCTTTGGTACTGTTGAGAAGCATGTCAATAGAACAACTGATGCAGATACAAGTCCAGAATAAGTTGAGCTAAACACCTACCAACTTCACACAGGCTATAAAACTGCCATCTGCTGGTAACAGATTTAATTTTCTACTTACTTTTCCAGCTCTAAATCTGAGTAATTGGTCTAGCATTAAAAAGTTTCTGTATCCAATTAGCAATTCTCTAATCCAGGGCTTCTTACAGTCTTTCATAATGTGTAAGAGATATTGGCTAAGTGACCATTTTCTATCCTGTTCATAATTATGCTGCAATCAGTCTGGCAACTATTATAACTGCTTATGTGGAAATAGAATATGGAAAAATTCATTATCTGCCTTTAATGTAGTATGTGTTTTTGGAAAAAGTTGGTCATACTTTCCATTTTTATTTTTTGTATAGGGTCAAACCTTGAGCTCAGTGCACAACACAATTAGTAAGGCTGAATACTGGAAACATGGTGCAAGAGCTCTCCTGCTCCAAGCTGTTGATCCAGTTCGTGAAAAATATTTTAGTCATTTGGATTTAAGCAGCTCTGCACAGATTCATATGCCCATGCCACACACCCAGAAAAAGAAGGATGTGTCAACAGAAAATGCTGACCAGTGAATACACATTTCTTTTATCGCCTATTATGCAATAGTAAATGACACACAGTACTTTGAATATCTGTCTGCTCTCATCTGGGCATCTCAAAATGCATAACATTAATCCTCACAACCATCCTTTGCTTGCTTTGGAGGATAGGGTAATAATTAAAAATGATCTGGACAAATTGGAGAAATAGTCAGAGATAAACAGGATGAAGTTTAATAAACACAAATGCAAAGTGCTCCACTTAGGAAGGAACAATCAGTTTCACACATATGGAATGGGAAGCGACTGTCTAGGAAGGAGTACAGGAAGAAAGGCATCTAGGGACCACAAACTAAATATGAGTCAACCGTGTGATGCTGTTGCAAAAAAAGCAAACATGATTCCAGGATGCGTGTGTGTTGGGAGCAAAACATGAGAAGTCATTCTTCTGCTCTACTCTGTGCTGATTAGGCCTCAGTTGGAGTATTGTGTCCAGTTCTGGGCACCGCACTTGGAGAAATTGGAGAGGGTCCAGAGAAGAGCAACAAGAATGATTAAAGGTCTAGAGAACATGACCTATGAAGGAAGACTGAAAGAACTGGGCTTGTTTAATTTGGAAAAGAGATAATTGAGAGGGGACATGATAGTGGTTTTCAGGTATCTAAAAGGGTGTCACAAGAAGGAGGGAGAAAAATTGTTCTTCATGGCCTTTAAGGATAGAACAAGAAGCAATGGGCTTAAACTGCAGCAAGGGAGGTTTAGGTTATACATTAGGAAAAACTTCCTGTCAGGGTGGTTAAACATTGGAATAAATTGCCCAGGGAGGTTGTGGAATCTCCATCTCTGGAGATATTTAAGAGTAGGTTAGATAAATGTCTATCAGGGATGGTGTACAGTACTGGGTCCTGCCATGAGGGCAGGGGATTAGACTCGATGACATCTCAAGGTCCCTGCCAGTCCCAGTATTCTATGATTCTATGATCCTGTGAGTCAGATTAGTAATATCATCCTTAGTTTATATTTAGGTAAACAGAGTCTCATAGGCATATTTACATAGCAACTCAATGACAAAGCCTAAAAAACAACTCTGGTATCCAGTTTCCTGCCCTAGATGCTATACTCAGTAATCCCCATTTAAGGTAACAGAAGGTCCACATTAGCTCAAGTTTCTCCTCAAGTCTCAAAGGAAGTCTATCCATGTGGGCTAACAATTAAGGAAAGAAAGGTGAAATGAAAGTGTTATAAGAGATAGGTACAAATCTCAAAAATGAGTATTATATCAAAATATCCGTGTCTAATGAAAAAACACGAGAGCATTACAACACTATTTTACATTATACTATTCAGAAACATTTGATAACCGGACTAAGATGTTTCCAGCCCTTTTGATTGTGGTGATAAACTTGAAAACATGAAGTAAGTTTAATTTGATAACACAATACCCGGTCAACCTTCAGAAGCACCACAGGATGGTGACAAGGGGGTGTGAAGAGTAAGATTAAGATTGTGCCATGGATATTGTCAGGGCTGTTCCCCACTCTGGCACTGCAAGTGCAGAAGGTGAGGGCCTGCAAGAGAGCTTAAAAACCTTCCCTCTACAGGCACTGATTACAAAAAACTTCCCTCTAGAATCTAGGGTTGCCAGATGGTTTAACGAAAAATACCAAAAACTCCCCATAACCCCCCAAAAAACCACTGGGGAAAAATATTCTGTTGAGAAAAAAGAAGGGGGAGACCAAAGATGTTGAGCAAGAAAAAATAAATAAATAAATAAATAAATAAGGATCCCAAGAGTTAAGCAAAAAACGATTAAAAAAAAACAATTAAAAACAGTGTGGCCCTTTAAGAAACACTTTTGAGGCTTTTTGGCATAACAGGCTGGCTCCAGCCATCATGCTTCCCTGCGCCGGGCCAGACAGCTCCCCTGCGGATCCTGGTAAGCAAAACCAGAAAAACTGGATGTATGGTAACCCTAATAATAGAATCACATTTCTATGAGCAAAGAGCCACATGTGGCTAGAGAGCCATAAGTTGGCCACTCCTGAGCTACATGATAATAGATTGTTTTTTATAATTTTTACTCTGGATTCTCTTCCACATTGCTGATTGGCTGACAGCAACATATCAGTGCCCTTTTGCTACATTCCTCCTAAGTGGTTGTGGCTGATATTAGGAGTATTGACAGAGGAAATGTCCATAAGCAGCAAATGCTCTTTCAAAATGTTGCTGCAAACAAACATCTGCTGTACTAACAAACATTTCCAAATTACTTTGCTTGTAGGATATGAAAAAAGATCTTCGAAGTACTAATGGTCAGAATTTTAAAAGTGTGTAAATGCCCAAAGATGAACACAGTAGGATTTAAAAAAAAAAAAAAAAAAAAAAGCGCAGCAGCATTGGTGCTCAACTCTTGTTGAAATCAATGGGAGTTACATATCTAGGTACTCCTGAAAATCTCATTATGTATCTATCTGAATTTTAGGTGCATAAATATCTTTAATAATCTCGTCCTAAATCCCATTTTCAAAATTAGGACACTAAATCAAGTCCTACAGATTTTCAATGAGACTGCAGAGCCTTTGAAAATTGAACTCTATATCTTTTTCCCCATTACATGAAAGTCTTATGTATATATGTCCGTATCCCACTAACAGTAATTTGACTTCAGTGGAACTTAAGTGTTTGCCAGAATGGAGCATTATATTATAAATAATCTCCATCACCTATATTTGGACAGTTCCTGGCAGAATAGAGAACTGATCTTGGTTGTATCTATAGGCATTACAGGAATGCAAACAAATGTAATAAAATCCATGCTCAAATATAATTTCTATCTGAAATAACTGATGAATTTTGTGTTTAAGTATTTTCTATTATGAGCCATAATTGCATGTAGTGAGAGAGGTTGGGATTGAAGGGTAGTAATTTTGTGACAGAATAACATTACCAGGGAATTTGGGAATCTGTGCTCCATAACTTAGGGTTGTTGCTATTAAGTACAATGGACTCTGTACATACTGTATGATGGAAGGTTGTGCTCCATAAGGCACCTTTTTCCCATGAAATTTAAGTGTTACCGTATATTCCGGCGTACAAGACGACCTCTGATGTTAAAAAACATCCCCCCAAAATCGGGGGTCGTCTTGTACGCCGGATGCACCGCCGCCGGAGCCCCTCCGCGGCTTTGAAAGCCTCGGGGGAAGCCGGCGGCGGGGCATCCCAGGCGCGCATGGGCTGCCCCCCCGCCGGAGCCCCTCCGCGCCGCCGTGGAGGGGCTCCGGCGGGGGTGCAGCCCATGCGCGCCTGGGATGCCCCGCCGCCGGCTTCCCCCGAGGCTTTCAAAGCCGCGGAGGGGCTCCGGCGGGGGGGCAGCCCATGCGCGCCTGGGATGCCCCCCCGCCGGCTTCCCCCGAGGCTTTCAAAGCCTCGGAGGGGCTCCGGCGGGGGGGCAGCCCATGCGCGCCTGGGATGCCCCGCCGCCGGCTTCCCCCGAGGCTTTCAAAGCCGCGGAGGGGCTCCGGCGGGGGGGCAGCCCATGCGCGCCTGGGATGCCCCCCCGCCGGCTTCCCCCGAGGCTTTCAAAGCCTCGGAGGGGCTCCGGCGGGGGGGGGGGGGCAGCCCAGGCGCTCCTGGCGGCTTTGCTCCCGGTGCCTCTGGTCTGCTGGGGACCATCTCCAGCAGACCAGGGACACCGGGAGCAAAGGAGGCGGAGGGGCGCTGGGGTATAAGATGAAACCCTATCTTTTAATTAAAAAGATAGGGGGTCGTCTTATACACCCAGTCGCCCTATACGCCGGAAAATACGGTAGATGAAAATAACCATTTTACTTAGACAAGATTTATGAAAAAAACTATTGATAAGTAACAAGTCGTTTTCATAATCTTTATTACATGTGCTTTTGGAGAAAATGATATATATTATATACTTACCTCCAGTTCAAGCTGGGAATGGAGGTTGATGAGTGTACTCCAATTTTTTACTTCTCCGGAAAATGACGACTTTGCTAAAAGCATAGGTACTGTTCTGTGTCCAACGCCAGCTTCAAGAGTTACAATGACTGATTCAATTATCATATTTAATGTCTCTCCTTTCAGAACTAACTCAGTTGCTATATTTTTATTTTCATTTTCATTTGATTTTTCAAGAAACCACATTTTTAATTTTTTTATATCTTTCTTGTCCCATAGGTCTGGAGGAATTGGACTAATCTCTTGTTCTGCAGCCTCTGTAGTTGGAGATAGTGCCGATGTTATTGTGATCACAGTATTGATGATAACTGGTGAAACCTATCACGAAAAAAAAAATTATTCAAGTGCTGTTGATTATATGGAAAACACGTGCAACTTGGTATATGGAGAATGAATAACTACTTCTTAAAGTAGTCTCTTGTTACTGCTTTTAGTTGCAAAATTACAATGAGTATGTGTTA
Organism: Pelodiscus sinensis; assembly: GCF_052426305.1. Lineage (NCBI taxonomy): Eukaryota > Metazoa > Chordata > Testudines > Trionychidae > Pelodiscus > Pelodiscus sinensis. Next base: position 37,818,686 of record NC_143057.1, on the reverse strand, counting down.
CAACACCTGGTTGTTTCCTTTTAGGGACTAACTTTAATAATCATATGCTTTACTTCTCTCTTTGCCTATACTAAAGACAGTTCAGACTTGCTCTGGGGTTAAGCCATGACCCTTCTTTCTGCCTTACAGAACAGCTTTCAAATGTGTAAAACTGAACTCTCTATTTAGTAACCTCAAAACAACACAACTGTGTACACATTTCAGAGATTTGACAGACTGGAGAAGAGGTCAATACAGAAAATAATTTAACAATTAACCAGTTTTCCATACCTTGTCCCCATTTATAAATGGAATGTAGTGAGCAGTATGCAGAAATAATAAGGAAAGAAACAATTAAATGAATTTCCCTTTTTTCAATAACAATGTAGTTTACTTTGGGACTATTATTTCCTGCCAAAGGTTGCTTCTGTAGAAGAAAAAATAGATCATAACTCTAGCACTTAATAAAGCCTTTGAGCAAAGATTAAGTAGATCTTTGCAAATTTCTCTTCTGTTGGCCAATCACACTTATCCCATAAAACTGGAGTGAGAGATTCTGAATGAATTTTTATCTCCTCTGAAATAGGCCTTCAGAAAGTTGATGTTATGTTAGTGCAAAAATGCGAATTATCAACATTACAGATAAATTGGATAGCTTAATAGAAACATTTCAGATATCAAGAAAAACATGATTTTCTTCATTTGATTCAAGTAAGTCTCAACCACTTTTCAAGTGCCCTTTTATTCTACCTTTTTTCTCTTACGGCATTGAGTATTTAAATAAAGGGATAGCAACAATCTGTTGGTAAGTGTGGAAAGTTACATTTACCTTCATCAAGAAAAATATTGGTAAGAGGATGACAAACACTGTGGAAAATACAGTAGGGATTGTCTGACTGATCTCTCAGTGGTCCTTTGAAGCGAAATAATAGCCAACAGACTGACAGATATAAAGAGTAGATTAAAAAACCTAAACACACAGAAAAGTTCCAGGTTGTGCAAATGAACCAGCTTGTTTTAACAAGTAAGTAACACCAAGAAGCTAGATGATGGCCCTAGAGTGACTCAGAAGATAAGATGGCTACTTACCTTTGCAACTGTTTTTCTTCAAGATGTGTTGCTCATATCTATTCCAATTAGGTATGTGCACACCGCATGCATGACATTCAGAAAGTTTTACCTTAGCTACTATCCATCAGGTCGGCTGTGGAGCCACCTAGAATGGCACATTGTATATGACTATCGACCTGACTGCCCTTCAGGTTCCTTCTTGCCAACTACTCCAAAAGTGGGGAAATATGGTAGTAGGGTGGGTATGGAATAGACCTGAGCAATGCATCTCAAAGAACAACAGTTACAGAAGTGAGTAACTGTCTTTTCTTCTTTGAGTGCTTGCTCATATCTATTCCAATTAGGTGATTCACAAGTCTTGTCCAGGAGGACGGATCAGACTCAATGTGTTGCTGACTCAAGTTCCACAGCACCAAAGGTCGCATTGTATCTAGACTGTTGCACAATGGCGTAGTGTGATGTGAATGCTCTGATGATCGCAGCACAGTTCTACAGATTTCCTGAAGAAGAACATGAGCCAGGAAAGTGTCTGAAGAGGTGCGTGCCCACACAGAATGTACTGTGAGAGGTGGAGGGGAAACCTTGACGAGATCACAACTCATGGGGATGCATGTCATAATCCAGGAGGAGATGCGATGTGATGACACTGGCAGCCCTTTCATATGGTCTGTCATGAATAACTTCGAGGATTTGCAGAAGGGCTTTGTCCTGTCAATGTAGTAAGTGGGAGTCTGCCTGACATCAACTGACCGCAACCTTTGTTCCTCTCACTTCAGGTGAGGCTTAGGGTAAAAAATGGGAAGGAAAATGCCCTCAGTGTGGAATCTAGAGACCACTTTTGGGAGGAAAGCCGGGTGTGGGCTGAGCTGGACCTAGTCTTTATGGAAGACAGTGTATGAGGGCTCTGACATAAGGGTGTGAAATAGTGATGTTAAATTCTCGTGAATAAACTTTCGGAGAATATTCTCGAATGCGAGAATTTTCTTTTAAATACTTGTTAAATAGTTTTTTAAAGAATTTTACTAGTTATAATAATGTCTTTCTTTAATAAAACTTCAAGAATCATGAAAGTTTCCAATTGTTAAAATGAAAATTCAGGAAAGTAAAGAAAAAGAGACAGATTTAAATTACTAGAACTTTTATTACAAATCTTCTGTTGCAGGATAGAAATATATGGGTCAGATTCGGAAAGTGCAGATTCTGATTAGATTCGTATTCAATCCAGAAAGTTAAAAATATATGTCTCTCTTCTTCTTCCTCATATATATCCTCTTCTTTCTCTTCAGCATCATCAATTTCTTCTTCCTCATTTCTCTGGTTCTGTTTCCTTTTTTCTCTTGGGGATTTCAATGTAGCATCATTTCGGTTTTTAAGAAGCTTTATATTATGGGCTATAAATGTCAGCTTGCCTGCCCTTTCTTGTGTTAACTTGTTTCTTTTTGCATTATGAATGATACTGTAAGTACTGAAACATCTTTCAGTTGCTGCCGTTGCTGGTGGCATATTCAATATGTTGATCGCTGCTTTCCCTAATTTTGATCTATAGCAAATACCATGTTATTGCATTCTACTGAGCCAGCTGATTTTGTTACATATGATTTTCAAAAAAAGCCTTCTTTAGCATGATACCCTGCAAGCTCTGCTATGACTTTTTCTGAGTGATCAGTGCCATACATTCTTGCAACTAATTTATCGATGAATTCAGTTCCTTTATTTGTTCATTTTTAGTAAGGCACTCACCATTGAATTTTGGATCTAGAATATTTGCAGCATAGTGAATGTCTTTAGAGCCATATCTTTTTTTTTTTTTTTTCCAAAACTTTTCATCACATCCCGTTTTTCTTGTTTGGTAAGTGGACTTTTGGGAAGTAGCCTATCAAAATGATCGCTTAATTCCCTGAAATATTCAGGAACTTTACTCATTTTTGGCTGGTCAGATTTAAGCAGTGTAAACCATTTAACAACAGGACTTATCAGTGCATGCAGTTTTTGAACCCATTCCCAAAATACATCTTCGTCCAGGATTGAATTCCTGGTACGTTTGCTCAGTTTAGTCTGTAAATCTTCATGGACAGCAAGGCATTTTAAGACATTTTTTTAATCTCAATAAGCTTTTCAAACAATATAAAATGGAACTCCACTTAGTTTTAACTGGCAATTTAAGTGCACAAGTTTGATTTTTCTCTTTTTGAAATGCAGTGAGTAGTGAGGAGGGTTTTGGGGTTTTTAGCTTGTGAGGAGCCCCTAACTAATTTTTCTCTGGGTCAGTGGCTACTGACCAAAAAAATGTTCCTTGCTCTTGGTGTATGGGCTTTGGAGGCCACAGTGGCTGAACTGCAGGAGCTAAGGAAGACAGAGAAGTGTATAAATGAGACTTCCCTGGACTCAGTAGAATTGTCCCACCAACAGTCCAACAGCCTCTATGCTACTGAGGATGAACAAAGTCTGAGAGAGAGAGAAAATCCAACTGGACAGAGGGAAATGATCCTAAAGTCAGGCCCCTCTGTCCAGATGTTGTCATGATATCCTCTCACACTGAGGATACCTCTCTGGGGGAGAGAACTACAGTTATTAGTAAGAGAAAGAAAACAGTTATGAGGGGGACTTGTTCATTAGAAAAATAGATAGCCGGGTTTACAACAAACAGAAGAACAGCATGATGACTTGCCTGTCTGATGCAAGGATTATGGATCTCTCAAGATGTCTAGATCAAGTGTAGTGCTGGGGAAGAGCTGGTGGTCGTGGTACATGTAGGCACCAATCACATAGGGAAGGACAGGAGAGACATCCTGGAGGTCAAATTTAGGCTGCTAGGCAAGAAACTCAATGCCAGGTCCACCATAGTAGCACTCTCTGAAATGCTTCCAGTTCTAGCACAGGGCCAGTTACATAGGCAAAGCTACAGGGTCTCAATCCCTGGATGAGACAACGGGGCAGGGAGAAAAGGTTCAGATTAGGGCCTGGGTAAACATTTGGGAAAGTGGGAGCCAGTACAAGAAAAATGGGTTCCACCCAAATCAAAATGGAACCAGATTGCTGGCACTTAAAATTAAAAGTGTAGGCTGTAAGAAAACTGAGGAGTATGGAGGAGCATGTGGTTTGTACAGAAACAGCGCTTAGGGGAGGATCTATTAATAGAGATTCTCTGAATCTTCATAAGGAGGAAAGGATGGAAAATGACAGAATGTCTGATGAGAAACAGTCAAGTGAAAAAAGTATGTGAAGCACTTATATACAAATGCTAGAAGTCTAAATAAAAAGATGAGTGAAATAAATGTGGAAAATTAATGAAATAATGTAATGTCAAGACACAAAATAAATCGGAAGGACAGAACAGGTCATGCTGTTCAGGGGTGGCACTATATGTGAAAGAAAGCATAGAATTAAATGAAGTAAAAATCTAGAATGCTGCCTCTGGTGGTACGGGTAATGGAGGGGGAGTGGGAGGCTTAAATGTTTGCATTGGGTGGATGGTGTATGCAGGTCCAATGATTTTAACATAGCCCTAGCATCCGAAAAGCTGTGCAGCCTAGATTCCGTTTGCTCAGCGAAGAGACCAGACCCAAGAAATGGTAGCTCCTGAATAATCTGCTGGACCTCTGGGGTATAGCCGACACCTGGAGCCAGGAGTTTTGCCCCATGACTTTGCCCGGGGACACAGTACGTGTAGCAGTCTGCGCTACATTCAGATCTGCTTGCAGGGAGGTCCTAGAGATGATCTTCCCCTCCTCTACTAGAGCTCCAAACTCTGACCTCAAGTTGGAAGGCAAAAACTCCTTAAACTTAACCATGATTGCTCATGAATTATAGTTGTAGCGACTTAATACTGCCTAATGACTAGAAATCTAACTGAAGGTTGCCCAATGAGTATACCTTCCTATCCAGGATGTCCAACTTTTTCAAATAATTGAACTTAGGAGTAAGACCTTACGGACCCTGTCTCTCTCTGGCATTCGCTGCATGTAGTACCGGCGTGCCTGGTGGTGGACAAGCATTCATACCTTCCCCCAAAATGGGGCAAAATATCTATGCTCAACTCCTTTGGCTTGGGGGAAATAGAGGCAAGCATCTGCCAGAGGGGTTTCATAGTGGGGGATATTATCTTGGTAAATGGGAGGGCCACTCTGGAAAGTCTCCTCTCCTCTCCGCCCCCCCCCCCCCCCCGGAGAAAGGATGTCCATCCTAGGGACCACGTCCTTTACCACCTGGCTTGGCATGAAGGCCAAGGTTTTGGACCATATGCCTTAGCTCATGGTGTGCCCTACGGTCCATAGATGGCAGGGACATCACAGAACTTACCACCACCTCATCTGGAGAGGACAGGGAATGTAATCCCAGGAGCTTGACCGGGAAAAGCAACAGGCACTGGCACCAAAGGCACCTACCCATGGTCACTGGCACCGGGTTGTCGGATCAAGCACAGCACCTGGTGCAGTGATGCCCCAATTTCCCAGTGACATTGGTCCGACCCAGGACAAGGGCTCGGAGGCTGCCTGGATGACAAGCATGGTACTGGATGAGGCTGTACTGGTGCCTTGTATGATTGAGAAGCCATCATCTGTGAAGCTGACATCATCTGTGAAGATGGAGGCTGCTCCGCCCCTACGGCGGGGTCTCTTCCTAGTGACACTGACGGCATACCTCTACTGGCTAAGGCAACTGACACCAATCTGGAATCCCCCACCTACAACTGGTGATAGGTCCAAGGGTCCAAAAAGGCCACCACGGAGGGGGCTGCCACTGAGGAGGCCAGGATACTGGGACTTCCTGCCTGAGCTCAAGACAGCAGTGTGCCAAATGACGGTGACTCCTTCATGACTGGTATTACTCAGGCTCCAACTCAGACATGGAAGCCAAGTGCAAGGACCAGGGCAGTGCTGTACTGTGCCATACCAGTGGACACAGCAACAGTGTTAAATCGTTGGGATGCCTCCAATGTAGAGAGCTGGAGTGGTCACACTGAAGTGAACAGTGTGATGGCTATGGTGACTGTCACGTCATAGCCGGTTTGCTCCAAGACTGCACAGGACCGGGAACTGGAGACTGAGCCAGCTGCCGCACCAGAGATTTCCTTGGAGAAGCAGAGTGGCTGGACTTCAATTCAATAGGTCTTGAGCCACCTCAAATGTTTTGGGAGTGGACAGCATGTCCACCTCTCCCATCTGACTCTCTCTAGATGGAGAGTCCACTGGGACCAGACTCCACAATGCCGGAAGAGTGGTCGGTTCCGTAGGGCGCTCCAATGCTTAACACAGCCCTTTGGACTTCTTTGCCTTTGAAGTAGGCAATCTCCCCTGGTCCTCCTGCTTCTGGTGCTACCGGTGAATGTGAACAGGCAGAGCATTCAGTGCCAGAGTGTACCCATGTCAAGGGACCTTCCCCAAGTCCTTATGTGGAGCCGGTGCACGCCTTACTAACAATGGCACATTTCACATGAAAGCTACCTGGTTTGGTCCCAAAGCTTGTGGCACTGGATGGGGGTGCAAAGAAGCTTCCACGAGCAGATCTCTAGTCAAAATTCTCTATCTGTATGAGACCTTGGCTTAAACATCTTGTACTTATCTGCCAGGTGCGCCACTCCCAGACACTCAAGACAGGAGTCGTGGAGATCCCCATAGGCATAAACTTCTGGCACTTAGCATAGAGTTTAAAGCCCTAGAGTCGAGGTCTCCCGCAGATCTGGGGATGGGGAAGGGAAACAACTACTATTAACTATTTAACACTTAACTAAGAACAGGAACAAAGCTAGGGATTAACACTTGCTCAGGGCAAGAGAGAGATAGCTCCAATGGACTATCAGTCACTGGTGCTAAGAAGGAACTGATGGAGGAACTGTTGGCAGTAGACTATATACCTTGCCATACTGGCACCACTTTAGGGGTCTCTACTGCTGACCGATGGGTCAAAGCTTTCCAACTGTACACACGGCACACACACACACACACACACACACACACCTAACTTGGAATGCACATGAGCAACTGTTTGAAGAAGAATAGAAAGGAACAAATTCTGGCAAATGAAATGTAAAAATATAATTAGGAAGGACAAAAAAGAATTTGAACAGCTAGCCAAAGGAGGGATGTCAACGTGTAGACACCTAAATGATTAACCAATAAGCCTGGGCTTATTGGTTAATCCTGTTGACTACACACATTCCCCTCCCCTCCTTGCTGCCTCTGTTTCAGAGGCAGCAAGGAAGAGGAGCAGGAGCCAGTGCCCATGGACACCAGATCCATCTGCCCTCTGGTTCACACTACTGCCTCTGATAGTTGGGGGTGGAGGGGGGGGAGGGTCCAAGCTCCCCACAGAGGCTGCTCTGGCATCCCACAGACCCACCACATGGAACAGCCTCTGTCTGGATCCCCCACGGAAAGGGGTGGTGCCACCCTGTGCTGCTGCCTCTGTATCAGAGGCAGCAACGTGGAGCAGCAAACAGCCAGTCTGTGCAGGTAGCTGGTTTTTAAATCGGCTCCTCTTGTGGACCAGCTCCTGCCCGCCCTCGGATACAAAGGCAGCAGTGTAGGAATGGCAGGGGGCTTCACAGGAGTGGGGCCAGGAGCGCACTGGCTGCTGGTCCCATCTAAGGGGACTATCAAATAGTCATGTAACCACTAAAATTTGATGCAATTACATGACTATTCAATTACAAGCTAACATCTCTATGCCAAAGACCTCAAAAGTAACAGCAAAAAAATATTAAGTACAACAGAAGCAGGAAGCTATCTAAACAATTGGTGTTGCCACTGGATGATCGAGGGGGCTAAAGGAGCACTCAAAATTGATAAAACCACTGCAGAGAAACTAAATGAATTTCTTGAATAGGTCTTCATGGCTGAGAATGTGAGGGAGAATCTTAAATCTAAGCCATTTGTTCCAAGTGACAAATCTGAAGAACAGTCCCAGATTCAGTTGTAATTTGAGGAGATTTTGAAACAAACAGATAAACAGTAATAAGTCACTAGGATCAGCTAGTATTCACACAATGAGTCTGAAAAAACTCAAATGTGAAATTGCAGAACTGCTAACTAGAATCTGTAACCTACCCTTTAAATCAGCCATTTGCAAAAGATGACTGGAAGACAGTTAATGTGATGCCAATTTTTGAAAAGGGCTCCAGAGGTGATCAGGATCGTAAACCTGACTTCAGTATCGGGCAAACTGGTTGAAACAAAACTGTCAGACACATAGATGAATATATTTTTGGAGAAGACTTAACATGGTTTATGTAAAGGGAAATGATGTCTCACCAGTCTACTAGAATTCTTTAAGGGGGTTAACAAGCAAAAGGGTGGTCAAAGGGGATCCAATGGATGTAGTGTACTTAGATTTTCAGAAAGTGTTTGACAAAGTCCTTCAAAGAATCTTAAGTGAGCTGTCATGGGAGAAGAGGGAAAGGCCCTCCTGGATTGGTAACTGGTTAAAAGATAGGAAACAGAGTAGAATAAATACTCTTCAGAAAAGAGAGAGGTAAACAGGGTTGTCCCCCAAGAGTCTGTACTGAAGCCAGTTTTCCCTGTAAGATATGTGCTATGTGCGCTTAGAGATTCAAATGCTGCCCAGCTGATTAGCAGAATGCCCACAGTTACATTTTGTTTCTAGTGGTAGTGCACATTCACACATATATCAGTGCACAAAAATGTATTCCACACATGTTTGGAAAAGATTAGAGGAAACATTGACTGGGGTCAATTCTATTTAACATATTCATAAATGAACTAGAAAGAAGGGTAAACAGTGAGGTGGCAAAATTTGCAAATGATACAAAACTGCACAAGATAGAAGTTCCAGGCAAACTATGAAGAGCTACAAAAGGATCACTCAAAACTGGGTGACTATGCAACAAAGTGGCAGACGAAATGTAATGCTGATAAATGCAAAGTAATGTACATTGGAAAATATAATTCCAACAATACATATACAATGATGGGGTCTAAATTAGCTCATGAAATATTTTGGAGCCATGGTGGATAGTTCTCTGAAAACATTCACTCGATGGGCAGTGGCAGTCAAAAGAAAAAAAAAAAACAGAATGTTGGGAATCTAAGAAAATGATTGGAATTGGAAAAGGTTAAGAATAGGGCAACAAAAATCATTAGGGGTATGGGATGGCTCCCATTTGAGGAGAGAGTAATAAAACTGGGACTTTTAAAGCACGGAAAGCAGACAACTAACAGAGAATATGATTGAGGTCTACAGAAATATTATGACTTATTTACTTTCTCCACACTAATAAAAGCTATTTACTCCTTCTCATAACACAAGTGCTCAGGGTGGGAGGAGAAGGATTTGTCACAAATGAAATTAATGGACATCGGGTTAAAATCTCTTGCAAAACACACACACACACACACACACACACACACACACACACACACACACACACACACACACACACACACACACACCCACACACACCCTGTGGAACCCTTTGCCAGAGAATGATATCAAGGCCAAGATAATAAACCCAATATGGCCATTGTTATGCCTGCTTTAATAGAACTAAGGTTTTTGCCAGTACAACAGAGATCCTCAAACTGCAATACAATGACTTGGAATTAATGTGCTATAACAGGATGATCTGTTCCCTGCAAACGGTAATGGAACCTGGGACTTGCCAACCCCTCTAAACCATAGCACGGCCCCTTTTAAAAAAAAAATCCAGATATTCAAGGAAGCAGCAGATTAGCTGACGAATGGAGGGCAGGTGTTAAATCTTTCTTACTAACATACTTAATACTTTCTTGATATGATAAAACCCAGCTGGGGAGTGACTCTGAAGAGGAGAGAAAGAGTAGAGAGTTGGGAGAAGAGAATTACAGAGAAGCATAGATTTAGGAGGACAGGTCCCTGGAGTGGGAGAGTGATAGGCTAAAGAGGCCTCTCTGAACCACAGCCAATCCCTAAGCAGCATAGCTGTGGCATCCTGAAAACATAAGGAAGCTGAATGTGCAGGGAAGAGAGCCAGTGGCAGATTTAGAGTTTGTGGGGCCCATGCTCAGCTTCATTTTTGGGGCTGCCCTGGGCCGGCCAAGAAAAGAACATTTACTCTTCCTGTCCCTCCCATTTTTCATTTTTTTCTTCCTCTTCTACCTGTAAGTAGTAATAAGTACATGAAAAAGTGAGGAACCTTGATAGTTTTCCACAGACCACTTGAAAATTGCTAAGGGTCTCAGCGGACCACTTAATGATTTTTCCAAATATTGTTTGTACCATGAGCTAAGTATTATAAAGAGCTTTGGATAAGAGTGTTTTATTTAAAAAAAAAAAAAACAGAACTTTTCCTGAGTCCACCTGAATGGAGTTCTCAGAGAGCAGTTTGGGAACTTCTGGTTTAGATGAAAACTTGTATTTGCATTAAGCTAATGTGAAAAATGTATAAAAATAAAATGCATAGATGACATGTGAATGAAAAGAAGTTAACTTCCCCTGAAGAAACTTACTGAATTTGAAAAAAAATTTATTCATATAGTTCTCTTTCTACACTGTCTCTTAATAAAACTGTCAAGTCATTAATATAAGGAATATTTTGTGAAAAGGAATTTTCAATTGTCAATATTGCTGAACATGTCAAATGTTCCTGACTCATCATATTTCGTAAATAATCTTAACTTGTTTCAATACAGAAAAAGAACCTTCACCAGAAGCATTTGAGATAGGTATTGTTAAAAATATTTTCAGAATGTTTCTATAATTGGAAAGGTTGCCTGTAAACAGCCATGTACAAGTCTATACAAATCAATGGTGTTCTTGATGCACAGACCTCATCATTTTTGTTAAATTAAATGTTTCGCTTCGTCTTCAAAAAGATTTGTGTTGATGTCCATGGTAGAATTCACTTAATTTCTTACTGTAGTGCCTTTGAACATCTTCATCCATACTTCTGTCAAAAAACATGCAAATAAATCAACAGTTTTCTTTGGAGATTCACCTCTACTCTACAATTGCACTATTATTGTGTCACAAATAACACTGACAGACTCAATGATGATCTTCTTTCCCTTTTAAATTGATTATCTCTAGTTTCATAGAAAAATAACTTCCTTTTTTTTAAGCTTTTCTTCAGAAATATCAGAATAACTAGTATTTGCTGTTAATGTTAGTGCCTCTGCTTCTATGGACCTATAGGATACGTCTAGACTACAGGCTTTTGTCGACAGAGGCTATGTCGACAGATACTGTTGACAAAGCTTCTGTCGACAAAGAGCATCTAGACTACATCCAATGTAGACGCCAAGGACAGTGTAGATGCAATAATGCCTTCTGTCAACAGAACTCTGTCGATAAAAGGCTTTATTCCTCATAGAATGAGGTTTACCACCGTCGACAAAACTGCCGACATTATGTCGACAGAACTAGGCGGTAATGTAGACGCAGGTATAGTTTTGTCGACAAAAGTCCAGTTTTGTCGACAAAACCCTGTAGTATAGACACACCCATTGTCATTTCAAATTTCCATGACAAAACTTGTAACTGAGGCTAACAATTGTGCAGCATTCAATAAATTCTGTATCAACTTTTTGCCGTGATTTGCTGACGGCATTAATTCTTTGAAGTAAATGGGTCCACAAATAGTAAAAACAGCAATAGCATGCTTTTCAAATTTTCTAAGGATTTTGTTTCCGTTTTCATACTTGGTTTTTCAGTCTTTGATGTGGCTATGTCTAATAACGTTCTCTTTATAATATGCTAGTGCATTTTCAAAGGCAAAACAGCATTTGCACGAGCAGACCACCTGGTGTCAAATTCTTTTGACTGTCAAATGTTTTCCATTTGCCTGCTCCAAGCATGATTGTAGCATTCTCCTCCGATGTGTACAAACTGGAAAAAAAGCATATATGTTTTGAACAAAGTCAAAAAAATGTGTAGCTCTGCCAAGATGTGGCTGCAGCACTGCAGATTAAATTTAAAGAAATGGCTGGAACATGGTATGAAAAAAACAGAGGGATTTGCATTGTTCAGTCTTGCTTGTAGACCTGAATATTTTCCTGCCATATTTGTGGTGTTATCAAAGCTCTGCCCATGACAATTTATGTCCAAACCTAAATCTGCAGTGATTTCCAGAACTGTTTCCTTTAGACATTCAGAAGTGTAGGATTTTAATGGGATAAAACGAAGAAATCACTCTACAACTTTACCATTGACCATCACATATATTAAAATTAATGTTAATTGGTCTACATGACTCACATCTGGTTTTGAATCAACTATTATGGAACAGTACTTGGCATCCTTTAACTTCACTAGTGAATTGGTTTCTCAGCTTCTCTGACATTATAGTAACGAATTCATTGTAGGTTTAGTGCGTTGAAAAGTTGGTCTTCCCCTAGCCACAATACTGCTAATTTTTCAAATGTTTATTAAGAAAAGTCTCAAATTCAGTAAGATATTCAAGGCATGTTAAAAAATTATATTTTCAGTTTGACACTGATGACTCATCTTGTTCTCTTAGAGGTAGTCCCAAAGAAGACAGCAGCTTCACTGTGGCAACAAAACATCTCAGCACTTTCCTCCAATAAGAACACTCCCCCCAAACTGAGCCGACAACCCAGAATCGTCTCTTCAGATAATTTTGATCGAACTTACACACAGCATTAATGTGACCTTAGAAAATTTGAGTATCAGCAATGTCTTTGCAACATTTCTCCAAATTAGACTGCCTGTCAACAAATGTGTTTTCTCCTTTACTATGGTCGGGAAAAATTTGCAAACATAACAGTTGACTGCCTTGGTGGTTTCCGGGGGAAGAAAAAAAAGTCAACCAATTTCTCATTTCTTCACTCTCAAAAAATGGGACTCATGAAGACCTCTATATTGCTTTTGTCCTCCAACCTCATACTCTTCTCTCAAATTTTCCATATTACCTATGTTTTTTGGTTTATTTACTAAGAAATAGACTATCATATGCAATGAAATAGATTTTGGTCATACTGCAACGTCTTCAGGGTAGGTTTCTTTTCTTACTTCAACAAAATTACCATTATTTTTTAGTTCCATTGCCACTTCAGAGTCCACTTGTTCAACTTTTGCAGTCATCATGGCAGCCCCATAACTTGGCAACTGATCAGATCATTGAGATGTCTCCCTTGCCCATACTTTTTGTTGAATGTCCTCAATTCAGAACTTCAAGATTTTTAAAATAAGATGACAAATTGTCTTTTTGCTTAGTTTCGTCTTTTTGTCTCACCTCCATTTTTTGGTGTTTTTGACTACCAAATGTATACAATCACTTCATTATTGCTAAAAAATTCACCTTGATTTTTAGGCAGATTAAAAATGCCTGAAAGAGCAGGTATAGCTATGGGTGGGCCATGGTCTGGCACTGGAACATTTTTAGTAGTGGGGTGCTGAAAGCCAGCTCAGGTCCAGACCTGGGTGCAGGCCACAAGCACAGGAACTAAGGGTTCAGACAGGGCTGCTGACAGAATAGCCAGGCCCCTGGGAAAGGTGTGTGTGGCGGAGGGGGGGGGGGGATGAGGAGGGGGCGGGGAGTAGTAGGTCTGGGCTCCCAGAAGGACAGGGCCTTGGGTGGAAGAGGCAGAGCTGGGGACCCAGTGAAGAAGCAAAGCCGCCATGGTGGGGCTGGAGAAGACTGACAGAGGAGATATGAAGATCTCCATGGCCGCAGGACAGTTTCAGGTGACCCAGTGGCCCTATGCTGGCTGGCCTGGAGAAGTGGGCAGAGACCCACATGTGGTCCACCTGAAAATGAGGGGGGGCACAGTTCCACCGGCCACCAGTTCCACCGGCTACCACCTTGGGCTCTCCATCCCTCAGCCACTCTTCCCTTTGCCCGTGGGCGGCAGCCACTCACCAGGTGGCAGCCAACAGTAGCACAACATTACAGGAACTGGAGGACTCAGAAGAAGTGGGCAGATCAGTCACACTGCCAGCTGCTGGAGAGAAGCGGTACTTTCCCTCTTCAAAGTGCAGCTCTTTCTGCTAGCTGTGCAGCTTGCAGGCTCTCCATCTCCATGTTGCTTCCCTACTCCTTGCTGCGGGCAGCCACCACTCACCAGGTGGCAGTCAGTAGCACGAACACTGTCTGAAAGACTTCAGAGGAGCAGTGGGTAACCACACAGCTGGCAGATGGAGAGAAGCAGCCCTTTTCCCACTTTAAAGTGCCGCTTTTCTCTGGCCGGCTGTGCGATTGCCCCATGCTCCTCTGAAGCCCTTCAGACAGTGTTTGTGCTGCTGGCCGCCTACTGCCGGCTCTCCTGAAGCTGCAGCCAAGCCTCCCTGCTCTCCTGCCTCCCCCAGCCCTGTCTGCAGAGGGACTGAACCCCAGCAGAGCGGCTGTCGTGTGTGTGCGCGCACCCAGCCTCTTGGGGCCCTGTGCTGTTGTGGGTGTGTTTCATTGTAAATCTGACCCTGAAAAGAGCAGGTAGTGAGTAGGAAAGACTCTGCAACAAGGCCAAGGGCTATAGAGGGACTGACAGAAACCAGAAAACACTGACTTAAGGGAAACTGTGAAACTAAAGTGTTGGAACAGATTAATTGGAGCTGACACTGCTTATTGCCTAAGTACAACCCCCTTTTTCCAGTCACAATTTACCCCATCTTTCTTTTTCTCGCTGTGAACCAATGCTGACCTTCTACATCAACCCACCCACATCACCAGAGCCCCTAAACTCTAGCCACAATCCCTCCTCCTGCTCTAAACTTCATGTCCTCCAACCTCCTTTCTCTTGTAATTTTCCTGAGAATATCTCCCCCCATCCTCCAGCCAGATCACTTTAATAAGCACACATATACATACATTCCAGGAACATAGCCCAAGCCTTAGTTCAGCAAAAAGTTTTGAAAGCTCATCTACCTTAGACCCTCTCATCTGAATGCTTTGCTGTAACTTAATTTAGTCTATGTGGTAAATTAAAGGTAAGTATTTGGGAATATCTGTAATCCTCAACTATGGATAAGTGGGCTAACTCTCAGTAGTTTAAAAAGAAATTATACTGAAACACAAATGTCTGTTGATGCAATAGGCAGTGTTTTGAATCAAAACCAGACGGAAAAAAATGAAGAAATTTCAGGCATTACTTGTTGGATTCCTGCTACAAACAATACAATATAAGCTTGTTAAAAATATTATCTCAAATACTTATCATTGGGTTTATTTTACTAGTGCTAAATTTATTCACTGTAAGGCCTTCATTGCCAAAATATTCCTATCAAAAAGTTGTTCATGGTCATTTTTATTCACCCTTGAGCTCTGAATTCATACTTACTTTCCAATTACACGCAATGAAATGGGAAATGCTAATGCATGGGAAAGTGCTGACTTGTCTCAATTCCATTCAGATGCACACATTTTCCTTGGTAACTTTAGTTTTGAATATATTGCTGAATTACAGTGTCAAGACTAGTGTATTTAGATGAGCTATTATGTATGTCAAACTGAATGCCATCTTATAGGGAATGAAAATTACACTTTTTAATTTTCACAACAAATCAAGAGCAATCATCAAGAAAATGCAGCATGAAAAGAAGAAAAGACAGTCTGCCAATGACTCCCAGATTTGGCAAATTTCCCCACTGAAAATTAGTTCGAAATTCATCTTGACCTCACTACTGACCATAAGAGAACACTATACTACCTTAATTTGGTCACCAAGTTTAATGAATATTTTCCTGACACCGTAATAAATGATCAATTTTCAATGCAAAGCACCATGCCAATGAAAAGTAAAAGTTGACTAAACAGTCATGTGATGGTAGACTTAAGCTCACACTCCATAAAATAAAGTTCTGAGTCACATAGTTGAGAAGAACGAACTTAGGCTTAACACTGGACAGAGACTTGGAATTTTTGATGCTCTGCAGCACTATGTATCTCTGTGATACTAAGCTCTTTGCTCTGGTTGCCGTTAAAAACAAGTGAAGGATAAACTTTCTGTCAAAGCTCTCTCAATATCTCACCAACATAACACAATTATGTTCTGTGAAGCTAGAATACCCTTATGAGTTAATGACGCTTAAAATTGTCTCAGAGCTACTCAAAGTATTTTGTGTTTTCTTCATTTATGTTCTATAAAAAGATAAGTAGCTTGTGTTCAACTATAATCTAGATAAGAATTAGCAGAATCTTTGAACTAAAATTAGATACATTTAAAAAAATGCCACTGATTTCCTTCTGTGCCCTGTCAATATATAGCAAGATGTCATTTAATATACTTGTTTCTTATAATCAAAGTAACAAAGACAAATTATCACTACTTCATTGTGCTCGCTAAGTCACGGTCTCAAAACCTCAGATGTTTAAAATAGATGTTATAATCTAACATTGGAGTCCAGAACAGTGTTCCGTGTAAGCTGTGTGCTTATACAGCCACTCAGGAGAGATTCAAATCCCATGCAGCAGATTAGCAGAGTTCCCACAGCTAGGTTTTTTGTTTCTACTGGTGATGCACATTCACACATGCCTTGGTGCATATAACATTTTATTCCACACAAAAGAAAAAATTCATGTGGATGAAAAAAGATAAGGAACATTTGTCCAAAAATACGTAAGTCTTGAAAGGCCTAAACCAAATGTGTACAGAGGATAAATTTGAAGGTGGTACCTAAAATGTCAATTTTTGAAGAAGGTGGTTCATGAATCAACGAAGTTTGATAACCACTGTTATAATAGTAGTCATGAACATGTTTTAGCATGGACTGAGGGTCAGCATGGTTACAGTAAGTAAAAAGTATATTGCCCAACTTTTAGTATCCTCCCCCTTTTTATTAATACTCCTCTTTCAATAATCAGGCTATCACAAGAGGTTTAATAGATGATATGATAGACATTGTGCAAGTTTCACTAAATTGGAGAACCATGGCTGCCTTCACCATCTGACATCTGTGATTGCTCCTTCCCATTAAAATCTTTTTACAAGCTTTTTACAGCTCATGGAAATAGGGTGATCTTTGTCCAAACCCATCATATGAGACACCATATTCCATTAAAAAAACTGAGGTGATGTGACTGGGAGTCCATGTGAAAGGCTTTTTTCTTCTATTTTTTCAATATAGTAAGCAATAGGAGGTACAAGATTAAGAAACATGTTTAGTTTTAGTTAAGTCAAAATTTTAAAACAAAACCAATAACTCAAGCCAGCAATAGGGGAAAGTGGGAAGACAGGACACATAAAATACATTTCAACTTACCTTTATTGTTAAGGATTTAATGGATAGGCTAGCCATTTGTGGATTAGTACCTGACTGCACCATTTCAAAGAAGATATCACAAGGCTGTAATACCTGAATAAGAAAGAATTCCTGATCAACTCCAAAAATAGATAGTAATCAGAGTAAAAATACATGCTTAATTAGAAAAAAAAATCTCTAAAATGCCATTAAGAAGTTTTAAAGGAAAGTGTTACTAGTGATAATTCTGTCGGTTCTTTAAAATGAAAAAATAACTCTTAATACCATTCTTACTGATGTAAGAGAAATGAAACAAAAGTGAACAGAGTAAACAATGTCAGCCTTACTGGACTGTTACTCACCTAATGTCAAAAATTAATGATAGGAAAAAGTACCAATTCTTACCAGAAAATGTCCTTTTTTTGAGCAATAAGATCCACAGAGCCATTAAAATGGTCCTTCAGCCTGCTTGTCATGTGGGGGATGAATTAAATTGACAGTTGGTCTGTCGTGCCCTTTATCTCCTAGGTAGGTGGCAGGAGAGTGAAGGAACAGATGTGGATCAAAAGACATTTTCTGTATTATATAACTACTTTATTCTATAACTTGATTTGAACTGCTGGAGGCTTCTTCTCCAAGGATGAAGAATTCCCTTTGTAGTTTGTGCATGTATAGAGGTGTATGATGAGTCTGTTTTCATTTGTCATGCTTCACTCAGAGTATAAGCAGGAGAATCTGACATTGGTAGAGCCTTGCCAAATCCAGAGTCCACCCTTATGGCCAATTTCACAGTGTTGTAACTGTGGGGATCTGACCCAAAAGGAGATGGGGGAGGTTACATAACTTTGTAAATAGATCATAGGATTGCCACCCTCACTTCTATGCTGCTTTCAGAAATGGACTCTGAAGGCAGCAACCACAGACCTTTATGCAGCTGCAGGAAATTCCAAGAAGTAGAGGTGGCTCTGATCTGGGCACCTCCTCCTGTTGCCAGAGCAGTTGGCAGGGGAGGGACAGGTTCTGTTCTTCCCCTGCCCAGTAGAAGGTAGGAAAGCCCCTTGATGGGGCCCTCATAGCAGCACAGGGAACAAAGGCTCCAACTCTAGAAACCTCAGGCTTCTGCCCAGTCTCAGACAGCATCCTGTTGCATTGGACGCCACCTGGAGATGGGTCTAATCTGGTCCCCTCCTTCCAGCACTAGAGCAGTCTGCAGAGGAGAAAAAAGTCCTGCCCAGAGACTGATCCAAAAGTATTTTAAAATGCTAGCTATTCCCCTTGTGCAATGAAGGCAAACTCAAAGGAGGCATATGGGCCCCTTTTGGCTCTGTCAAGGAAGGGAGAAGCCTGGGGCTCAAGGATGATTTCCCAAAAAGCAATACTCCTGTCTATAGTGCAGGATGTACACATAACAGACAGTGGTATGTTGCTTCTGAAGGTTTCAAACCGGGATATGAGTAGGGATTCTTGAGGAGGCGATTTAAGAGGTGGCAGCAGAAGAATGAAGCTGGGCCTGAAGGCTCCTTATTATGCTCACTGGAGCTGGCAATGTTCACGCTGCATCCAAAGCTCTCAATGTGTGACCTGTGTGGAAGTGATGAGAACAGTCAAACTCCTCAGTTGGATGTATCACTGATGATGTCAGCCACAAGGACTCAAGAATGATTCCCCATCTGTTGTGCTGGCCTTTGAGCTATGAAGGAAACTGCACTCTGCCTAGAAAGTCGGTCAAATTCCTCCATAACACGGTCCAGGAGGGATAGTGAAAACAGGAGACAAAGGTCTCTGGCTTTTCTTGGCCAACTCACTCCCTGAAACCTGAAAAGACTCCAGCTACTGCAAATGGCTCCCCAAAGGGCAAACACCGCATGCCACCTGTCTGGAAATTAGACATACTACATTGAGTCTAAACATTAATTAGTTTGGAATTTCCCTCAGAAAAGCTCTGCAGTTAGGAGGACTGGTAAAGCCACCAACTTCTGCAGAGGAAGAAAAAAAATGAATGAATCTTCAGGGGCAGAGCATTCCTCTGCTCCCAGTAAGTGACCAGTCTGGTTCTGCTCCCATGCTGCAGCAAGCAGAAGTGCCATTATAAAGTGCCTTTTCATCCCACTGATGGTTCTAGGGTTGCCAGATTTTCGTGACCCTTCCACTAACTGAGAAAACAAACATGCTAGCAATATAAAATGCAATAGCACAGTCAGAGACTGCAGATGGCTATTCATTCAAGAATAATTTTTCAACAACATTTTAAACATCAAATCCACAAACTTTGATTACAGTTATAAATATATATTAGCCAAAGGAAAGGATTTACAACACCAAATTTATTGCAATTTGCAGACACTCATATATTTAAAAGGCAAACTCACTGTAGTGACATTCCCTTTTCTCTTTTCTGCAGCAAAGGGACAGGCTTTCATTTGTATATCTTTAACAGCAGCTGTCATTTTATTAATTTGAGAACTGTTCTTAATGAAGATCTCACACTGTGTTGTCATCACCAATGCAGGAGCATCACTTCTTGTTAAATCAGCCACAAATACTATCTCTGGATTTTTAACAACAATGTTCATTTCCATTGAAGATACTGGCTGCACAGATGCTGAAAAAGAAATCCATTTAAGTTAAATCTATGTTTGAACACACCAAAATTACTATAATTATACATTGATATCTATTGTTCACATATATATTGTATTTCCATTTGCTGTTGAGTAAAAATTCATTTTAAGTAGGCTTGGAAGGGTTCCATTTGAATTGTTAGCTGAAATAGATTTTTACTGACGACACAGATATCAAAGAAAACCATATGGTCTGTGAAATCTCCCTTGCACTTGGCACCTGCAGGGATCTGATATGCCAGACCTTCAGCAATACAAAGGACCCCATTCAGCCCCGCTCTCTCATACTCATTGGCTAGGAATGCAGGGAATCACCCACTGACCCCAACCATGGAGATGTTCAGAAGTGCAATGGTTTACCCTGTGGATAAGGGCTCATAATCCTCAACATAGTTTTGGCTCAAGGGTCTCTGCAACCCCACAGTCATGGTCCTGCTTACTCTCAAGCTATGAGTGTGGCAGACCATCTGATGTTCTGGGCAGGAGCTGTTCAATAGTAGGGTGGCCGATTTCGTGGCTTGGGAGCTCATCCTCCTACTCCTCATGGCTCCTGTTGCAACCAGACACTTCCTATAATCGTGGTTCTCAACGTTTCCATACTACGGTACCTCTTTGAGGAGAAACCCCAACTTTCACCTCACTTAAAAACTACTTGCTTACAAAATCAGACATAAAAACGCAAAAGTGCCACAGCACACTATTACTGAAAAATTGCTTACTTCCTCTTTACCATATAATTGTAAAATAAATCAACTGGAATATAAATATTGTACTTATATTTCACTGTATAGAACAGTATAAACAGTCTTTCTTTTTCCACATGTGGGTCTTGTCTGAAGCATGTAACTTAGTTTTGCGTGGCCAGCTCTGGGCAGTTTCCATGCACTTGTGAGACCCCTGAACTCATTCCATGACTCCCCTCTAGGAGCTGCAACACCCACAATGGGAAAACTCATCTAGATGAGTTTACTATCTCTTGAAAGACCTCTGAGTACTTCCAGGTACCGCTGATTGAGAACCACTGTCTATGCAGGGCCATCCTGAGTAGGGATGTTAAATATCGGTTAATTGAATAGTTGATTAACCTCATGAATTCTTATTGGTTACTTGACTATTCTCTAGTCCCCAGGAGATGGGGCTGGCAGCCAGCCCCACTCCTGGGGAGCCCCCACCATTCTGCACTGCTGTCTCTGTGTAAGAGGCAGTAGCATGGGGTGCCAGGAGGGAGGCGGTTCGCGAGGGGAGCCAGTTTAACAACCAGCTCCCTCACAGATTGGCTGCCTGCTGCCCCGTACTGCTACCTCTGATAAGAGGCAGCAGCACAGGGGGGCAGCAGCCCTTGTCCGGGGCGGGAGGAGGGAGGGGGGAAGGGAAGGTATCTGAGCTCCCGGACCCTGCAGGATCTGGAACTGAGCCAGGCTGTCTACCCACCTGGCTCCTAATGCATTTTAAATGCAGAGCCACAGCAATGGTAGGTCCCAGACCCAGCAGAAGCTAGGACTGAGCCAGGCTACTGGACAGCCTGCTAAAAAAATTTACTGGGGGGAGGGAGGGAATGTGTGTAGTCTACAGCATTAACTGATAAGTTTTTGCTTATCGGTTAATTGACTAATCAACTACACTATTACATCCCTAGTCCCTAGCAATGCTGGTACCCTAGGCAACTCTTCTCTCTGCCCCTACTCCCAAACTACCACACACAAACGGGGAAGAGGCCATGAGGGCAGAAGCTTTGGGGGCCAGAGCCTGGGTTGGCAACTCACCCTGATCAGATGGACCACACACCATTTGCTGAAATGGCATCTGGTCCAGGAAAGTTGGCAATCCTGGAGCAGGGGAGGTAGGGAGGCTCACCTGCAGCATCAGGGGACCAAGTGGGAGGCCTGGGTGACAGTGTGAGTACAGTCAAGGAGTCTGGAGGAGCAGAGAACGGCCAAGCTGCTGGGTGAAGAGAAGCAATGCTCTGAAGGGGAAACCATTGCTTCTCTCCAGCTGCGCAGCTGTCCCCTCCTCCTCCTGAGTTCCCCAGCCAGTGCTCACGCTGCTCAAGTGAGCAGGACTAACCTGGGGATGGGAGCTGCCAAAGCCCATAGGCACCACATGGCTGCAAAAGTCACCATGAAATCTGGGGCAATTTAATATCTCAAGTTTTGTGGTGCCCACATGGCTGTATATTTTCATATAAAATAAAAATGTCCCTGTGTCTAGGATATTGGCCATGAGGCAGGTCTACTCACTGGGAACACTGGCAATCACAAGACAAATGACCAACAGGTAGCACTGGAGCTGCAGATCTGATTCACAAACCTGTGCTTCGGGATCAAAATTTGGAAAGTGTATGAATACAACTGCATGAATGACAAAGGCTCAAAGGCAGCTGGTTGTTTTCAGTCAGTAATAGGTTGCGAATGAAAAACCCTAAAGAACTATTGCAGCAAATACTTTTATCTCAAATTTAAAACAGTGAAACATTCTGGAAAGAGAAATAAAGGCCATTGTGTGCTGCAAAGTTTGTAGAACAAGCACACCTACCGCCCCATTGTTGCTGGCTAGGAGTCACACTATTTCAGTGCTATCTTCAGCACTGGTCTCTGATGGCAGCATAGCTGTGGAGCTTCCTGCAGTGGAGAAAAGTTCCTGGAGGTGGGTCTAACCCAGTCCCAGAAGTAGCTCCCCGGCAGAGAAAGAGAAAGTTCTGTCCCTACCTGACCTGGTAGGATGAGTAGCTGGAATCTGGTACACAGCAGGAGCCTCCACTTGGGGCACACTCAGCTGCACAGTGGATATCAGACCGACTTCCTCAACAACAGTCAGATATCACAGGCAAGATCAGGTTTCATAATCTATGATGTGTTTTTCAGAGTCTCAAATTTGGTAGGGCCCTACCACTGTAGATAAATTGAAAGAACTGGATAGGTTTAATCTAGAAAAGAGAAGATTGGAAAGGTAGGAAGGATGGATAATATAAGAGTCTTCTAATATGTGAAAGCCTTTTAGAAAGAAGTCCATGATCAGCTGTTCCCTCTATTCACTTAGAATAGGACAAGTAGTATTTGGCTTAATTTATAGCAAGGCAGAGTCAGGTTAGATATTAGGGCAAAAACTCTAATTCTTTAGATAGTTAGGCACTGCAACAGGTTACCTACGAGACTGTGGAATCCTCTCCCTCCCCCACCCCCCATTGGATGTTTGTAAGAATGAATGACAAACATCTATATCTAGCTCATATCTTATACTTAACCGTGCCTCAGTGTGGGGGCTGGACTAGGATGACCTCGAGGCCTCTTCCCATCTTACATATGTTTAAAATGATGAAATGCAACACAATCAAGGATCTTTGATACTGGCACCTATATGCTAGGGCCAGATTTTGCTGAGCTCCATATCTAGACTCTCTTCAATTTGGAACATCAATTTTTCTTGAAGTCTTTCTTCTGTGCATAAGGAACTCTTGAAGCAGAAGTCGTCTCTTTCGGTTGCACTCAACCAGTCAATAACCTTGCCATCAGAGACAGAGTCTGGATGTAGAATATGGCAATAGCTCTATGATCATAGGTCCAGGTACTCTGAGTTTTAAAAAGCACATTGAAGGATGAAGGGGCATCTGTAGCAGGTGCACT
This sequence comes from Pelodiscus sinensis, assembly GCF_052426305.1. NCBI lineage: Eukaryota > Metazoa > Chordata > Testudines > Trionychidae > Pelodiscus > Pelodiscus sinensis. The sequence goes on along the minus strand of NC_143057.1, from coordinate 37,795,267 downwards.
AGCCAAAAAAGGTCTCAGCAAGTGAGAAGCTGCAAGGATGAATAGGGCTCTGTCCTACCTGATTGTGGCTATCACCCTAGAATTCAGGGGAATTTGTGGGGAGGCATACAGTGAGCCTCAATTCCACAGTAGAAAGAAGGCATTTGGTAAAGAACCCAACTTATTGCCTCTTTGGGAGTAAAGGTTTCCACACTTGGAATTGTCCTGGGTTATAAGACAGTTTAGTATGGAAATGACCCATAAATTTAGTATTGTTGTGAGATGGACCTCTGAGGTGACAAGTTATGGTTGGTGATATGCTGAATGCATAGGAAGACAACTCTAACAAACAAGAACCTGTCCTTGTGGAAAGAACCTTAACCACTTGGAATCAATCACAGCTCCTCTGAATTCTATTTTCTGCGACGAAAGTAAGGAAGGATTTTTCACAGGTCATCGGGAGGCCTAAGTGGACACAAGGAGAGATCATGTTTCAGATGTGTTGAACTTTCTTGCTAGGATCTCATCCCTTATTAGCCAGATAGACAAATATGAATGCATTTTTCACTTAAGTGTGTAACCACCATCATTAGACATATAATGAATATTCTCGATGAAAGTAAAAGACTCTTCACTGTAATTCTGTAGTATCTCTTCTATGTCTCACAGGCACACCATAGCTGTTGAGGCAAAAAGGTCTGCCCTTATAAGAGTTAGTGCTGAATGGGCTGTAATTTAGTTTCAAGTCTAGACTAGGGAATACTCTTTTGAGGGCTAAAACACTGTCTTGCATCTGGTCTGATGTTTCTTACGCTAGCCAGTTGCGATTACCTCCATGGAAACAGTAACAGAGAGGTAGCAGTGTTAGTCTGATCTTGGTAAAACAAAAAAAGCAGTTATGTAGCACGTTGAAGACTAACAAAATAGTTTATTAGGTGATGAGCTCTCGTTGGGCAGACCCACTTCTTCAGATCATATTTTGAAAGTGAATAGGCATGACCATTTTATATCAGAGGGATACAATGAAAGAAGGTAAAAAAATTACATAGAACAGAAGGTAGGGGTGGGGAGCAACAAGGAAGGAGGAAATTGCTTACTGTAAGAGTCAATTAAGTGCCTAATCTGGGGTCACTACAAACAAAAAAAGGTGGGGAGTCTGTCTTTGTAATGTGTAAGATAATTATATCTCGATTAAGGCTCATTTGCAACGTGTCGAATTTTAGCATAAATAAAAGTTCTGAGGTCTCCCTCTGTAATCTGGTGTTAAGGTCTCTTTGTTGTAAGATGCATGTTGTCAGGTCTTTAAGGGAATGGCCAATTCGATTGAAATGCTGGCTGACAGGTGTGTGTGTGTACATTTCTGATGTCTGATTTGTGAGCATTGATTCTTTGGTGAAGTGACTGACCAGTTTGTCCAACATCACAAAGGGGCATTGTTGGCACATAATGGCATATATCATATTGCTGGACATACAGGAATATGAGCCCTTGATCATATAACTAACATGGTTAGGTCCAGTGATGGTGTCTCCAGATTAAATATGTGGACAAAGATGGCAACGGGGTTTTGTTACAAGGGAAAGTTCCAGAGTTAGTTTTATTGTGGTATGCCCTGTGGTTGTTAGTGAGAATCTTCTTGAGGTTAGCAAAAGGGCCAGTGTAGACAGCTCAGGATGGAAAGGGTGGGGCCTTGGAAGGGGTTTGGCCTGCAGCCACTTCTGAAATTTGAAGTGGCTAACCTCAAGAAGATTTGTTTTCCGCAAAAAAGCCCCGATCGCAAAAATGGCAATTGGGGCTTTTTTGCGGAAAAGCACGTCTAGATTGGCACGGGCGCTTTTCCGCAAAAAGCGCTTTTGCAGAAAAGCGTCCCTGCCAATCTAGACACACTGTTCCGAAAATGCTTTTAACTGAAAACTTTTCGGTTAAAAGCATTTCCAGAAAATCATGCCAATCTAGACGCAGCATGATGCCAAGTGGTGTTCTATTATTGATTTTCTTGGGCCTATCTAGAAGTAGCTGGTTTCTGGGTATTCGTCTGGCCCTTTCAATCTGTTTTTTCACTTCCCCTGGTGGGAGTGAGTGAAATGGGAGCTCGTGTCCTTTAGAGTGGCCCAATACCAATATGGCTTTGAGGGAAATGCATGGACTTAGACATCCACTTTGAGGAACCCAAAGTGGAACTTCCCTGTTATATTTGGCAGCAGAAAATATAGGGAGAGCTAAAGGATCCTGGATGAGAGAGAGGTCCTTTCCCTTCTGAGCCTGACGAATAAGCGGCAAACACTTCTTCACAATAAGGTTGGGAGAGGGGAGGAATGAGAAACCATTTCCATAAGTGGTCTACCGTTGGGAGATATACTAGGATCAGCAGAAGAAGCCAGCCAAAATATTGAGGAAGGTGTCTGCACCGACAGTGCTAGCATCAAAACAGTTGTTGCATTGGTTGTAATGCCAGCTACTTAATTATTGGGGCCAGTTGCTGAAGAGGAGAGTCAAACAGGGAAAAACAAAGAAGGCCCCTTTCCATCAGGAAAACCTGGGTAGAAAACACCTTAGAAAAAGTTATTGGTGTAGATCAGGGTGGGAAAATTTTTTTGAAGGGGGGCCACTTCAAATTTCAGAAGTGTCTGCGGGCCAAACCGGAAGGGGTGGAGTCCTCAGGTGGAAAGGGTGGGGCCTTGGAAGGGGTGGGGTTGAGAAATACCCTGCGGGGTACAGTGACCTTACTTTCTGAACCAGTTGCAGCTAATAAGAACAGTTCAATTTAAATTATGAAACAGATTAAGCATTTTAACTCTCTCATGTTCGTTTATCAAACTTCATTTTAAATAAACTAAAATATTATGTCCAATACAAAAGGTTTCAATGTTTTCTTTATTTATGGAAGGGGTGGGGAATACTTTTTGGGTCACTGATCCACAAAAATGTCAGTTGGGGACCACACAAATGGGAAGCAAAAAAACTCTTCCAAAACCCCCTAATGCTCACTAATGTGGCCCCAACTGAGACACCTCACTCCTCTAGTGCCACAACCTCACAGGGTAAGGGGAAAGGGAGAAGGAAACATAGACCAGATTTACTTTCCTGGGGTTCTGGAGTTAGTGGATTTTACAGATCTCCTTAGGCTCTAGGATAAGGACAAAAATGAGGGGTACAGTGCATGAGACAGGGCTCCCAGAAAGTAGACTAGGGATGGCATGCAGGATCTGGGAAGTAGCTGGAGTGCAGAAGCAGGCTGGGAGTAGGGTGTCTGGCCAGGTGGAGGGAGCAGGAACAAGGGAGGGTGCAGCGTGTGGCTAGGAAAGAGGGTACAAGAACAAGGGAAGGTGTCAGAGCTAGCTGGGGGTGCTGGGTCCTGGGGGAAGAGAGAAGTGAGGGGATTGGGTGGTGGCGTCTTGGAATGAGGAGGAACCTTACTTGGCTTCATGCTCCCTTACAGCAATGGCTGCAGCCATGTTGTCCTGGTCGCCCCAGAGGAAGGCCCTGCTTCTGCGCCCACGCAGTCGCAGGGATATTGCTGCTGTGGCCAAGTGATCCAGGGTTGACCCCAAGGCACTGCGGCCATAGGCCGCCCCGGAGGCACCGCTTCTGCAGCCACGCGGCCAGACCCAAGGAACCACGGCCACACGAGGTGTTTGGAACTGGCCCCAGAAGTGCCACTGCTGCGGCAACGTAACTTGGAACAGGCCTTGGAACAGGTCCGAGGCCGCCCCGTAGGCGCCACAGCCACGCAGCCGGTTCTGAACGCACTGCAGCCCAGGGCTGGCCCCGGAGGCACCGCTACCGCGGCCACGCGACTACCCTGGAGGCATTGCAGCTTGGGGCCGCCCCGTAGGCAGACTTCATTAGCCCACAGAACCAGACTTGACAGTGCCACTTTTCCCAGAACCAGCGAGTACTTCAGTGTGTGAGGCTTTAAATCGGTATTGGAGGACTTAGTCTGATTAGGTATAGAGATCTTCTGAACTTCTTAATGTTTAGAATGCTTTAACTCAGAGATGAGGAAGCTTGATGTTTACTCCCAGGCTTGTCATCTTTGGAAGAGGGGGAACCTAAGTTACTCCAAAGTGCTCTGGATCATGACTGAGACACAGCTCAGATGCTGTTTACATTGCCTCCTTTAGAAAGCGAACCTTCAAGCAATAGGCTGTTTCTTAGTTCTGGTGGGAAAGAAGTCAAAAGTAGGACGTGTATCTCTCACATGCCCCACAGAAAACTCTCGTGCCCATCCATGACAGGGATAGTGGCTCTGCACATGGCATGTTGTTTGAAACCTTCAGGTTTCATCAGACCAAACCCTCTAAGTCCTACTGAAAAAAAGGGAAGTGGAAGTAATGGTCACTTGATATGCATTGCTGAGATTCGGCATGGTTCGAATGATCATACAAAAGAGAATACTCAACAGTGAAACATTAGCAGAAAAGTAAGCTGATAAACTGGAAATGAATAGTAAGACTGATTGGTTGTTTCACACACTGAATAATGGGAGCCAAACTGGGAAGCAGCCCAAATTTACTATTATATATTTCTATGCCAGAGATTCCCTCTGGAAACAAAATTACTACATGACTCCAGGAGCAGAGGGGGCAAATCCCAAGCCCCATTGCCATAGTGAGGGGTGGAATTTCCCCTGGTGATCCCATTAAAATGGAGTCCTGACCTGCAGTGTAAGAACTTGTGCACAGTTACCAACCTTGCTCCTTTACAACTAACGTTTGCTTGATGTTCCTCTGTGCAGCAGCACTTTCTGCACTAGCCTTTAAGAATATATCTGCAACAGTAAGGAGAAATTCCATGCTCGCGCAGAGATAAATCTCTTGAACAACTGTGTCCAGGACAGTGCCATCTCTTCCCCTCTTATAGCTTATATCCACCATGAATTTCTTTTCAAATCCATGTTTCATTTCCACCATTCTGGAAGACAATTAAGACAGTATAGAATAAGACACTTTCAAAAACAGACCAGGAATCTAATATAAATAACTCCTTCTCATACTGAAGTGTTCTCATTCCACATATAATAGGACATTAGCATAAGTTCTCTTTTTACAAAACAAAACAAAACAAAACAAAACACTCTTTGTTAAAAAATTAGAAAACCCGCCAATCTAAGCATTAGCCCAAAAGGAATGTTAAAACAACATTCAACTTTAAAAGGCAACTTTGTAAAATGCCATTTTCTTACTCAGGAGATCTGCTCTTCTTGTCCATTTAATCATACATGCTGACTTTGGTCACTACGTTTTTATTATTGTATTTTTGTTGGCAACCAAAACACAAACTAAGTGTGTGCCGACACAATCTTTTTGATCCATTAGCAGAACCGCATTCTAATTAGTTATATGTATTCAAATCCATCGACAACAATGGACAGGTGTCATTGTGGGCATATTTTGAAGATACTTATACTGTACAAGTATAAAAGAGTAACATTTGTTCCAAAGAATATTTATTAATACTGTTAATGCATGAAAAAGAAATACTTACTCTGTAGGAAGAACAGACAGAAAAAAAAATCAGCTTTCTACTTATATCTGACTGGTTCTAATTTTTTAACTAAAATAAGAGCATTGTGTGCCATTTGCAGCTCTCTCATAAGACCTCATTTTACCATTCAACAAACTAAAGAAAGTTACAGAGGTGAAACATGAAATTAACAGAACATTTAACAGAACATTTAACTCTGTCTCTTTGTTGTCGTAAGCCAAAGAACATAGATTCTTTTTGATGGCCACTGCAAGAGTCTGAATTCCAGAACAGAGGATTAATAAATTTGTTAATATAGCGTTCATCATGTGTTTAATACTATGTATCTTTGTCAAGATAAATAGTTCATAAAATCTAATAGTATTCAACAAAGTATAGGGTCAACATTCAAAATGACCCGGACACACTAAAGAAATGGTCTGACGTAAACAGGATGAAGTTTAATAAGGACAAATGCAAAGTACAATCAGTTTCACACACAGAGAATGGGAAGTGATTGTCTAAAAAGGAGTACTGCTGAAAGGGATTTAGGGTTCATAGTGGACCACAAGCTAAGTATGAGTCAATAGTGTGACACTGTTGCAAAAAAAGCAAACATGATTCTGGGATGCATTAACAGGAGTGTTATGAGCAAGTCATGAGAAGTCATTCTTCCGCTCTACTCTGCGCTCATTAGGCCTCAATTGGAGTAGTGTGTCCAGTTGTAGTCACCACATTTTGGGCATGTCTAAACTATGGTTTTTTCGAAAGAGGAAAAACCGTGTAAACCTCCTCTTTTAAGGAAGTGCAGTTTTTGAAAAAGGGGGTTTTCCCCAAACCCTCCCCCTGCGTCCAGACTACTTTCACTTTTTGAAAAATCCTTTCAAAAATTAGATTGGAAGACAATATGCAAATTCCCACAGACTTTGCATATCCTCTTTCGAAAATTCTACGTAGTCTAGACATCGCCTTCAAGAAAGATGTGGAGTAATTGGAGAAAGCCCGAGAAGAGCAACAAAACCGATTAAAGGTTTAGAAAACATGACTATGAGGGAAGACTGAAAAAATTGGGGTTGTTTAGTTTGGAAAGGAAAAGACTGAGGGGGACATGAGAGCGGTTTTCAATATCTAAAAGGATGTTACAACGAGGAGGGAGAAAACTTGTTCTCTTGGCCTCTGAGTATAGGACAAGAAGCAATGGGCTTAAATTACATCAAGAGAGGTTTAGGTTGGACATAGAAAAAACTTCCTAACTGTCAGGGTGATTAAACACTGGAATAAATTGCCCATGGTATGTGTGGAATCTCTATCATTGGAGATATTTAAGAGGAGGTTAAACAGACATTTGTCAGGGATGTTCTAGACAGTGCTTGGCTCTGCCATGAATGCAGAGGACCAGACATGATGACCTCTTGAAGTCCCTTCCAGTTCTAGGATTCTATTAAAGTTCTATAGTAACGTTATGTAGGTTGTAACCTAAATTGATACTAATATTATATATGCTACCAACTAATAAGAGAATAGAATATGTTACTGTTTATTAACATACCTTCCTCCCATGTTATGCACAGTATCCATACTACAGTGATGGATGATGAATAGACCAATTACTTGCAAAGATAAACAATCATACATCAAGGTAACACTTGAAACATTAAAATTGTGCAAAAGACCACTCATACAAATCATGAAGGGTTGATTTCTGACCATTTTAAATGTAGTGTGTCACATTTCAAATCCTTTACTAGGATCTAAAAATATAATAACCTAGACATCAGAAAAACTGCAATGAAACCTACACAGCTGCATTTTAATGTTTACTTAAGTTATATTCATATATTTTATTGCTGCACTGAAAAAAGCCAAAATCCTCCAGACATATACAGGCACAATTCTCTCCATATATCCTATCTATTGTCTTGTAAAAGTGGAATGTATACTCCTATTTTTTCCATCTTGAAAATATTATTATCCCACCAATGTTGATAGGCCTCAAGAAAGAAAGAGCAAATAACATGTAGAATATATGATCCAATCTGTGCATACGCACATATTTTAGCTGCTTTCCAAATTGTATTTATAAGAAACATAATTTAACAACTAAAGCAACTAGTGGATAGTGTTATCAGCCCTAGGATTAAATTAACAATTTAATCTTTTATGCAAAATTAACACCTTGGAGTTGTCTTCTGGGAGGTCAATCGTTTATCATCTAACGTGCAGTTTGCTAACTTGACTGAGGCATTCATTGAGCCATCTGACAACATTTTGACAGCAGCTGATATCGACACCAATTTAAATTCAGCAAGTTTCAAAAGATCATCTCTTTGATCCAAAGCAGGAACCTGTTTTTAAAAAAACAAACAAAAGAGAAAGCATTTACTAAATTTGTCCATAACTACTACTGTATACTTAAAGCTTGGCTTGACTCAATTTGACTAACAAGGCTTTTAATTCTCTCCTGAAAGCATTCTGCATACCTGCAGATGCACAGAATACATCAGTCCTGCATAGTTTTGATTTTTTCAGCCACAGAAAATACATTCTGGCCAAGAAATGCTGCAGTTCTGGATTTTTCCAACCAGAAGTTGCAGAACAAGCAGCTGCATGAACTGTTCTGGTGCCACAGTGGCATCTGATGGCTAAAAGGTGAAACTGCAGCACTTCTTGGCCAGAATGCATATTATTCGAGGGGGTGGAAACGGGAGGGGGGGAAGTCCATGCAAGCCCAGTGCAGCAGAATTCCACCAGGAGTAGAAGTTCATCACATCATCCAGTTCACAGAGAACAGTTTTTGTTTAGCAAAAGAAAGATCCTCTACTTTAGACTGAAGCTCCAGAGGAATGCTGGAAGCCTGCATCCAACATGCTCAGCATATCACGATGGCTGCTGCAGTTGCTCTTGCCGCCATGTCTACCACATCTAAGGAGATCAAACAGGGCTGTATGGGCTATAGTGTGGCACCCGTGGACTACAGCTTTTAATATCAATCTTTTGGAGTCAGGATGGTGCTCCACGAGCTCCCCCAATTTTGAGTAGTTATCAAAATCATGATTTGCTAGAACGGCCAAATAATTAGCAATTCTTATCTACAGCATAGCAGAAGAATACATTTTTCTACCAAAAAGTTCCAGCTTCTCATGATCCTTGTCGTCGGCCATAGCTCTGAAATTTGGCAGCTTAGATAGATGTTGAGCAGCCTCCATAACGAGGGAGTTTGGTTGGGGGTGTATGAATAAAAAGTCTAGGTCCTTCTCAGGAACAAAATATTTCCTGTCAGCCCTCTTACATGTGGGTTGAACGGAGGCTAGAGTTTCCCACAACTTGTCCGATGCCTCTATGATTGCCTCATCAATGGGTAAGGCAATTTTGCCATGTAGCGTGAGTTGTATGTTTTTCAAAAGCGGGTGCTATTTCTTGTCCACCTCTTGAAGGGAAACCTCCTGGCTCACGCTCAGACTTAAGTTCTTGAAATTGTTTGAGATCGTTGGCCAGGCCTGTGTCTGCTGGAATGATTGCCTTGTCGAGCAATAAAGAGGAATTGTTGGTTGGGGATGTATCTGGGGCCTGAGGGTCAGGATCTTGGCCCTGAATATGGCCCTCCTCCTCTTCAGGTGCAAGAAGAGAACAAGGTGGTGAGACTGGTGTGTGTCTCTTAGCTGGTGAGGAGGATACCATTGATCAGTGTCTATACGAGCCTCAGTCATCCCACGGTGGCCTCTGGGCTGGATATTGGGGCAGAGGGTATGGCCAATGTGCATACCAAGGATAATGGTGAAGTCTGTCTCAATAATTATATGACCAAGAGCCTGTGGGAGTGGAGTGATGTGAAAAGAAAACACTCTTGTCGTCCTCATTTCCCAGGACACTGTGCTGCAACAACATACAAGATCTGATGAGGCCCAGAGAGCTCTGGGTCAATGGTGTCAGGGATGGATCTCTACTGGCAGGGCGGGAACGATGGTCTGTGCCATAAACCCCGAATGCTGGCGGTCCTTAGTCAGGTGCCACCCATGCTGAGTGAGCAATGTAAATTGGCTCTTCTGTTCCTGTAGCACTGGCAGAAGGCTGTGGGATCAGGCTTGGTGCCAAGCTTAACGGTGCTGCATGAGATGTTTTTAAGGCACCAATTTAGTGTTTGGTTCCGAGATTTTTGTCAGTGCTCGGCCATAGTGAATGGTGCCAAAGTGGAAGGTCACAGTGGAAGCTGGTACCAAAGTTTAAGAGGCTTAGATGGCACCAAAGATGCCTGGACTGGTGCCAAAGTCAGTTCCAGAGGCATCGAACTGATGAGGGTCTTGGTAACACGGTACCAGATGTACTACATCTGTTTCCCTTGCTGACGCTGAGAGATGATGATGGAGGGAGAGACCATGCTGGGGAAGCTCTCTTCTGAAAAGTCTTCCTGGGCAGCCGGGAGGAAGCTCTTTTCTTAGAAGACTGCTCCTGGAGCTGAGGAGTGTTGAGCCCCAGAAGACTGCAGGGCCTTTTTGAAGAGGATCATTCTGAGGTGGAGCTCTCTCTTTTCTGGCCCTGGATGTCAATCTGCAGCAGTGCTCACAATTTTGAGGAAATGGGCCTCACCCAGACACCAGATACAAGATGAGTGTCCGTCAGACTGGCATGGGGTCATGACATGTGACACACTTTTTAAACCCCGGTGAGTGTGGCATGTCGTCCGTGATCAGTATTGAACGTTTTTTTTCCCTCCTCAGGGGAAACAAAATAGAGTAATGCGGAAGGATAGAACCAGGAAAAAAATTAGGGCTCTCACTGAGTGACCGAGTTGCATCGGCTTTCGTGAGGAAAATTTATATTAATGATAAGCTCACTATGAAGGAAAAACAACAAATTGTTGTACTTAGTAACCTAAGTACACTATGAGGCGAGAGATTAAGCTCCATCCACGACCAAGGGCAGTAAGTGAGGAACTGAAGCGGAGGCAGGGGAGAGGAATGGGGGAGAGAGAGAGAGAAGAGTCTGGCTGGGTGCACGAGATGCTGAGGCACAAATCCCACATGGCACCTTTCACGTGTGTGTGGCCCAATGGGAAAACTGCTTTGCAAAGCTCTGATTTCCGGCTCTTGGACAACCTGTCACCAATAGTGGAGCATTCATGGGGACATCACTTGAAGAAGAGCTTAATTATATTATGTTATTTTGACATAAAATATGCTGAATCTAGAGGAATTTTCAAATATATGCAGAATTTTTAATTTTTGGTGTAGTATTCCCCGAGTATTAATTGCAATTACATTAAATTAAGATTAAAAAGGTAAATGTACAGTTAAATCTAATCACTACAGTACCATTAAATCAATCAGATATACAGACACAGCTCCACGAAGGCCAAGTATTATATTTAGTGTATTATAATAAGCAAGTGGAAATAATGTGCTCCTCTGGCAGAAGGATATGGCAATTTAGACAAGAAAACAAATTTTTAAAGCATTATTTGCATTAGGTTCAAGTAATCAGTTATTGAAAGTTTCTTATTCTTTTTAAAATTTGAAAAAATTAAACTAGTTTTATTAATTTTTACTAGATTTTTTTTTTAAATAAAACTTTGCCATTTCCGCACATCAGGAAGAAAAGAAGAAGCTGAGGCTTGGCCTGCATTTAAAATTTAAGTTGACATAGCTGTGGCACTTCAGGTCTGTGAAAAATTCATACTCGTAAACTCCATAGCTATTCTGACCCAACTCCAACTGTAGCATAGGTAGGACAATAGAAAAACGCTTTCATATATAGCCACTGCTACTCAGAAAGGTGGTGTTCCTACAGTGAAGGAAAAAAAAATTACTTCTATTGCTGCAGACCATGTCTACTGCCTGGGGTTGTGCTGGCAAATTTTATAGTGCTGTTGTTATGCTCTTGTAGTCCCTGCAGTGGAGCTGCGGTCTGAGAAACAACAACTATTTAAAGCCCTTTGATCCTCTAGGTAAGCTCAGGATACAGCAGCTGAGGAGTGGGAGCTGCTCTAATTTGCACCAGCTAGACCATACATTATACAAAGCTGGAGTAAAGTGCAATACAGCCACTTTGCCTTTCTAATCCTATACCATGGACTGTATTGCAAAAGATGTGAAGCAACCAGGTTTTCCAACTCTGACCCCACTGGGGACTCTCCTATGCTACTGTTTAGTACTGTTCCCATTAACAATCAGGTAGTATTGCAACAGTTATAGTCTGTAACAGTTATCAAAATTGTTAATCCAGGTTTCTGAAAAGAAAGGAAGTGTAAGACCTTGTAAAACCTTCTATTATTTAGTGACAGAAATAAACATGTAAATTTCTCTATTGCTAGTTAAGGAACATGACTCTGTTCTAAAAGGTTAAAGACAAAACTAGTTAACTTATCAAGAGTTAAACTCATGGCAAAATGTAAATAGATTTTCAAGGGAACACACGCCAAATTAAATAACCTTCTAAGAACATATTAGCTGACATGTATGATGATTTTGAAGCCACATTAAGATTGAAGCTAACTTCATATTACAATGCCAATTTTCAACCCACTTCTACAATTTCATCAAAAACAAAGCAAATCTATCTGTAGCTTCATGCTTTGTTTTATCCAAAGTTAGATTTTCTGGAAAATGTGAAATCAAATCACAGAGACTTCAGAGATATTGAATTTACTTATTCTGTTTTCTGTAGCATTGTGAAGTGATGTAGTTGACTGGTTAATCTCCAGACTCTTATAATAAATCTGTGACTGCAGTTAGTAATTACTGTCCTTAAGCTATTCCTGTGTAACATACTCTAATTACAACATTTTCCTGTTCAGAGTTGCCAACATTTTCAATAACACTACTGATTTGTTGTCTTTGATAACATGGCATTTTGTTTACCTGTTTAGAATTTGGACTGTACAATACCAAAGTGAGCGAGTCGAATTGGAAATCCAGTTTCAGTGTTGTCTTAACTTTAACAGGTGAATGCAATTCCACCACAGCAGTTGTCACCATAGTTACTCCTTTTAAAAAATTGAAGACATATTAACATTAAAACTGACAGCAAAACAGAAAACTATACAGTCCTTAATGCATAGCAGTCTTCATATGGTTACATCCTTTCCCCTTAGCCCCCAAAATAATCTGATTTTACCAAGTCCACTCTTCTGTATGGCAAAGTATTATTTTAATCTGAAAATTACAGAAAAACATTGTTCTAATGATCAGAATTCCACAAAAGGTAAAAACACACAGGCTTAACTGTTTAGGGCTACGTATTCATGCCTAGGAGGCTTATATAATCTCATCTATGCTTTGGGGAAGAGAGTTGGATGGAGGTAGTTAACAGGGCCTGTTATTTTACTTCATGCTTTTGCATGTTTCTTCTTATGTAGACGGTTCTTCATAACAGCGTTTTTTGTTACTACTTGTTCATACCCTGTATTGCACAGGCCCTACATAGATTCTGGTTGTAAAAAGATTTTTGGTGGATCCAGTCATACTGGTTCTGTTGGGACAAGCAATTTTAACATAGTGACTGAAAGAAAAGATGAACGTGAATAGAGATAAATAACTGATACTAAAAAGCAAAGTGTTTTCTCAAAACATTCATTCAATGTGCAGCAGCAGTCAAAGAAGCAAACAGAACGTTAGGAATAATTGAAAAAGGGATAGATAGTAAGACAGAGAATATCTTATTGTCTCTGTATAAATCCATGGTATGCCCACATCTTGAATACTGTGTACAGATGTGCTTGCCTCATTTCAAAAAAAGATATTTTATCATTGGAAAAAGTTTAGAAAAGGGCAACAAAAATTATTATGGGTTTGGAACAGCTGTCATATGAAGAGATAAAAAGACTGACTTTTCCACTTAGAAAAGAGGAGACTAAGGGAGGATGTGATAGAGGTCTACAAAATCATGACTAGTGTGGAGAAAGTGAATAAGGAAAAAGAATTTACTTGTTCCCATAACATATGAACTAAGTGTCACCAAATGAAATTAATAGGTAGCACGTTTAAAACAAACAAAAGGAAGTATTTCTTCCAGCAACACACAGCCAATCTGTGGTGCTCCTTGCATGTTGTGAAGACCAGGGTTCAAAAAATGAATTAGATAATTTCATAAAGGGTCCATTAATGCTTATTAGACAGAATGGGCAGAAATTGTACCCCTAACCTCTGAATGTCAAAAGATGGGAATGGGTAACGGGAGGGATCATTCCATGATTACCTGTTCTTGTTCATTCTTTCTGGGGCACCTGGCATTTGTCACTGTCAGAAGACAGGATACTAAGCTAAAGAGACCTTTGGTCTAACCCAGTATGGCCGTTTGCATGTTCTTATGTAGATTATTGAATGTCTTCCACATTTCTTAAATTGTCAAAAAAACCTGGATACAACTTTTCTAGTAAAATACATTATCACAAGATCTACCGCAGCAGGTTACTTCTTGTTTTTCTAGCCCTACTTCTACTTTAATTCATTCTTAACATATCCAGATACATTTCAGACAAGGCCAAGGAATCATATATATAGTAGCCCATTGTCTGTGCGTCTGTAACACTGACGTACAGGGCCACGGCCCCTGGCCGTGTACACATCAGCTCCCCGCGCCCCTTTCCCTTCTTCTGTGGTGGTTCGGCCCAGTGCTGTGCTGCTCAGCTGGGCCCCAGCAGCGGAGCAAGTGACGGCAAGCAGCCCTTTAGTGCCCCCCATCCTCCCCTCAAGTCCCACAACCCCTGATTCCCCTCCCCCGCCACAAAGCTCTGCTTCCCATCCCCCTTCAGGCCAGCCCCACCCTCTACCCCTCCCTCCGTTGCACACTGCACCACTCAGCTGAGCAGCGCTCCCGCCGGGCCCTGGAGGGGGAGGAAGCAGCGGCAAGCGGCCTTTTGGGCCCAAAGGGCTGCTTGACGCCACTTGCTCCCTGGCCACGGCCCAGCTGAGTGGCGCTGGCGCTGCGCCACTCAACTGAGCCCCGATGGGACAGGAAGGAGGGTGGGGCGATGATGTACACAGCCAGGGGCCGGGGTTGTCTACGTCACCACCCCCCTTCCTCCTCCCGCCGTGGTGCTGAGTGGTGTGCCTCTCAGCCGGGCCGCTGCGGGGGGGGGGGGGGGGCGGGCGGGTACGGTGACGTAGACAGCCCTGCCGCCTGGCTGTGTACATCACCACCCTGCCCCTCCTCCCCCGCGGCAGCCTGGCTGAGAGCGCAACACTCAGCCAAGCCACCACAGAGGCAGGGGAAGGGGGCGGGCGGTGACATACATGGTCAGGGGGCGGGGCTGTGTACGTCACTGCCCCCTTCCCCTCCCGCTGTGGCACTCAGCTGAGTGCTGCGCCCCTCAGCCGGGCTCAGCAAGGGGCTGTTTAGGCTGCGCCCCTCAGCAAGGGGCTGTTTAGGGAGGTAGGAGGAGGAGGAGGAAGAGAAGAGAAAGGGAGAGTGAGAGGCAGGACGGGGAGAAGAGAAAGAAAGACAGAGAGAGAGGCGGGGGGGGGGGGCAGTAGGGGAGAGAGAGAGAGAGAGCACGCAAGAGAGCTCAGGCGAGAGAGAGAGACCAACGTGGAGGAGAGACCTGAAAATCCCATGTTATGACGGGCTAATTTGCTAGTATAAACATATGATTTAAACATAGTTAAAATGAGACATCCTTGTAAATACACCAAAAAATTTAACCTGGTAATACCATATAATGCTTCTGGATTGTTGCTTAAGTTTAAAGAACATACCGGCAGAATGCTGGGAAGTACTGCGGGCATCGCTGCAGTTGCTACTGGTATCTTTCAGTTCTGGTAAAGGAGGTGGAGCACCAGAACTGCCCCCTAAATTTTCATTCAGAGTCCTCAATAAAGTAGTTAAGTCTTCCTGACTGAGAATGAGCTTTAAAAAAAGGGTAACTTTGAAGAACAAACTTATTTTACTCTGAACATGTATCACTCAATAAGACAAAATTTCTCATTCCTTTTTAGTCCATTACTCAAACATTCTCCACTCTAAAAATCTGTTCTAAAAAAGCAAGCATTTACTAACAAAGTAGACTTATTCATTAGTTGGTCATGACTCTGTATTGTTATATTCCGATAATATAAATTAGTATACCTGAGTCTTTGCTCAGAAGACTAGAACCAGGAAAAACATTTGTATCAATTCTCCTCTGTACTTAAAATCAGCGTTAGTTAGAATTCAGCTTATGTATGGTTCACAAATTATTTAGCTCAACTATGAAAACTTTTAATATTCAGCTACCTAGATTTAAATTAACTATATTGCTATATGTGTCTATACATGAACACTGAGACTATTAACAGATCTAGTTAGAGTCTGAATTATATTTGTTGGAAGTTGTCACATGGGACTAGTCACATAATACTTCAACTCAGAATCATTAGTTTTGTCTCTAAGTCTGGCAAACCAATGTATATGAACAAACATAGAAAACAAACTTTGCCTATATATTTTAATGAGAATACATGTTGGAAAAAACATTTATTCAGTCCTGATTTTTAAATGACATACACTGAAACCCATAAAAAGTTTCTGAAAAGAATACACGAATTTGTTTCAAACCATACCTGAAAAGGTATACAAAATACCGAACACAAGCATAAATCAAGGATATTGCAGGAGTGAGCTATATTATAATAATAAAGGAGACAATGTCCACCTGCATTTCACATTATCCTAGACCAGTTCATGAAAGTGTCTTTGTAAGCTCCCATTTTTCACCACTGCCTTCCCCTTTTTCAGCCGCTATCAGTGAAAATCCACTCCCGCTATACCTCATAATCAAACCACCACCAAGTCAAGAAGTTTTGCACTTGTGGACAGTGAAATTCCTCAGCTTCCCACAAATATTTTTCTATCATTTCCAGTATTGGATACTTACATTCATAGGCTTAAGACGTCCAAGTATTTTAATATCAGGCACTTCACTATACCAGGCAGCAGCTAAATTTCGTTCAATACTAACTTCCAAATTTAGTGGCTGTAACAGCTGTATTTCACTTTGTAATGAACCTCTCTCAAAATGTGTTCTGTGGATAGAAATAAAGTGATGTTCATAATCCAATATCCTTCACTTAATAATCTGAAGAACAAAACTATGAAACATTTTTGCATTTGCATTATCCTTTTGAATAGTATCTATATAATGAGGAATAGAACTTGTCCCTGTAAGTAGTGAATTGTGTGTATGGATTAAGGTATGCTCAAAAAGGACACACTCATTGGATATCTACTTCTATTAAAAAGGCTTGTATAGGTAAATATTTTCCTTAAACAACCACCTTAATTATTTTCTCACAAACATTTCTGTTGTTATTTATCTGTAGTGTCACATACATTAATGGTGCTACGTAAGTGATGAGCATAAGCCTGTTCTTTAGATAAAACCACTTCAATTTGTAGAATTGTCAAGATGAAACATTTCAGAACTGACAAACATGGATACATATACAGTTTCAGTTCACTTACCTGTACAGTTTCAGTTCACTCAGCTTCACTGTCATACAGTCAATAACAGGTGGAATGTTATATCGTGCCTTTGTTTTAATACAGAACTCATTATTTACAGTAATTAGACCGAAATCAGCAACCAAGACATTAGCCGAGTCTGCTGACTGTGGCACTATGATTACAGGTGCTTTAATGTTAATATCCAGTGCCATTCGGGAACTCCGTTGTGCCAATTCTTTTACACCGGTAGCTGCTTTTTCTGCTGCTTGAACAGTTGCCTCAGTAATAGCTTCCTTAGCAGCTTGGAAGTTATTTACAAAAGCCTAAAAATAATTTAAAATTGTCATTACATCTGATGCTATTAAACATGGGAACATTACATTAATTAATTACCCTTTAAAATTATGTCCCAAATGCTATGTTCCATAAGTGGCAATATTATACACACACAGTTTTCCTACAGCGATTCTTTACAGAATAATTGCAGTGGAATTGAAATGCATGTGTACAATTATTTTTATATGTGTATTAAAGATGGAGTCTGGAATCCCAGCCTCAAAGACCTCAGAATCATGATGGAAGGAACTGCATGTAATCTATTCCAAGATCACTAAGAATGGTTAGTTTTGACAAATGTTAGGGAAGAGGCATCATTTTGATTATTTAATACTCCAATGTCATGTGACAGCAAACTGTGTAGGTGAGTTTGAAATCTGGTCATGTACCATAAAAATGTAGAATAATGATGAATAATAACAGCAGATTTATACAAGTACTGCAGTTTAACTTTTTCAGTTCTCGCTGGTGAGTGTGTTAAAGTTGGAATTTTTTAATTTTGGAAGAAAATTATTTTTCTTTCCCAAGATTAACTAGACACGTGTACAAAAATAAGGGAGCTCCTGTAAATATATATCATCCTTCATGTGCCTCTTCCACTTCCAGTTTGACACAGCTACCTACATGTGTAGAGGAAACAGGGGTGGGGTGAGAGGTAAGACAAACATCTGATTTACCAAAATAGTTGATACAAACTTGTTGACAAAAACTACTTGAATGCAACCAACAATTAAGTAAACTTGGCTGTCCACAATATTCATATTTGTATAGGCAGCACCATCTGTAGCATCCACATATGACACCATTTTAAAACTGAAGACTTCTTTTCCTGTGATATAAAGAGCCTTAAAATAAAGAAAGGGGTAATTAATAATAATAAAAACCTAACAGAGAAGTTCAACGTGAAATAATTAACAGCAGCCTATTACAAAAAAAAAGTAATACTTCCTACTTCTAGGCTCCCTTTAAGCTATGGATCTTAAAGAATTTTACAAATACTGAGTTTGAAAAATCTGTGGAAGAATTGTAAGTGCTGAATTATAAAAACAGCAGATATAAATCAGCTAACTGAAAATCAGTATAGTAAGAGGCCATAAAGGGCAGCTGAGCGTATGAGTCACAGAAAGCTGATTTTTTTTTTTTTTTTTTTTTAAGTATAGCCATCACAATGTCATGGTAGGGACTGACATTTAGATTCTTGGACAAGTATGCACATACCTCTTAGTAGGAACACATACAGAGCAATAGAGAAAATATTGTCAGATGATAGAGTCCAGAAATTAAGCAAGAATTACCATCTGTCCACCACGCAGCAGAAACTAATAGCATATATGAAAATGCGTACCTTTTTATATAATGCCATCTCATCAGAATCTATAACAATTATGTTCTTTAACTTTGCACACACTTCAGTTGCTGCTTTCCTCTTGATCACTTGGCAATCCAGACCTAAAAAAATCCAAGCAGCATAATTAAATATCTGTCAGTATTTTGTAACTACATGTTCACTTTCACTCTTACCTTCTATGTGTATTTCAGATATTCTGCGTTTTTGTTCTCTAATAAAAACACGTAAACAGGATAAATCTGCACAGACATGAAGATCCACGACATCCTCATACTTGGATTTTTTTGAGGCTGTAAGAAAATTGAAAACAACACTAAAGCTATTGTTTACATTTTGCTAATACCTCAATCACAGAAATTACAGACACATCTTACCCATTTCAAGTTCAGTAGTAGGATGAGTTTGTACAGTAAAACTCCAGTGGTCTGGCATCCAATGGTCTGGCACTCCTAGTGGTCTGGCACCATCTGGAATCCGGAAGTGCTCCGGAGAGCCGGACAATTGGAGCTGCTCTGTCCCCTGCTCCCCCGATTCAGCCGCTGCTGAAACTGACCAGTGGCTGATCTGGGCAAGCCGGGGGCAGAGCAGCTGGGGCGCTGCCGGGTTGGTCCTGTAGCACCTCACCTTGGTGCTGTGGGACCAACCTGGCAGCACCCCAGCTGCTCTGCCCCAGGCGTCCCCAAGTCAGCCGCTGCTGAAACTGACCAGCGGCTGACTCGGGGAAGCCTGGGGGGGGGGGGCGGAAGCAGCTGGGGTGCTGCCGGGTTGGTCCCTCAGCGCCGAGGGGCGCATCCCCCCACTCCATCCAAGACCCCTCATAGCCCCCCCTTCCGATAGTCCGGCATATCTGATAATCCCGCACCCCCAGGTCCTAAACGTGCTGGATTATCGGAAGTTTACTGTATATTTAATTTTTTAAAATTAAACATACATTAGTGCTTTCTACTACAGATGGAAAAAAGAGTAGCTCTAAGAGAAAAATCGATTGCCATTCCAAGAGGTGGGGAAAATGGGGGTGAAATGTGGTCTTTGTGCTCCCCATATTCCTAACCTACTCTGCATCTAGCCAATGCTAGATATGTAAAGCGCAATGGCCCCAAGGGCAGAAATGGCATCTAGGAATCCATAGTGTATATAAGGAAGCCTCATAACATACCATAGTACATTATGTGCCTTTGTAATAGCATACTTGTCCATGGTCAGCATTTATAGCTATACTCAGTGCTTTTTTTGTGATAGCACCACCCAGGACTCCATACTGGCACCTCTAGACGCAGTACCAACACCTCAAGTCAGAGCTCAACAACTTTCCCCCTGGAGTACCAGCACCTTCCCCCCCCCACACACAAAAAAGCACTGGCTACACTCAAGATACAATATTAGAGATCACATACACAGCTGCAGACTTGAACAGCTGGGCATAAATAAAACCATAACAGGAATTCAAATAAACTGTACAACAAGTGCAGAACAGCCAGTCAGGTTCCTACTTAGATATTGGACCAAACTAACATTAATTAGCCTACGCCCAACAACTCTCAGAAGGTTAAATGACAGTTTCTATACTAACCAATGACACAGTAAGAATGAATTAGTTGAGGCCCCTAGTATACTCCCAATGCTGAGTGCCTGTATAGGCAAAGATGCATAAAAACCAATAGTTCACATTCTTCAACAACATTCTGCCTGAACACAATCAGTTTCTACTCTTCTCATGCTCTTTTTAAAAAGTGTTAGTGACCAGCAAAGTTTAAAAAATTATTTCAATCGTTAGCCTTCCTTTCCCTTATTTCTGGGAATACAACAGCCTGAAGGGCTTCCTGCTTCTCCATCTTCACACAGTTAACATTTTCTCTGTCATTCAGAACATCTCCCTACCTCTAAAACTAATGAGACTGTCACATGTCCTGGGTGATGGAGGCATGGGGTGAAGAGCAAAGCAAAAGGAAGAGGGAAACCAAGACAAAAAATGAGCTTACTTAATTTCTTAAGGACATCCTTTTTCTCCTCTTTTTCCTGGACTAATTCTTCTGCTATTTTAGTCTCTTGTTTTGGTAGAAAGTTATTTAGGTAATTCATGGCATTTAGAAGTGCTTCATTATGCAAATGAACATCTAGAGAGGAGAAATTCACCTAAAAAAAGATATTTTTAATAATAGGAACACACTTTCCAAAAAATATTTTTGCAAAATAATAATAATATACAAACTTAGAAACAAATCACAGTCATACCTTTAACAGCTGCAGAACATTCTTGTAAGCAGTTTTCAATTCCGGTCCATTAATATCAGCCTATCCCCCAGAAAAAAAAAAAAAGTGCAAATGTCATACAGAAAGTTTACTGCAAAATCTATTACAGATGCATGAATTTGACTTTTTAGATATCATATGCACCGAGTTTTAAAGATAATCACCAGAAAGATTAATAAAATCACATTTCTAGCTTCATTGTTTCTTACCTTTACATATTCTAGGGTAAGAAGATCATCCTCTGTGTTATCCAGTGTTGTAATGATGTAAACAGGTTTGTCTTTATCTTTCAAATAAAAATGTTAAAATAGCTTAGTTTACACTTTTTCAAACTAATGCAAATAATTAAAACAATCTAAACATTTGTTATAATCAGATACATACTATATGGAATTGTAAAACAGATTATCAGTCACTATAGTGTAGGATCAGCAGTGACTCGCTCTCAAACCCAGAATAAATGAGTGTTTCTACTAAAATGATCAACAAAATTTTATGTTGACATTTAGATTGTGATCATTGCACATGTAGTTAGCTCTCCACTTCAATGAACCAAAGCAATATAGCCCTCCGATTCTTATTTTATTCAGGAGGCAATTTCAAGACCACAGCACTAGCTCATGGTTTGTAAGATTTCCTTGGCAATCATTAGCATAAAAATATTTTTAAATGGAAACCTAAAATGCTCTACACACACCCCACAAGGTAACCAGAGTGCATGTGGATATAGCCTTATTTATGAAATAAGATTCACATTTCAGAGATACACAGGTAATTCTCATGATAGTTAAAATCATGTGTCTAGTGGACAAAGATGACTGTAATAAAAATAAGTTCATGAAAACTTCTGGATGTGGTGAAATGTCCTGTGTGGCCCAAGAACAGTGCATTTCATAAATGCTGCATTTTTCCTGGCATCAAAAGGGATATATTGAAAGAAATACTGTCCATGAATAATTATTTTCTCTCAAATCCCATTTACATTCGTGATTAATTTTTGAGGAATGGATCCTGCAACTTGAGCTGACATAAGGCAGTCCAACAGACTTCCAAGAATGAACTCTGCAACATGCTATTGTAGGTTTGCGGATCAATTTTAGAGCATCATGTACATTCTTACCCATATACTCTGGACACAGCAGACAGACTTCTCTAAGAAAAGCATTTGCAGCCATATCAAATGTTCTTAGTTTAAGTTCGGTGCCTAATCCTAAAACTTTTAGCTGTAGCACAGGCTTTTCAGTACCATCAGCAAGTCGACACAACTGAATTAAGACCTGGGAAAAAACATTATAAGGCATAATGTGATAATGGTGACACAAAGATAGTTTCAGCAGAATTTATATTCAGTCATCTAGCTATCTCTACTAGTGGCTACTCCTACATAAGTAGAGAAAACAGAAGCTCTCTCAAGTACCAAAGCTAATGAATAGGAAAGAAACAAAGTCTATAACAGACTCCTTTATCAATGTAATTCATGTTATCAAATAAAGAACCCAACATAAAAATTTCAAACACAGAAAATATCATATTTTATATACTGATAAGACTTCCTGAATTACACTTATTCTGTCAGCTCTGTGGGCAAGGGATTGCATCTTACATCTGTAAAGGACCTATCATATTTAAAGTATTACCATAATTCAAACAATTTTTTTTTTTAGGATTTTCATAAGACAAAGGTTCTGCATGAGAACATAAGACAGCCCATTTAAACCTTATTTTAAATTATGTCTTTCATACAACTACTAGGGTAAGCTTCAAAGAGGTAACAAGAGGGGGGAAATGCAAAAATCTCACAACGAACAGCACCAATAACACAGGCCAAGAGAAACCAAAGATATCTAGCAACATGAATATTGCTAGATTTTAATTATTAGGAGATGGGAGTATTATTGGCAGAGAAAGGCTGCCCCAGAGAAAAGGAACTGCAGACATGGCTCTTCCACTGATGATGGCAAGTTCTGAAGAGGGGGAGCAAAGCTGGGAGCTAAAATGGGATAAGAACACAGTAGTTTTGTTTTTAAAGAAAGGACAGGGTAAAAAACTCAAAAAGGACATGAATGTATGAAAATAGGGGTGAAGGAATGTATTTCTTGATGCTGATACTAATGCAGGCATCTTCCAATCTCTACTGTTCAGGATGTGTGGGAGACCACATGAAAGCTGCAACAATTAGAATACAGAAGAGTCTCGATTTTCCGACCTTCGTTTATCCAACATTCCATTTTATCCGACATGCCGCTCGTCACGTCACGACACGAGGCTTCAGGGAAGCTTCACACCATAGTGGCCTTGCTTTTCCTTTCCCTTTTCCAGGGCTAGGCAGGAACTCTGGTTAGCAGGTCTGCAGCGCCCTCTTGTGGCTGAAGAATTCACCGTTGGCAAAGTCACTTTTTTCCCGTTCTGGGGAAAGCGGCAAGTGCCTTGCCCCCCATCATGGCTCAAGCAATCCACACACAGCTCTGGAAAATCATTGCCAGGGGACGTGGAGTGGCGCAGGGCGAGAGCTGCGCTCCTGCCATAAGGCAGAGCTCAGGATCTTACTCCCATTTGGGGAGAAATACAAGGGCTGATCAAGGCAGCAGATTCATGACCCCGCAAGGTATTACAAAGGGACAAATTTTTAAATTTTAAATTATCAGTATTATCTGACATTTCCGATATCAGACCATCCTCCGATCCCGCTTAGGTTGGATAATCGAGACTCTACTGTAAGAGGTAACAATGGAATTAATGAGGCTTTGAACACAGATAGATTCGAGTAAGCAACATACAGGGTAAGACTGTTAAAATGCAGTTATCAGGCTAATCATGATTAGTCAATAGGACAGCTCTGCAGAACCACAGCAGGGGTAGCTTCAGGACCCGGCTCGAGCTGCCAGCACTGCACTCTGCATTTAAAATGCAGAGAGAGCTGCCGGGCTCTTTCTAAAATGCAGAGGCGCAGCAATCAGCACAAGCTGGGACTGCTGGGGCCCAACTCATGCTGAGTCCAGCAGCCCCTGTCCATGGCCAGCCCTGGCTGCTGTGAACAGAGGCTACTTGGTAGTAGTAGCCCCTATCTGTGGGGGGGGGGGGGTGGAGGGGAGAGAAGGGGGCAGCACCCCGCTGGACCCGTGGACAAAGGCTGCTTTGCAGCAGCCTCCCCTATCCCCCATTGCCCTTGATAGAAGCAGCGCGGGGGGATATGGGAACGACATAGGTGGCATACAAGAGACAGTGCTGGAGGGGAAATGGCTTTTAAGATGACTCTCCCCAGCACCAACTCCTATTCCCCCCTTGCTGCCTCTCATTGAGGCATCGGGGGGGGGGGGGGGAGAAGAGCGCCACAGGGAGTATGGGTCCAGCAGGGACTCAAACAGTCCCCACTGGCCTCGTGTTCCCACTGCAGCGCTTCAGCCTTTGAAATGTACAAGAGTCCCGCTGCGCCTCCCTACCCCCATGATAAAGGCAGCAAGGGGGGGGGGAGGGGCACGCGACTAGTCAAGTCACTACTTGATTATCCAATAAGTTATGATTATTGGATAGTTGAACAGTCGTTTACTTTCCAAATACATGCACCAGGCTGTGAAGATGCTACAGGCAGACAAGACTATATTAAGGAGAAAGAAAAAAAAGTTACATTACCTCAGATATTTCAAATCTTAGCTGGAATTCTGTCATATTCTTCAAAGATTCTTGCTTCTGTAACCTCCTTCTTCTCACACTGTGAACTCTGGTCAGAGAGCCAGAAGAGGCTTCAAAAAATGGCATCTCCTCCACAGGACTTGTTGGGGCATCATAAAATTCTTCTTCTGATTCTAAATCTAAAGTTGTATTAATGATCACCTCATGAAATTTTAAATATCACCCAACAATTATTTTGCAATAATATAGTACTAAACTTCTCTGAAATATAAACCATATATGTATGAGTATGATAAAATTATCTCGTAAATAAATTAGACACCATCAATGCTAAGGTTGAGACTTTTAAAGGGCTCCGAGTGTATTTGGAGATGCCATTATTTGACAAGAGTGACTATATATGCTATATGAAGAAGATATGTATGTGACAGGAGATCTAAAAAACATTTAAAGCAAAACACAGGAATAAAATTAAAATAATAGCTAAGTAACTATCAAATGTATAAATGATCAAACTGTTCCACAGATGTAATAAAAGGAAAACCAGAAAGACAGGTTACCAATTTGAAATCGAATCTTTTTTTTTAAAAAAAAGTTAAAAGTGATTACAGATACATCTGCTCTTGGTCTCTTTCATCTTTTGTAATTTTTTAAAAATGTTTTACTCTCCACTGTTGTCATGTGTGAATAATCCACACACAAACTACTGGAGAACTGAACTACATTCTGCACTGAAAGAACTCAGTGTAAATTATTTTAAAAGAACTACATTTTTCTCTAATCCTGTTAAAATAATTACATATACAATATATTCAAGTAAACAAACCTTGTCAGATGTTATTTTTCTATTGATGATCTTTTTATGTATAAGGAAGTCTAATACTAGAAAAAACATTAGCCTACATAACTAAAAAAATAAATTTAATCAATAAATGAGATTTCATAACCTCCTTATGAACATACATATTCAAAAATAATTTCTCCCATCGGACATCTTCTATTTGATCCTGCAGAAGACTTGATGCTCTATTTTTCACATGATGATCACTTCTATAATCATTATTTCATTGCAGTATCATTCAGAAAAAAAATGAGCTAGAATGGGGAAGCCTTAAGCAAGAGTATTTTCAGCAGAACCATGATTTTTTTTTGCATGAATATCATCTTACTCTACTTCAAATGTGTTTCCATGTCACAGCGCTCTTTTAAAAAAGCTAAAACTCTGCTGCCCACAAGCTTCCAATTAGCAATCCATGAACACACTGTACATTTTGAACTTGTTATTTATGCAGTCTCATGAATGTTTTTTGACCATTAAAACAAATTTTGATTTAATAGAAAGTAAAAGGCAAATTAAACCCTCTCACACCTGAACACTGTCATCCAATATATCCAAAGCATAAAAATGGAAACAGCAAAAAACCCAACACCATTGCTGTTTAATGAACATACAATGGAAATTATGATTTTCAGTATGCGAGAAACATTTAGCAACTTATCACTTCTTCCACGCCATCTGAATCTTCAATTGGGGAAGAAGGTTATACACAACATGAACTGAATCTCAAAATAGTAACTTTGCTCTGCAATGCCACATTATATTGAAGTGTCTTATGTTTACTTTTCACCATCTTTATATTTTTAAAATTCACAGAAATACTACACTTAATTTGATCATTCTATTGAGATATTATAGTACCTATTTAAGAAAATGTGCTCTAAAATAATTTACCTGACTCAGTTAACGAGTGAAGTTCCAAAAGAGGAAGTACATTTTGAGACACTTGTGGTGTTAAAATCAGAGGAGTTACTGAAATCTGAAACAAAAAACATGTTTAAAAATATGTTAATTCAATTTTCTATCCATTTTGACTGAATACAGCAATTTCAGACAACTATATGTATGTATTTTACGATTTTACAATAATGAGGAAGAAATTTTTCCATAGGAATTATTTTTAATTGACTGCTAAAAATAACATCTTAAATGAAAAGTTTTGAAACTGTGGGCAGGCTCCCTTGGTAGTGAAGTCAGCAAAGCAGAAGTAGTACATGGGGCCACAGCGAGTGGCAAAGGGTCAAAATGGGGCTCTGCCTGGTATGGGCCAATACTCATAGGGTACAGACTTATGTTCTCGTCCTGACCCCAGCCCATCAGCAAAGTGCTTCGGGGATCAAGATGGGTAGGACCTGTGTCCAAACAGCCAAGACAAAGTAAGTGCTGTGGAGAGCTGAAGGCTTTCTTAAGTGCTACATGATCAGCCCCCCAAGTCCCTGGATATTGAGGACCTAGCTCCTGCCTCCTCCCTTACCCATACCTTTCCTTTTCTGTCTGTCCTTTCTGCCCAATCCTAATTTCCCCCATCTCCTTTATCAATACCCCTCACACCTTCCACTTCATGTCCTCATCATAATTTTCCCTTCCGTGCCCACACAAACATCTCTTATAACTGCCACTACCCCTTACATTCCCATCTGCCTTGTGATCCTGTCCCTGCCAAGAACTCCCAACTCTACCCTGTGGCTTTTCCTCCAGCCTTCTGCACCTACTCAGCACTCCCTAGCTCTCTTGTTCTTCTCTGCGTCTAACACCCCTGCCTCCACCCTTCATCTCTGTCCACGTTTTACTCTAACTTCTCTATCTAGAAGATGCAGATCCAGTGCAGAGCTCCTAGAAAGGGCATGGCTGGGTTGTTGTCCCTCTGAACCATGGGTCCCTTGTAGCGACAGCTCCTGTTCTCTGCCATCCTCTTTCCCCTTGCAATGACATAAAGGAGTCTGATTGCTCCAGCAGTCTCCCTCTCTCAGCAGATAATCCCCTCAAGTCACCCTGACTTTTTCCCACCTCACAATAGGGTGGTGTTACCTGCGACAGCTTCTTTTGCTGCAGCTTTTGGCCCTACTATTAGGCACAAAGCATGAGTATATGGGAAAGAAAACACAGCTTCCTTGGAGCCTTTGAATACGTCCAAGTGAGGTGGCTCTGAAAGTAGTACGGGAGCCCACCTCACCTCCAGATCCCCCTAAATTTAATCACTTCCACAGTCTGCACTTCATTTTTAGCTTTTAGTGAATTTCTTCAGATTTTTAAATTAAATTAAAATAGTAAGAGAAAATAAGGGCCATAGTAATTTTTTTCTTGTTTCTTCAAAATACTGTTGATAAAATTAGAATTTCCCTTCAGAAAGAGCCTGTTGCTTTCATTACACATGGATTTTGTCCCTCAAATCACATTACCAGAACATACCAGTGTGCTGATGCCAAGTCAGCACCTCCTAACCAAGGGGTGGGCAATAATTTTTCATTGGGGGGGGGAGGGGGGGAGGGAGACATACCAAAATTTGGTAAGTGTTCAAGGGCCACACTTTTCTATGGAGGCAAATTGGGTGCAGAAGGGAGCTTGGGATAGGAGACTAGAATGCAGGATAGGCATTTAAATGATTAGTCAAATAGTCAACTACCCGAAAGTCTAGGCTTATTGCATAATGGAGTCACTACTCAACTACTTGCTTCCCCCTTCTCTTGCTGCCACCTACTTAGGCAGCTCCTGGCCAGCAGCCCAACGGGACCTTCAGGCAGGCTCCCTGCCAGCAGCTTGCAGCCCAAGACCACTCAAAGTGTCTGGCTGTTCCATGTGGTTCTTTCGTGCCATGTACCGGGGAGGAGGAGGCTTTGCTCCCTGTCCCCACCTCCACACAATCCTCTCAGGCAATAGGTGCAGAGAGACTGTGCAGGGGACAATGCACAAAGGCTCCTCCCATCTAGTAAGCAGTGCAGAGAGCCACATGAAGCAGCCAGCCACTTTGAGTGGCATGGAGCTGCTTCATTCCCAAGGGCCAGATAAAAAGGCTTGACAGGACAGATTGACCGAGGGCCCATCAACTAGTCGATAAGCATTTGCTTATTGGATAGTCGACTAGTCCTTAACATCCTTAGTTTGGTTTTCAAGTGATGTTTAGTTTTCTTGGTTTTATGCTATTCTGAGCAAGAACTTCAGCACAAACAACACATTGCAGCCAAGGACTATATGAATTCCAAAGGATTCCATATTTCCTATTTGTATTTTTTTCTGGCTCTGTTTATTCCTTCCCCAGAATCAGCATGGTCAGATTTTCATTGCACAAAATGTTTTTCATTATAATTTTTGAACATGAAAACAACTCTTCTCCACTGAGCAGAAAGAATATCTGAGTGAAACCTCACACTCACATCAGCTATATAGCATGTTGGAGTTAGGATGGGGGGAGGGGGGGAAGCGCAAATTCCCACCCGCCTTGCTGCCTCTATCAGATAGAGGCAGCAAAGGGGGGGGAGTACTTCAAAGTGGCAGCGTCACATAGCTGAGCCCGGGATCAGCTGTGAGGCGCTGCTGCTTTGAAACGCCAAGCCTGTATGGCTCATACTACATTTAAACTGCAGAACTGTTAGCTCCTGGGGCCGGTGCAAGCTGGGATCAAACAATCTCAGTTTGCAACAGCTCCAGGAAGTTGTGGTCTGCCTTTTAAATGTAGGAAAAGCCCACCAGGCTCTTCCTACATTTAAAAGGCAGGGTCACTTCGGGGTTAACTCCCAGGGCCGGCACGAGCAGGGACTAAGCAGTCCTGGTTTGTGCCAGCTCCATAACCATTGCACCTCTGCCTCCCCCAACCCCACTCCCGTGGGGAGACAGTGCTGGGGGAACAGTCTTTTAAGCTGGCTTCCCTCAAAACGGGCTCCTGCTTCTGTCCCTTTGTTGCCTCTGACACAGAGATAGCAATGGAGGAAAGCAAGTAGTTGACACCACTACCCAATAAGCATATGCTTATTGGTAGTCCACTAATCAACTAGTTCCTTACATCCCTAGTTCTGGGCAGAGTCAATGAGGACTGAAAGTGGAAGTGATGTGTGGACATCAATGCTGAAGGAAATAAATGTTTACAAGCAATTAGTACCTTCTGTCTGCCTGGAAACTGCACTGGGGGCTTTTTCCCAGTCAGTTTCAACGTGAAAATGGTGGTGGGTTCAGGGCAGCAATGGTATGCAACAATAATGATTCCGAGAATGGTCTTAGAATTTGTATAGCTGAAGGGAACGGGCCACATCAGTTTGTAGTAATGGAGAGTCCAGCACCAAGAAGCACAGAAGGTCCTTAGACCTGGTCTACGCTACCCCAGAAATTCAACTTAAGATAGGCAACTCTAGCTATGAGAATTGCATAGATGGAGTCGATGTACCGTGACCTGAATTTCTGGGGTGGCCCCCCCGTCAACTTTTCTTACTCCAGCCTTTGATTTAGTGAGTCCTTACTAGACCCACTAAATCAAACCCCAGAAAATTGACCTCCAGAGCATTCATCGGATCAAAAGTATAGATAAGAGCTTAGTCAGCTCACATTTCTTTGGCACTTTTGACACCAACAATACAGACTACACTCTGCTTTGTGGTAGTGCTGAAATGGAGGCTGGTTCCACAATATAAGGAGTAGAGTAGTTAGTGATGGTCTCAGCAATAGCATGAATGGCACTGGAGTCATCTGAAAAAGTGGGCTGTGCCCACGAAAGCTCATGATATCATCTACAATGTTTTGTTAGTCTCAAGTGCTGCAAGAGTATTTGTGATTTTCTAACTTTTTCAGTTACAGACTAACATAGCTAACCTTCTGAAATTGGAATCAGAGACAGCTATCCATCAGTACTGGGCAACAACGAGCTGGGTCTTGCACTCTTTCATGAACAGGAGTGCTGACCAACATCCAGTGACTAAGGGGTTAACTCAGGTACCTAGCAAAGGTGTCGACCGGGGGGCGGGAAGGGGGGGTCAGTCAGTCAGTCAGCCAATAAAAATGCAGATAGGAATTTCAAACTGGGAGAGGGTTTTTTCCCCTCTCTTTCTCCTTTGTTTGAGAGCAGAGCAGTTTCTCCCAGGTATTGAGGGAGACGGGAGACGCTGTCTCTCTCCAGGAACAAACTTCTTGAATAGTGTAAGCAGGGAAAAGTTTAGATAGTTCATCAGGGTTTACTGTTTTCCTTGTTTGGGGGGGGTTTGGATATGATGTCTGAGCTGGTTAATTGTTTTTTCTCTTTTGTAACTAGGGATTACAGCCCAGGGACTTTACCTGAGATTGTGTCAATTATGGCTTTTTACCACCTACCCAATTTATTATGCTTGCAATAGTAGTTTTGTTTTGATAAGAGTTTTCTTTTCATTTTAATTAACTGGTATTGGTTGATTGTTGTGTGCTAAGGATTAAGTGCCTAGTTAAAAGGGCAGAGTCTATTGTTGTCTGTGGATTCCCTCTGTTTTTCCAACTCCAAGCAAAACAGAGGTCGGAGCAAAGGGGAGAGCTTTTCCTTAGGGAGGGGATTCCCAAGTGATCTCTTCCCTGGAAAAGGGTTTTTATTTTATATTTTCTTTTAATCACTTTGGTGGAGATCAAATAAGTTTGTCTCTGGGAACCACAGTCAGAGGTTTTGCAGTGTTTATTCTGGTAGTTGGCTCCCCACCTTCTGCATTTGTAATGCCAGAGTGGAGATTGAGTCGTGACACACACTAACCTTGATATCCAAGTACCTCTAAATTCTCAATCAAGGGATAGCAAGATTATGAAGCCTTGTTAGTAGCAGGGTGGGTATTCTTTGCCCTATTCTTTGTCTTTGGAAGCTGCTTCCAAATCATCTGCCTTTAGCTCATTGACCCCATAGTAAGGATGTTAAATATCAGTTAACTGAATAGTCAAGTAATCTCATTAATTCTTGCTGGTTAGTGGACTATTCTATAGTCCCCAGGGCCAGGGCCAGCAGTCAGTGTGCTCCAGCCCACTGACGAGGAGCCCCTTGCCACCCCACACTGTTGCCTCTGTATCAGGGTAGCAGCAGTCCCTGTTCGGACGGGGGAGAGGGCGGGGCTGAGCTCCTGGACTTGGCACAAGCTGGAACTGAGCCAGGCTGCCTGCCCACCTGGCTCCTAATACAGTTTAAATGTAGAGCTGCAATAGGGGTAGGTCCCGGACCCATCGCAAGCCAGGACCAAGCTGGGCTACACCAGCCTGCTAAAACTTTACTGGGGGGGAGAGGGGGGTAACGTGTGTAGTCTATGCATTAGCCTATAACGTTTCACTTATCGGTTAATTGGTTAATCAATTACACTATCACATCCCTACCCCATAGAAAAAGGATATCATTTCTTTGATGCTCCAGTGAAAAGGAGTATCACTCAAACCAGGAGACACAATCCTAAGAGTAGTAACATCTGCCCTGACAGATACTGCTATAGAAAATCTCCAAAATTGGTGCACTAGGTGTGCACACCTAATGTTAAATGGATATTTGCAATCACTCAAATCAGAGATGAAGATTATCCATCCAACGTGTGCTAGGTTTATTTTTATTGATACAGAAGAGAATTAGTTTTTGAAGCCTATGGTAAAGAAACTACAACAATACAAATTAGCACAATACTGCTAAAATGCACTACATACACCAAGGCTCCAATGACAAAAACCTCAGCTCAAACACAATGCAATCAGATGTCGGTATCTGCCTAAAAATGCAGCAGCTGAAAATCACTAGACAGTTGAGCTGAAACTTCTGCATATAGCCAGAATAAATTGCGTGCTATGCTATTATCTCAACAGCTTTACATGCAGAAGCCTGTTGACCTCCTTTGCCCTCTAATGGGGACCATGGTTGAGATGGTAAAATAGAACAGTCAGGCAGAAGCTGCTTCTAAAGGCAAAAGTCTATGAGGGAGCAGAAAGACTCAGAGTTCTGGTCTCTTTTGGAGGTAGGGAACAGTAACTGTTGTATATTACAGAGCATACCACATAATGAACACAAGCAGAGAGATTCCCATCTGCAAAGCAACTGACCTGTATCCAAATTAAAATCTTCATTTCACTGTTAATGAAGCTAAACTCCATAAGGCACCCATGCTATAGATACAGTACAGAAACCAACAGGGGAAAAAACCTTATATTTGATTCTGGAGCTGTAGTAGAAAGTTGCATGGGATTTTCAAAGGAGCATAAAAGGGAGGGAGGTGCCCAACTCCCATTAAAAGACAATGTGTGTTGTACATTTAACTACTGTAAACTGCTTTTCAAACCCATATATTTTAGTAAAAGGTCTGGTCTTTACCATGTAAAACATTTAGCTTACCTGAGCTGGTTTGGGAGCAGACATAGTAGCAGGATCACTTTCTGGTTTAGGAATGCTGTCAATTAGCTCCAAGATACCCATCAGCTTTTGGTCAGAGATTTGAACAGAGAGCAAAGGCAGTTCTCCAAAGATTTTGAATCTGTCATAAATAATTATAGTTACTTCAAATAGATTTATCAATTTAAATGCTGCGTGTGTTTTCTTGTTACTACATAATGCTTATTTGGTAGCAAATTACAGAAACAGGAAAATTACTAAATATGATATATTTAATCTGAGGAAAAGTTATTTTGTCTATATAAAACTGTTGCAGAAATACCCTTTCAACAATCTGAGCAATTCTAAGTTTCCCCACTGCTACCATGTTCTGTTAAAAGAAGACTTTCAATATCTATTTTTGGGGTACTATACCAAGTTCTGACTTGGTAGTATACAACACATGTTCCACAACCAGAAAATCCCGTTATTTGCTTTTTTTATTGTATTATTTAGAGCATATCACTTGAATAGTATCATACTTCCACAGTACTTTATGAAGTAGAACACATTCTCTCTACCCCAAATTGTGTGCTATCTAGGACTCCAATTCAGCAAACCACTCAAGATAGTTAAGTACACAGCAGAGCTTCAAAAGGATCTCTCAAACTGGGTGAGTGGGCAATAAAATGGCAGATGAAATTCAATTATGATAAATGAAAAGGAATGCACATTGGAAAACAATCACAACTATGTGATTGAGGAGAGCACTCCTACTGGTAATGAGTATTGACATTCATCTGCATTCTCAGTGCTCAAGAAGAAATACAAGTAATAGGAGAACCACCGATTAGTGGTGCCAAAGGCAAGCATGCCTGGGGACCAGGATAGACACACCCATGCTGGTCACGCTCCTTCACTGGCCCTGCTGACTCTGGCACCAGAGGTATGAACAGAAAGCATGCTAGTCAGTTGGCAATACTGTCTACTCCAAAAGCACAGCAGCCAGAGACCTGTTTTCGCTACTAGCTCCTGCCTTCCCAAAGGTTCATGACTCTGTATTCCTGGTACCCATGAATGGCAGAGAAACATCCTTCATCCCCCACCTGGGAGCACTGTTGTTGTGTAAAGGAAACCCCCTATAACAGCTTAATCCGAGATTTCTCCTCGGCACCAGTCACTGGCACCAAGGAGTTCAGGACTGCAATGGTTTCTGCAGCTTTTAGTCTTCATCAGAGCCTGAACGAGGTGCTATTCTTCCAGGTGCCATCTGTGCAGCTCAGAGCCATTTCTACTCTGCTGTTGCCCCAAGCACAGGGATGCCCTCAAATGCTTGGCCACCATATGCGCATGCAGACAGGTTTCCAGGCAGTGGCTATTCTGAAACCTGTGGGGGTTTCTCCCAGGCCAGGGCAGCCTCTCAAGTTATTCTTACTTGGTGGCCTCAGAGTAGAGAATTTTTGGTAACTTGCTCGGAGATCCCCAAACTAGACTCTGGTATCAAGCCTTGCACAGAGCCTCAGAGAAATCCCACAGGTCTCGGGTGATACGCAGAGAGTGGTGGAGGTCCCCAAGCTAGTCATAGCATCTTCCCCAGATCAAACTATATTGGCAGCAGGAGTGTCCCTTCCCCAAGATGACCACGAGGCTTATGAAAACTTAAAGTGGGTGGACTCAAACCTAAGCAACCTATACAGACAAAAGCGGTCAAGGAAATAGGTCACCAGTTTCTAGATATTTTGTCAGAAGCGGGCTCCTCTAAGGCAGGTCTGCCTCTCAGAAATAATGTTATAGACTCAGTTACTGTTCTGTGGTAGATTCCTCCTTTTCTCCCTCCCATAGCAAAATGTACGCAGAGGAAATACAACCAAAGGTACACGTTTCTCTACTTGCACCTTCTCCCAGGTTCTCTGGTGGCAGTGGCTGCCCAGGAGAGAGATTGACAGGGTCAGTTGAGAATCACATTCAAGGCAAAGGATCCAAAGAAGTTGTGCCTGTGTGGCTGGAAGGCCTACTCAATGGGAGATCTGTAACTTCCAATAGCAAGCCAGAAGGCTCTGGGAGGCTGCTATGACTTTAATGTGTAGAAATCAATGCAAAAATTTAAGGACTTACTCCCTCAGGATGCAAGACAAGAGTTCTCATTGATTGAGGAGGGAAAAACAGTAGCAAGGGCCTCCTTTTAGGTAAGCCTGAAAGCAGCTGATTCTGAACATAAAAATAGCCATACTGGGTGAAACCTAAGGTCCATCTAGGCCTGTATCCTGTCTGCCAACAGTAGACAATGCCATGTACCTCAGAGGGAATGAACAGAAAATGTAAGCATCCCCTGCTGACTATCCCCAGCCCTGACAAACAGAGGCTAGAATCACCATCCCTACTCATCCTGGCTAATATCCTCCATGAATTTATCTAGATTTTTTAAAACCCTTCACAACATCCTCTCACAAGGAGGTCCACATGTTTAAGTACTGTGTGTGTATTGTGTGAAGAAATACTTCTTTTAATTGTTCTGTTTGGTTAATCTGTTCCCCGTGAGCAGTACTCTCATCCACGGTCTGCTGCAGCAGAGGGCTGCTCCAGCCCCACCGGGTGCCCCATGCTGGGCTGCCATAACTTTTCCTTATTTTCTCTCTCTCTTATTATATCCCCCCTTGGGTGGTCTCTTTTCTAAGCTGAGAAGTCCTAGTCTTATTAATCTTTCCTCATAAAGCAGCTGTTCCACACCCCTCATTATTTTTGTTTCCCCTTTCTTCCTATTCCAGTATATCTTTTTTCAGATGAAGCAACCATATCTGCAGTCAGAATTCAAGATGTGGATATAATGAATTTGAACAGAGGCAATATAGTTTTATTGTGTATCCCTTTCTTAATGATTCCCAACATTCAGTTTGCTTTTTGGCTTCAGCTGCATATTGAGTGGGTATTTTCAGAGAAATATCCATGCTGACTCCAAGATCTCTCTCAAGTAGTGACAACTAATTTAGAGCTCATAATTGGACAAAATACTCCAATTGAGGCCTAATCAATGCGGAGTAGAGTGGAAGAATTACTTCTCCCATCTTGCTACAACCACTCCTGCTAATATATCCCAGAATAAGATTTGCTTTTTTTTAGCAACAGTGTCAAACTGTTGACTCATATTTAGTTTGTGGTTCACTATGACTCCTAGATCCCTTTCTGCAGCACTCCCAGCTGACCCTGGGTTCTGGGGAAATACCGTGCAGAACCTGCAGTCAGCTGGGGAGTCCCCAGTTGATCCCAAGTTCCGCTGAAGTGCCACATGGAGCCTGGGATCAGCTGGGAGGTTCCCCGCTGAACCTGGGCTCCATGTTGTTCTGCTGCTTTGAAATGCACAAGAGCCACTCTTGTAAATTTAAAAGCTGGCATCCGCGTGCAGCCTGGAGTCAGTGCGATTTCTCACTGGCCCTGGACTACATGCAGAGTTCTGCATCCCTCCTTTGAAACGTGTAAGAGCCCCAGCAGGGGCCCTTGTACGTTTCAAAGGAGGAATGCAGAAGTGCCTATCGACTAGTTGAGCAGTCGATGGAAATTCCATCGATTACTCAACCAGTCAATTAACCGTTACTTAACATCCTTAGTGAAAACTGAAACAAAGAACTCATTAAGCACTTCTGCCATTTCCACATCTTCTGTAACTGTTTTTCCCACTTCATTGAGGAATGGGTCTACCCTGACCTTGGTCTTCCTCTTGTTTTTAATATATTTATAGAACATTTTCTTGTTACCCTTTATGTCTTTAGCTAGTTTGAGCTCATTTTTTGCCTTGGCTTTTCTAATTTTGCTCCTACAGATCTATTGTAACAGGGTAGGTCAGAAGGATATAAAAGAGTGGTATAAGGAAAGTATATGAGCCCTAGATTAAGTAGGTTTATGTTCCTTGGGTAAACTGGCAGGGGCTGGCCTAGAACTGGCAGGAACTTTCCAGAAGCAGTCTGGACAATCAGGTCAGTTGGAACACTTGGAGTTAATTAGAAGCCTTCCAGAGCCAAGGGAGTCAGGCAAATCAGACCAATCAAGAACCAATGGCCAATCAAGAACCAGTTGAGATGGGTAAAAGAAAGCAAAAGGACTCCTCTTTTGTCAGTTGAGAGGTGCATGAGAAGGAAGAAAAGAGCCAAAGTGCTGTGAGTGAGAAGAGTTTGGGTGAGATCTGGGAGCTGCAAGATAAGAGTGTGTTGGAGGAACAGGTACCAGAGGAAAGGTACCGGGAGGAATTGTTGGGGAAGTGGCCCAGGGAAGTAGTTGCCAAACAGGGAGTATGCCATCCATTGCCGCTGCCTTAGGTCCCTGGGCCGGAACCCAGAGTAGTGGGCAGGCTCAGGATAGGGAGACCAAGACTATAGAGGGGTTTCACCTGCATATTATGGACTAGCCTGTGACATGGTTTAGTAGGCTGTGAACGCTGCCTCTAGTAAAAAGAGGTCGTGTGGTGGGACAGTGAGCCTTTGTGGCTGAACACTAACCACCAGAAGCGCAGGACCCACAGATACAGCCAGATCTTTGCCACACTATGTTACTTGTTAATATTCATCCTTTGAAATGTGACCTAGTTTCTACTTTTTGTAGAATTTTTTTGATCCTTCATGATTTCCTTTTTAAGCTAGAGCAGTCTCTTATCATACTTCCCATTTTTTCTACACAGTGGAATAGTTTGTTCTTGCACCCTAAATAATGTCTCTTTGAAAAACTGTCAACTGTCTTCAATTGTTTTTCCTTAGTCCCACTTCCCATGGGACTTTACCTACCAACTCCCTGAATTTGTTCAAGTCTGCTTTTTTGAAATCCATTGTCCTTACTTTGCTGTTCTCCCTCCTACCATTTTTTACAATCATGAACTCCCATCATTTCAAGATCACTTTAACTCAAGCTGGTTTCCACTTTCAAATTCGAAACCAGTTCTTCCTATTTGCTAAAATCAAATCTAGAACAGCCTCCCCTCTGTAACTTTCCCCAATACAGTCCAAGAACTTTTTGGATAACTTATGCCCTGCTGTCTTACTTTCCCAACAGATGTCTGGATAGTTGAAGTCCCCAATCACCACCAAATCCTGTGCTTTCGATGATTTTATTAGTTGTTAAAAAAAAGCCTCATCCACCTCTTCTACCTGGCTAGGTGATTTGCAGTAGCCCCCCTAAAATGATATCACCTTAATTTTTTTACCCCTTTTATCTTTACCCAGATATTCTCAACAAATCTGTCTCCTATGTCCAGCTCAACCTCACTCCAAGCATAAGCATTTGTAATACATAAAGAAACACTTCCTCCCTTTTATTCCCTGGCTATCTTTTCTCTGGTCTTGATAATAAAATCTTGCGCCAATAGGATACATCCAGAATACTGCTAAAAGTATATTCATAGCCTATTACTTTGATCACATCCGCTCTTTGCATCCCTCCGCAGTCTCCATTTTCTTTTATCATCAGAGAACTGTTTTCACTTTCAAGCTACTTCATGGCTCTTCACCCTACTATTATCTATTATTCTGCATTAAAAGGCCAACACACAGCGCTGGCTTTGCCAGCCTCCATTGCCCCCTTATCACATTTTCTAACACACGGCTACATGCCTTCTTCTATGCTACACCTCACACTTCAATGAGTTTCCCTTAAACATGCACAAGACTAACTTATTTTTCTCCTTCAAATTCTATTTTGCCAAGTCACCCACAAAAAACTTGACAATTAGTCTTCTAGTTCACTGAACCCAAAATGCACCATTCTGATCAATATCATCTCACTACTCAATCCATCTTATCTACCCAATATCTCTTGAATTAGAATAAGGTTATAAGCTCTTAGGGTATGTCTACACTACCCCGCTAGTTCGAACTAGCGGGGGTAATGTAGTCATCCGCAATTGCAAATGAAGCCCGGGATTTGAATTTCCCGGGCTTCATTTGCATGAAGCCGGCCGGCGCCATTTTTAAATGCCGGCTAGTTCGAACCCCGTGCCGCGTGGCTACACGCAGCACGGAGTAGCTAGTTCAGATTAGGCTTCCTAATCCGAACTAGCTGTACTCCTCATTCCACTAGCTACTCCGTGCTGCGTGTAGCCACGCGGCACGGGGTTCGAACTAGCCGGCATTTAAAAATGGCGCCGGCCGGCTTCATGCAAATGAAGCCCGGGAAATTCAAATCCTGGGCTTCATTTGCAATTGCGGACGACTACATTACCCCCGCTAGTTCGAACTAGCGGGGTAGTGTAGACATACCCTTAGAGACAGGGACAATCCTTTTTGTTCAATGCTTCACATAGTGATATCCTGGGCCATATACATGATAATACAATTAATAAGCAATAAATAAAATTAGATTGAAAAACATGATAAAGATTAAACTACACTTTCTTTAGCCTGTAATTTATTAGGTCCTTAGCAAGACTTTTCCAATAAAGAGATATCAGCTGTAAACATTTACAAAACAGAAAGAAAAACGTACTTGGGCATTCTTGCATCAGTGACAACCATTGCCCTGCTAAATTCCACTTTCACATCCAAAGGCTGTAAGATATGGTGTGATGAATATTTTAGCTTACGAGCCTCCTTCCAATTTTCTTCTAGAGAAAGGAAAACAGTTGTATTTATTTTATAGCACAACAGATTTTTCCAAGTTGAATACAATGACAAAGCGTGTTTTGGAGTTGGGAAAGGTGAAGATGCCAAAATCACAAGTGAAATTCTATGGTCTATATATTATGCACCAGACCAGGCTAAGTGATCTTGAGACCTTTAGGCCTCAAATGTCTATGTATTTTTAAGAATGCAAAAAAGAAGTGTATATTTACACTTGAAACTGAAGTCTATCTATATTAGGTTGGCTTACCTCTACCACAGTAATTACTGCAGAAGTGCATGTCCACACTACCCAGCCTAAGCTGGTGTTATGTCCTCACCATGAGTGCCTCCACCAACCTAAAAAGGGCAGGTTGGGGAGCCTGGTTGCTCAGCTGTGTTGGCTAGGGATGTAAAATCCCCTTTTAATGGTTAAATGCGTGGAAGCCACCGTGATCAGGCTAGATGCTCCCAGCCCTGAGGGGGGCTGCTGCTGAGGCCGTGGCTCCCATTCTGTCCCTTCCCCCCCCCCCCCCCCCGGGGTGCAGGCTGCCAGTCACCATTAAGGGTGATGTTACTGGGCAATCGTTTATCCAGTTACCCATTAACATCTCTAGTGTTGGCAGCTTCCTCTCAGGAGCCTGACTGCCTCTCAGGATGCTGTTCCCCCTCCCCCTGCAACATCCTCTGGCTTCCCGTTCCCCACCAAAAGTGGAGTTTGGGAGTTGCTCAGAGCTTCTTACAACTGGGGGAGCAGTGTTTAGGCCCCCTA
Organism: Pelodiscus sinensis; assembly: GCF_052426305.1. Classification (NCBI taxonomy): domain Eukaryota; kingdom Metazoa; phylum Chordata; order Testudines; family Trionychidae; genus Pelodiscus; species Pelodiscus sinensis. The sequence continues at coordinate 37,755,385 of NC_143057.1, read as the reverse complement.
GCTTTTTGAGCTGTCCCCTCTCATCCAGGGAGAGGTAAGGGGCTTACTGGGCTTCTCACCCAGCTGGATTCAAAGCTGCCCCCCCCACTTCTGACCCCATGAATCAAAGCCACCCAGGCTTCAGCTCCCAGATGAGATGGAATTATGACGTCTGCGTATTTCAGTATTTACGGCCGTAAAAGGAAGGCTGAAGTGCAGACAGGGATGTAATCAGGGCTGGCTCTAGGCACCAGCAAAACAAGCAGGTGCTTGGGGTGGCACATTGCCAGGGGCAGCATTCCGGCCTAAGGAGGAGCAGGCAAGGAGCCCTGTGGAAGCCGCCCCGAGCTGGAGCCCCGCGCCAGGCTGCTCAGAGCCTGCGCCTGGCCCCAGGGTGCTGGGAGGGCAGGGCGGGGCACTGGGAAGGCGGGGTGGGGCGCCTGGCCCCTGTGCAGGGCAGCTGCAGCTGGTGATGCTGAAGACAGCGGGGCAGGCCTCAGCTATGGTGGCTGCTCCAGGCAGCCAGCTCACTGGAGCGGAGTTCAGGGGCTCGGCGGGCACTGGGGCTCAGCCACGGCGGGGCTCCATCCCGCAAGCGGGGAGCCCCCCGGAGGCCGCCTCGAGCTAGGAACCTCGGACCCAGCTACTTGGAGCCTGAAGGGCAACCCCGAGGCGCGGCTCCTGCTTGGGTGCTTCCTGGAGGGTGGCTGCAGGTGGTGAGGCTGAGCCTGGGGACAGCCTCTTCACCTTCGTGAGTGCCCCTCCTCCCCCTGGCCGGCCACCTCCCTCCCGTGTGCCCTTCCCGCAACTTCCCCTCCCCCAAAACTCCCCTGCCTGTGAATCCCCCCTTGCCCGACTGTCCCCCCCACCAGCCCTCTTCATAAGAGTTGGACAGCTTATGTGTTGGTGCTGGAGTCTGAGTGATTATATAAGGCTTCTAATAATAAAATCCCTTTGCAGAGTGAGGAGTGGGATCGGGAATCCAGCACTAGGTGATGTGAACAGCTGCATGCTTTGGAAGTCTTTACCTGACTTTCTGTGGATAAACCTGCCCTCCTCACGTGGTGAGTTCCTGGTGATCTCCTAGGAGATGAAAATGCCCCAGGGTTTGGGCTCCCCCTGAAGCGCGCACCCCACCCCCCAGGAAGCCACACAAGCTGCATTTGCACGCGCACCCTCCCCGGACAAAAAGGGGGGGGGGATTTTTTGCTTGAGGCGGCAAAAAACCTAGAGCCAGCCCTGGACGTAATTGCCTTATGGCAACCTGCGTAACACAGATGAGCACCAAGATTGCAAAGCTTGGCTGATAGGCTTACTTAAGGGCTAGGGAAATTCACTGTGTATAAATGTGTGGGCCTCAATTTGCAGTTTTAAAAGTATCTATCCTAAAGACGATCATGCCCCAGCATGTGCTAATCTGCGGAAGTGAAGAACAAAATTTAGTGTAAACTCAATGATTGGTTAAAAATTGGCACATCGGTTAGCAAATTTTTTTGTTCAGTTGGCAGAACAAAAAGCAATTTATTTTGTGAATACTTACGATGTTTGCAGTAAAGTAGCTGTATACTGCTGAGTTGAATATCAAAGCTATCATAAGCTTTTGACATGATATCTTCAATGGTGGTTTGACCTACTTTGAGTTCTGACACATCAGAACGACTTTTACTCGTCATCTTAAAAATAAATCACAAAAAATAAAACAATTAAAATCAATTTAAAAGGCCTTCAAAGCACTGGTTACATAAATATTCAACATCTAGCATGATTAGATGTCAAATATCAAATAATTAAAAAAACAACAACACAGGATCCTTAGGACTAATATACCAGATCAGACCAGTAATTTATTTAATGGAAAATCCTGTCTCCAGTAGAAGCCAGAATTAAATACTTTGCAAGAAGCCCCATAATGAACTACTATGAAATAAACTGCTCATAGGAGAAATTGGTTCTTAAACTCCTATTAGTTATTGAGTGACTTCTATCCAGGCGCATGAGGAATCATATTCCTTATAGTAACAATAACAAAATAAGCTGTAATAGTTTACCATGCAACAGTCTAATCTTTTTTATCCTTCCAATTTAAACTCTCACTTTCTAATGTAATTTGTAGCAGAATTACATACTTTCCAATATACATGGAAATGTATTTCCTTTTAATCAGTTTTAAATTTCTTGCACTTCAATCTTATAAGCCATCACACTGGTCTTCTATTATGAAAAACGGTAAACATAAAAGTGTCTAAATGTCCTCAGTACCATTCTGTATATTCATGCTATCCCCTTTACTCATCTACTAATTTAGACAAGTCCTCGTCTTTTTAATCCCATAAAAAAATTCTCCCAGGCTTCTAGTCATCATCTACCTTCAGAAACTTATATTTGTAAGATATGTTTCTGAGATGAGTTAAACAATCTTTAAAAAAAAATGCAATTATGAAGTTCCATCCTAGATCAGTGGTTTTCAAATGTTTTGTTCCACAGCCCACCCTGCTCAACACAGACTTTTCCATGGACCACCAGCCAAACACCCATGACAAAAGGAATGCAAGACGGGTTTGGGGTGCACCGTCTGGCTGGGAGGTAAGGCACAGGAGTGGGCTGAGGGTGAGGGTTCTGAGTGAAAGGTGAGGTGCAGAAGGGGGCTGAGGGTGGGTGTTGAAGATGAAGGTGACCGGTGAGGGAGGGAGAAGTGTACAGGAGTGGACTGGGGATCTCCATGGAAAGAGGTATTTGAGGGGGATGAGAGTACAGCATCTGGGCATGAGGGGAAGGGGGATACTTACTTGGCTCCATGCCTCCGGCTGCTCTCAGACACTGCCATCCACTGGCCATAATTCTAGTCAATGAGAGCAACAAGGAAAGCCTCCAAGTGAGTGGTTTCCTGTGCTGCTGTTCTCCTAGAGATAGAGGGAACAGCAGCGCACGGAGCTGCTTCCTTCCCCTGCAAGCCAGATCTAGCCCACGAGGCACAACCCCTCCACACACAGAGCCTTGGCAGCTGGGGAAGGCATGAGCCCTTTAAATAGAAGCAGATGAAAGGGCTCTGGTTCCCAGGCAATGCACTAGCAGTTAAAAGGGTTTGCCCACTGTTAGCACATTCCCTGGGAGCCACGCACAAGCCCTTTTAACTGCTTCTATTTAAAAGGACTCAGGCCTTCCCTGTTGTTGGCAGGCAACAGCCTCAGGGAAAGCATAAGCCCTTTAAACAGAAGCAGTTGAAAGGGCTCGCATGCCCCTGGCTCCCAGGCAATGAACTAGCAGTGAGGCCAGGAGCAGCAAGCCCTTTCAATATCAGGAACTGAAAGGGCTTGCAGCTCGCATGTCTGGCTAAAGTGATGCCCGGGAGCCGCAGGGGAAGTGCAAGCTCTTTAAACTCCTGCTTTTTAAAAGCTCCACCCCTGCCATTCGAGACCCCACCCTGTTCAGGGCGGCCTGTGACCATTTCAAAAATGTTTTGAATTGGTCCCCACTCAAAAATTATTGCCCACCCCCTGCTCTAATAATAGGAGACAAAAGACAGAACTAGGGAGAGAAATCACATCAGTATCCTCCTTTTCTACTAATACAAGAAGTATGGGGAATAAGCAAGAAGAACTGATAATGCTAATAAATAAACTCAACTATGACATGGTTGGTGTCACAGACGTTTGGTGGGATAATAGACACGACTGGAATACTGGTATACAAAGATAGAGCTTGTTCAGGAAGGACAGGAAGAGAAAAAAGGAGAAGGTGTTGCCTTATATATTTAAAATGTATACACTTGAACTGAGGTTGAGATGGAAATAGGAGACACTTTTTGAGACTGAGTAAGAATAAAAGGGGTTAAAAAAAAAGAGGGTGATCTCATTTTAAGGGCTCTACTACAGACCACCTACCCCGGAAGAAGAGGTGGATGAGGCTTTTTTTGAACAACAAAATCATGCAAAGCACAGGGATTATAGGGAATTTCAACTCTACAGATTATCTGTTGAGAAAAGAAAATAGCATGGCACAGATTATCCAAGTTCTTGGAATGTATAAGAAACAATGTTTTTTTTTCCCCAGAAGGTGGAGAAAGCTACTGGGGGGAGGCTGTTCTAGATTTGATTTTAACAAATAGGGAGGAATTGGTTGAGAATTTGAAAGCGAATGGGAGCATGGGTGAAAGTGATCATGAAACGGTAAGAGTTCATGATTCTAAGGAATGGGTAGGAGGGAGAACAGCAAAATAAAGGCAATGGATTTCAAGAAGGCAGACCTTAGCAAACTTGGAGTTGGTGGGTAAGATCCCATGGGAAGCAAGTTTAAGAGGAAAAACAATTGAACACAGCCGTTTTTAACAAAACATTATCAAGGGTACAAGAGCAAACTTTTCCACTGCATTAGAAAGATAGGAAAATATGGCAAGAGACCACCATAGCTTACCCAGATGATGTTGAGTGATTTCAAAATAAAAAATTAGTTCCACAAAACGTGGAAACTAAGTCAAATTACAAAGGATGAATATAAACAAGTAACAGATGTATGTAGGGGCAAAATTAGAAATGCCAAGGCACAAAACAAGATCAAAGTAGCTAGGGACATAAAGGGGGATAAAAAATATTCTACAAATATAACAGAATCAAGAGAAAGACCAAAGACTCAACAAAGAGGGAAAAACAATACAGGTTGAACCTCCCTGCTCAGGTACCCTCAGGGCCTCATTGGTCCTAAACCAGGGAATTTGCCAGACCAGCGGAGGCCACTGCCAGCCCCTCCACTCCTGGCCACCAAGGCTCTCCTGCTCTGGTCTCCAGGTCACTGTGGCTCCCCTGCTCTGGCCACCAGCCCTCGGAACCCCACAGCTCTCCTGCTCTGACCACGACGGCTCCCATGCTCCAGCCCACAGGGCGCAATGCAATGTTCCCTTTAACGTTTTTCATCCAGGTACAAAATAAAATTTTACATGCACCAAGGCATGTGTGAACTGTGCAACTCTGCTAATCAGCTGGGCAGCACTTGAATCTCTTCTGAGTGGCCACACAAGCGCACAGCCTCCAGAGCTCCCCTGCTCAGACCACTGGGAGATTCTTTCCTGGTCTGGCAACAATCCTGGTCCCAGCTTGCTGGCTATTCCCTGGGAATGCTCCAGACCCAGAGTACCCAGAGGGTCAGCAACCAAAGCTGGACCATGGATATTGCCAGACTGGGGAAATCCTGATTACAGAGATTCAACCTCTAACAGAAAATGTGGAAATGTGAAAGGTGGCTAATGACTTTTGTTACCGTTTTCACCAAGAAGGTTGGTGGTGAAGGGATGCCTACCATAGTGAATGCCAGTGAAAATGGGATAGGTTCAAAAGCTAAACTAAGAACAGAACAAGTTAAATATTATTTAGACAAGTTAGAGGTCTTCAGGGCACAAGGACATCCTAGAATACTCAAGGAGCATACTGAGGAGATATCTGAACCATTAGCTATTATCTTTGAACTCATGGAAGCTGGAAGAGATTCCAGAAGACTGGAAAAGGGCAAAGACAGTGTCCATCTATAAATAAGGGATAAATAAGGACAAACCAAGCAATTACAGACCAGTCAGTTTAACTTCTGTACCGGAAAAGATAATGGAGCAAATAATTAAGGAATCCATTCACAAGCATCTAGAAAACAATAAGGTGATAAGAAACAGCACAAATTTGTAAAAAACACGTCACATCAAATCAACCTGGTAGCCTTGTGGGGAAGGGAAAAGCAGATGATGTGGCATAACTCAACTTTGGGAAGGCATCTGATATGCCTCTCTCACGACCTTCCCACTAACAATCTAGGGAAATACAACCTAGATGGAGCTGCTGTATGGTGGGAGCACAACAGAGAGAGTGGTTCACAGTCATGGCAGAAAGGCATAATGAGTGGGTTCCACAGGGATCAGTTTTGGGATTGATTGTTCGATGTCTTCATCAACAATATAGATAATGTCATTGAGAGTACACTTGTAAAGTTTGTGGATGATATCAAACTGGGAGGGGTTGAAACTGCTTTGTAGGATAGGATTATAATTCAAAATTATCTAGACAAAAGGGAGACATGGTCTGAAGTAAATAAGATGAAATTCAACAAGGATAAATGATAAGCACTCCACTTAGGAACAATCAATTTCACTCATGTAAAATGGGAAATGACTGTCTAGCAAGGAGTATTGCAGAAAGAGATCAAGAGGTCAGAGTGGACTACAAAATAAATATGAGTAAAACATGTGACACTGTTGCAAAAAAAGCAAATATTATTTTGGGATGTATTAATAACAGCGTTGTAAAGCAAGATACGAGAAGTAATTCTTCCGCTCTACTCTGCACTGATTAGGCCTCAATTGGAGTAATGTGTGCAGTTCTTGGCTCCATATTTCATGAAAGAAGGTCCAGAAATGATTATAAGGTCCAGAAAACATGATGTATGAGGGAAGATTAAAAGAACTGGATTTATTTAGTCTGAAAAAGAGAAGACTGAGAGGAAACTGGATAAACAGCAATAGCAAACATTCTCACAATGGGAAATGTCAAGCAAATCTAATATGCAGATAGACAGAGATCAATTTCTAACATATAAAGAAAGGAAACATGCGAGTTTAAATTTTGTTAGCTCAATCAGAGGTCTATCAACTTGGTGGAAGCCATAATATTTTTTGTGTTTTGTAGGGTGTCAAATACTTTAATAGAATATTATATACATTTAATTTATCTTTGCTTGCTTTTTTCCTTACACTTCAGTTTAAATAATCTATACATCTATAAATTTAGATGATAAAAACTCTGAAGTACAATACTCAAATGATCACTCTGTTCAATTCATATCATTTTAGTGAATAATGAACAAAGAAAATAGCATTGACAAGGAGAGGGAGGAAAAGGACAAACAATATTGGGAGGTCAATATTGTCTAACTGCATTACCAACATTTCCATTGCTTCCTGGGATCTCAGAAGACACTGAGGGTTAAATTGGAGCTAAACAACAGCATTGAACCCAGAGAGGCAGGACTGGTGGCTGTAAACAAACTTTACTGGACTGAGGGAAAGTTGGTCACACCCATGAAGAGTGGACATCTGGCTCACTAAAATTATGCTGATCACGGATGTTGTTGGACAAGAGTGCCATACTACAGAGGTTCAATCTGTTGAATCTTAGTCACATGTGTCAAAGTAAAGAGATTCGGTTTCTTTGTATTGCAATACTGCACTAGAGATGCCAGGATTAAAAATTGTTAACACTTTTCATCTATTACTTTTAGGGACATTCAAAGATTCATAAAGGAAATGGTCTCATTTTTGTCATCTATGCTAGTAACTCTGAAGTGGATTAGAGAAGTGTTCAAAAGAGAAGAAATCCAGCCTTGACTCAAAAGCAGTTTAAAATGAATGAGGAACATTTAAATTAACCAGTTACATGCAACAGAATTTAGGTTAATTTATTAGAACAAACAGAAACCAAATTATCACAAACAATAAATCATTTAATGAGTGGAAATTGTACCTGTAGGTTACCAAGATCCAGAAGAAGTAAACTGGACTTAGATTCATAAAATCCATTTTGGGGAACAAGGATGTATGATGCCATTAAATTAATTTTTAGATCAAGAACTTTCTGTGTTTCAATAATATATAATAATCCTAGGAAAATAATCACATTGAGACAGTTAAGGAGCCAACATTAAACCATATCTTTAAACAGATTTAAAATAAATTATGGTGATGATTTATGAACAGGAGGATGAATTTAATTACAATAAAAAGACCAAAAATACACAGCTTAAATTGTTCAACCACATCAAACTTGCCAACAGTCCCAAATGTTTGGTAATTTGGTTTATTCTGATAGTCTCAATTCTCTTTATCTGTTCCACTTTCAGAAACATTTCATAATTAACGTAGTTCAGTGTTCCAAGTATCCATGAATAATAATCAATCATGCCAGCCCTAATGAACATAGCATAAACCGTGACAAATAAGATATTCTCTAAGAAATCACATAACCATGTTCATGAGGACTGTGTGACAGTCTAAGCTTAATACACTGGAACTGAGTTATAACAAAAAAAATCATGTGACAATGAGATCTGCTTTTAATTAAAGTTTAGTATCAGAGGGGTAGCCGTGTTAGTCTGAATCTGCAAAAGCGACGAGGAGTCCTGTAGCACCTTATAGACTAACTGAAGTGTAGGAGCATAAGCTTTCGTGGGCAAAGACCCACATGCATCTGACGAAGTGGGTCTTTGCCCACGAAAGCTTATGCTCCTACACTTCAGTTAGTCTATAAGGTGCCACAGGACTCCTCGTCGCTTTTAATTAAAGTTTAAATCTTCAATGTATTTTCTCTATTTCCCATCTATTTTTACCATGTCTTAGTCTGATAATTTCTGAGTCATTGCTCAGAAAAAACAATTTTATTGAATCATTTTTACAAAAGACTCCATTACCTGGGAAAGTCAGTCAACTACTGCTAGCCCCAAGAATTCAGCAAATTGAGACAAAAAAAGTAAAGAAACAAATCATATTGTTTTTAAAATAACAAGACTTGTAATATACACACACTACCTTTGAGTTTTTGAAATGTAAGCCTCAGCTACTAATTTAGCTATGATCATTAATCAATCTGGTTAAGCAAGAAAGTGAAGGTTGAAAACAAGAAATGAAAAAGAGGAAGTAGACAGCCATCAATAAACATCAAGAGGCATTAAGTGGAGAAAATTGATAACGGAAGCTGAAGACAACAAGAAAAATTCCATGCTGACAGAGCTGGAGGACAAGGAAAAGAATCTTTTTTTTTAAACATATTAGGGACAAAAGAATTCCTAACAATGGCATGGGTCCATTACTAAATGGAGATGGTAAAAATGTTAATTTAGCAGAGGAAAAAGCATTTACTAAAATCTTCTATATTTGTAAAGAAGCAGGATGAAATAGGATTAGAATGATGAAGTCCTTTGCAATCCCTAAATAACTAAGGAGGATGTTAAACAGCTTCTACTAAGTATAGGTTGGGACCTCTCTGGTCTGACACCTTCTGGACCTCCGTGGTCCCAGATGAGAGAATTTGCCGGACCAGGGGAGGCCTCTGCCAGCAACCCTCTTAGCCTGCCGCCTCTCCCTGCTGCTGGTTCCTTCAGCCACACTGCCAGGCAGGCGACAGCTGCCCTGGCCCTGCTGCCAGAAAGGCTGGCACAGTCCCAACCCCGCTGCAGAGCTAGTCCCACTCCTGGGCAGCAGATGGCTGAGCAGCCCTGGTCCCAGACAGGTTATTGTGGCAGCACAAGCCCTGCTGCTGGACGAGCACTCAGCCCTAACTGGGCTGCCGGCCTGCCCCAGCTGGGTTGCTGCAGCCCTGGACAGGCTTTCCCTGCTGGGCTTGCTGTGGCCAGCCTTTCTGCCACCCGGACAGCTGTGGCCCCAGCTCTGCTGCTGTTCCGGCACATATGGGCTGCTTTTGTAGCAAAAGATGGGCTGACAATGGGATTTGAAACAGCAGTAAAAAAGCCAAGAAACCACAAATACGATCCAAAATATATGGAATATGGATTCACATGGACTTGCTTTCAGGAAAAATCATGGCCACAGCACATGTGTGTGGTAAAGTTCTGGTAAAAGAGAGCTTAAAATAGATTAAAATACGGTGGCACTTGCAGACAAGGCACAGTTCTCTTCAAATAGAACTGCTTTTTTCCCTTCAATGAAAACTTGGAAAGTTAAAGGGCCAGAAAAACAGTACTGGGAATGGTAGCTACAGCAAATGAGAAAGCCCCCAAGGCATCATTTGATGTGGATAGCTAAAACTGGGAAATAGCACAGTATTGGTGAAACTTGTTCTGCCATGTGCCAAGACAGTACTTTCAAATTATGGCAGAGCAAGGTAGAGCAACTGATTCAACTCCAATCCTTAATTACACTATTTCCAGGTGCATTGCCACTACGGCAAATGTGACTGAATGATTACCAAAATTTAGTGAAGTCCTCTCTTTTCTCATTCAACCTGTTGAAATGACAGATGTGGTGGGTACTGTCAGATGCTGACATGTTAAATTTCAGAATGACAAAAAACTAAGAGGAATTTCTGTTCTGAAGGCTATTATCATAGCAAACTACAGGGAACTGGCTCTTCACACTTATGGATGCTTTTGATTCACATTTGGGCTTGGAATGGAAGCACTGCGTAGGAATCTGCAGTGATAGCACTCGTGCAATGACTTAAAGAAACAGGGGACTCGTAACGAGTGAAGTCTGCTGCACCACAAGCAGTTTGGACTCTCCGTATTATATACATACAAGCTCTAGTTGAAAAAAAATTCCATCTGCTCAAACAAGTTCTTATTAAAGCTGTTCACACAATTAACTTAAACAAGAATCGTTAAGGAAGTGTATATCTGTTTGGAGTATTGTTTTATGAGATGGCTGAAAAGTTTGCAGATACAAGAGGCTCGCTCTGATAGCTTACCTGATGGACATTTTTGAATGCTTAAATGTGTTAAATACCTCACTTAAAATGTGACACACTTCATCTTTTCTCTCACTGAGAAAATTGAAAGCTGGATCAAAAAACTCTTTGTGGTAGACTTGTGTGAACCATGGCAGTTTTTAAGCTTTTTTCCCCCCACTAGATGACTTTTTGGATGAAAATGCCTTGCTAAAGCACTACTTATAAACCTTTATTATCAGCCATGAAAAGCTTGAAGCTACAGTTTCTGACTATTCCTCTGAAAAGTATCAGGAAACAGAGGCACAGATTAGAAATCCCTTAAATGGAAATGTGACTTAAGGATGTTAAACTGCGGTTAATTTACTAGTCGGGTAGTAAATTTACTAGTAAATTGCGGTTAATTTACTAGTTGACAGGCACTTCCACATTCCTCCTTCGAAATATACAAGAGCCCCCTGGGCTCTTGTACATTTCAAATTAGGAATGTGGAACACAGTGTGCAGCCCAAGGCCAGCGGGATGTCCCGCTGACTCCGGGCTACATGTGGGTGTGCCAGCTTTGAAATGTAAACTCCTGTGCATTTCAAAGCAGAAGCACACTCATGGAGCCCAGAGTCAGTGGGGGGCTCCCCAGCTGACTGCAGGTTCTGCGTGGCATTTTCACAGAACCCAGGGTCAGCTGGGGACTCTCCCAGGCTCCAGGTGGCACTGCCCCTTTGAAACACCGAGACGGCGTTTCAAAGGGACAGCGCCTCACAGCTCAGCTGGGCTCAGCTGCACGGTGCTGCCCTTTGAAGTCTCCTCCCACCTTTGCTGGGATGAGAAGGAGTAGTTGAAAAGCACTATCAACTACTAGATTACCCCCTCCTCTGTCCCTTTAATCACTTAATTAATTGCTACTTCACATCCCTAACTAGATATAAAGATTATCTTGTGAATTAAAACATTTAGTGGCTGCATTTCATAGATACAACCTTGTAATGTTTTTATTTAAAATACTAACAATTCTGAGTAACTATATGACCTCAGTTCCCTCTGTAATTTTTCTTGTCAGAAGGGAGTTACAGTACAATGGACTTTGCAAGCTGATGTATTATACTATCAAATGTTCACCACATACGATGGAAACTAACAGAAGTATTTTCTCATGTTCAAATGCCCCGTAAGTCTCCATCTGGTTACTCACAGAACTGATGTTCAGCCTTTTCTTTGGTCTGCTTTGGAAAATGAAAGTATTATCCATGTTATACTTACAGAATTTAACACTATCATAGCATCAGGCTCCAGCAAGTGCCTCAGACTTTGCAATATGCAAAAGATAATCCTATAAGGATGAAGTCTGCTTCAATGTCATACAAGGTTTTTATTGTCCCCTGTAACAACTCTTCAGCACACAGTCCTTCAACTAACTATTCTTTCCTAACACAACTGTTTCCAAACAAAAAATTTTTATGTATTAAATTATATAACGTTACATAACTTTTAAACATACCTAAAAGTGCCAGAAACCAGTGATTAACAGTATTACCCATATTATATGGACATTTTGCTCTATTTAAATTTCATCTTTTGTGATGTGTTTATTGAACTCATTAAACTATCTACGTATTTACATGGCCCCATTACCACAATATCCGAGTACATATAAGAAAACATTTCCTATTTTTGTCTCTCTGCAATTAGTACATTAGTCAATAGTTGATATATTTACAATATATATACAAATTCAGCTAAAAAAAGTGTTCAAAATTTATCAGAAACTGCATCACTGAAAGCATCTATCAACATTCACCTGTTGATGTCTTCTCACGAAATTCTTCAAGCTTCAACAAAGTTGCTGAGGTCAGTTGCTCTAAATGTACATCTTTCGGAGGCCTGAAGAAATCCACTAAACAATTCACAGTTCTCTGTTAAAACAAAGATATAATAAACATAAAACAATATATATGCTTACCGTATATACTCGAGTATAAGCCGAGTTTTTCAGCACAGTTTTTGTGCTGAAAAATGACCCCCCTCGGCTTATACTCGAGTCAGCCTCCTACTCGCGGGCGGGCTCAGCGCGTCTCTGCCGCCAGCCGGGTCTAGATGCGTGAGCCCGGAGCTCCGGCCCCCCAGCCCCTGCCCCTGCCCTCCTGGCCCTTCCGGCCCCTGCCCTCTTGACCCTCTCAGCCCCCGTCCCCTCGCTCCCCGGCCGCCCCTTCACCTACCGCTTCCCCGCTCAGACCCTTCCGACGGGCTGCCGGGGCCGCGGGGCGGGGCGCGGCCCCCCGGCGGGGAGCTGTCAGGCAGCGAGCAGGGCTGGGCGGGCAGGTATGCAGCGCCCCTCCCCTCCCCCTGCCGGATCCCTCCGCGCCCTGCTGCCCGCGCGCTCCCCCTCCCTCCCCTACCCAGCCCGGCTCGGCTCGGCTCACACTGTTTGGGAGCAACCGGCCGAGGCGGCGGCTCCTGCGCAGCGAGCGAGTGCAGCAGGCCCCGGCCCCTTCGCCATGTCCCTCAAGCAGCAGCAGCAGCAGACGGCCCAGGGCGCTGGGAACAACCGCAAAGCCCCCGGCGGTAGCGGCGGCCCCGGCCTCCCGGCTACAGGGAGGCCCCATGCCAGGTGCGCATCAATGCAGCTGCCGGGCCCAGGGAGCGGCGGTAACCAGCCCGCGGCGCCGCCAGGTGGCGGGAGCTCTGCTGCGCCCAGGGCTAGCGCCACTGCCCGGGAGGCTCCGGTGGGTCCCGAACCGAGGGCGGGCGGGCAGGGAGCCTGGATCTGCCCCCGCCCCTGCGCGGAGCCTCTTTCCCTCTCTCTTCTCCCCCCCCCCCCTCCCGCTGGCTCATTGGCCCATCGACGCCTGGCCCGGGTCTCGCACAGCCCCCCCCCCCCCCGCTGGCTCATTGGCCCATCGATGCCCAGCTCTGGTCTCTCACAGCCCCCCCCCCCCCGGCTCGTTTAGAGGGGGCTCGTTGGCAGGCGAGGGGGCCGGAACGTGGGGGCTGCGGGGGCTGAGCTGTGGCTGTGCCTGCAGAACCATATTGTTTTTGTTGACCCCCTTTTCCCCTTACAGAGCTAGGTTATTGTTTTTCTTTGAAATAAATATTCATGTAATTTTATTGGTATTTATCTTCATTTTTTACATTTACCAGTAGCTGCCTCATTTCCTACCCTAGGCTTATACTCGAGTCAATACTTTTTCCCAGTTTTTTGTGGTAAAATTAGGTGCCTCGGCTTATATTCGGGTCGACTTATACTCGAGTATATACGGTACATCATATTTTTAGCAGACTAATCCTTCATTAACTTATTTTTTACTTACAGCATCATATATTATTTCCAATGGCTGTGATTCTATTCTGAGTTTCTGATCGGCTTTCTCATCTAAAGGATTGGTTTCAAACATTATGCTCAAGAGTGATGTATTGTTTTCCGAATGGATTGTTCGAGAAGATAGTAAACAAGGTATGTATTTTGCTTGAGACATGCCTGTAACTTCAAACATGCTTATTTTTGTTTCAAATCTGTGAAGTTAAAATAGTATAGAAATGGAACATTAAATAAACAGCAGATGTCTTATTAGCTACAAGTAATGTATACCAGTTTAAAGGAATAAACACCCTCCTCCCTCCATCAAAACAAGTCTAAGGAATTACCTTAATGAGCATTTAATTCACAACAAGCTATGGAGCGAATCTACCCAGTACTAGCTCACAAAGGACTATCTAACTCTGCTGAAGAGCATTTAACCTACTTCCATGTCAAAAAGGACCAGATGAAAGTACTACCAATGAATCAGTGGGGTCAACAACAACAGTTAGTCCCTAGCAGGACTGACTGTGATGCTGATATTCTCTATTATATTTTATATACACACACACACTCATCTAATACACATTCGGTTCTCAGCAAGCTGTGTGTGTGTGTGTGTGTGTGTGTGTGTGTGTGTGTGTGTGTGTGTGTGTGTGTGTGTGTGTGTGTTTTCTGAGAACTGGTTGTGTAGCAAAGCCCTCATTTTCTAAAACACTCCCCACCTTTTAAATATTTCCCTGTTGGAGAATTCCCCTCATAAAAACAGAAGTATTCTACACTGCTACAGTATATAGCAAATGCCCCTTTTCTTGTTTTCAATGCTCCTTGTGAGCATTCTGATAGTCTTTTCTGAAATGGAGAAGAAAAAATTTAGATTAGAATGCTAGTCCTTCAGTTACCAATTCCCAGATCTTTCAGGTCATTTTACTTGTGTAGGCCTTGCAGGATCCTTAGGCATAACTAATAGTGTGAACTAGTGCTTTTGTTGTTTAAAAAAAAAAGTGCCAGTACTAGGGTTGCCAATGGTTTTGTCGAAGAAATAAAAGTGATAGCAGCCCCTTTAATTGCCACATGTCCTGAGCGGGCTTCCATCCAGCGCGGCTCGAGTGTGTCCAGGGTCGGCTGGGGGCTATGCTGGAGAAAAGCAGCAAGTGCTCCCAAAAAAAAGATGATCAGTGTGAACCATCACAAAAAAAGCACTGGGATGAACCAAAGCCTATAAACCAATATATGCCTGGCCGTGGCAGAATCGTAGCACACGGGGGCTACGTCTACACTGGCCCCTTTTCCGGAAGGGGCATGGTAATTTTTGAGATCGCAATAGGGAAATGCGTGGGGGATTTAAATATCCCCCGCGGCATTTAAATAAAAATGTCCGCAGCTTTTTTCCGGCTTTTAGAAAAGCCGGAAAAGAGCGTCTACACTGGCCCCGATCCTCCGGAAAAAGCGCCCTTTTCCGGAGGATCTTATTCCTACTTCAAAGGGCACCTGCTAACTAACAGTGACTGGTATGTTATACTTCACTTATTTGTATCAATGAATAAAAGGAAAAGTCTTAAGAGGGGCATCTTTATTAATATCTTGGTCATTTTCTGAGGAATAAAATAGTTTGATGGAAAAGGCTTACCTTATTGCTTTTGCACCTGGTCGCTGCGTTAACAATGTGCTCAAGTCAATTACTGCAAATTTAATCAACTCCGGTTTCTCCTTGTTTTCCCTTATTGATATGGACATGCTTAACAGCTTTACAGAAAGTTTCATGGCTTCATACTATGTAAATAGGATAAAAAATAAAGAGATTATTTAACAGTAACTGTTGTAGTTTGAAAATCACCCTGATGTAGTCACCCTTGCGCTCCTGGCACTGAGTAGTACTACTACCGGAAAAGTCATGCCCATTGGGGTTTCACAAGAAAGCTCACATGACGGTGATGTCATTGCCTCACTCTGAAGAATACACATGCCACCCCAACCACTCAACTTCTCTTTGCACTAACTTCAGAGTAGACAAAACTGCAATGCAGAAGTGAAGAGAGATAAACTGTATGAATTTACAGGAGCAACTCGAAGAAAAGTTACTAGTAAGTATCTCCTATTTCTTCAAAGGTCCCTGTACATTCCATTTGTGAGAGCATTGCCAAACAGTGGTCCAAAAGAAGAACAACGAACTAGGAGTTTTGATGAACATATAAGTTGTTAGCTGTAACATAGCTGCTCTCCCCGGTCAGGCATGAGAGTAAGATGCTAAATCTAAAAATTAACATCTTGTGAAAGTGTGCACAGAACTGCAAGTTGCTCTGCTTATCTCCACTAGGAAAACCTGCTAAGATATGCCAGTGATTCTCCTAGAATGGATCTTTAAACCATGTTACTAGTCTCCTAATTAAAATGTAACTACGTTCTATAAAGTTCCTAATCCATAAGAAAATCTGTTTGGTGATGGATTCTCTCGGCATAGGGGTGGCCAACCTGTGACTAGAGAGCCACGTGCGATTCTTCAAAGAAAATATTGCAGCTCCTGCACCTGCACCTCGCGGGGCAGCGTGTTTCTGAGACAGAGACAGAGTTGTGGCATCCCGTGCTGAGATCAAAATTGCCATCTTCAAAGGGCAATGCCTGCTCTGCTCTTAAAAGGGCGGTGGCTCAACAACTTTTCTCCCTCGGCTCTTTGCATTGTATCCACCACTATTTTGGCTCTTTGTCTGTAACGGGTTAGCCACCCCTGTCTTGGCATCTGACCATATGCTACAAAAACACATTTTCTAAATGCTTGATATTTTCCAGACAAGAACAGAATTCCCACTTAACATCTAGGATATGGAAAAGGGATCTGGAGAAAAACAAGCATGAAAATACACTGAAATAGGGGGAAATCTAAGACCAATAATCATAAAGCTGGGATGAGGTCTCAATGTGACTGCCTTTTTCCCCCCCCACTAGAACATAAGATAGAGAAGCTATCAGAACATAGATCCTACAACAAGGAAGGCAGTTTTGATCAAGATATATTTTCAAGAAAGGCTTCTGCCAGAGGCTCATAAAGAGAATCCATGGGCTTTGTTAGGTCAACTTTTAGGTTCCATAAAAATAGAAGCTCCCTAATGGGGGGGTTTACCATGTCCTTAAGGAATCTGGAGACTGCAAGGAAAGAAAATATGTGTTTGTCCATAACATAATGTGAACAGATAACTGTTGTTCTATGGACTATAAGAAAGGCTACAGCTAAGCCCTGAGACTGTCTATAATTGCAAAGTGAAGCTCTTTATGGATTACAAAAGTGTCTCAAACTCAGAGCATAAAATGACCACATTAGTTAGGAGGTTCCTCCTCCACAATGCCAAGTGAAGTGTCTTTGGGTTGGAATGCAGAATCCTCCCCTTATTATTGACACAGGTCAGTAGAAAAGGGCAGCAAATATGGTAGATCCCTGGCCAAGTACACAAAATCTAGATATCACTGTTGACATGCCAAGTTGGGGCTATTAGTATGTGATGTCCACCATTATCTTCTTTATGACGCTGGGCAATAGGAGGACTGGAAGATGTAAAGGAATAGTCTCCAGGCCAGAAGACCCATATCAGATAGAGCTTTTGACTGTGGTGCTCTCATTCAGTATGGCTGGCATCTGATGTTTTGTTCACAGAGATCTTTTACCTGGTGAACCCATTGACGACATGGAGTACTGGTTTCACTGAATACTTGTGTTGATCTTGAGAGCATCTGCTAAGTGATCCTGCCTTCACATTTTCTTCCCCACCAAGGTGAAGAGCCACTAAGTGGTTTTGGTTCTTGAAGTATCACCTTCAAAATTGTCTTGCCTCTAATGAAAAGACAACATAAGCCTCCATGCGTGTAGGTCTAGTATGTAACCCTGACATTGTCTGTAAGCATCTACACTGCATCAAGCTGCAGGCCAAGAGAAAAGTCTTGACAGTACATCATATTCCTTAACATGGAGTCTGGGCTTCCAAGGGCTATACAGGTCATGTCTCAGATATCCAGGCAAACGTGTTATGATTATTTCCTATATCCTTAACTCACTATCTCCTGAATCTCTAGGCATTAAGGATAAACATTCTTATTTTTACTTTAAATGCACTTTAGTGCAGTGGAGTTAAGCAAAGTTCTGGTCCTGAGTTGAATCTTATAAGCTGGTATGTACTGATCCTTCGGAAATAGCATACCTGGTACTTCAGTGAGACTGTTCAGAGGATACATGAACCGTCTGAGGATGGCCACTACCGGGAATACTCCAGGGACATGGGGGTTCCTACCCATTACTATCCATACAGAGAGAGCAAACCTAGCAAGACCTGAAAGGTAGTCATTACCACAGACTTGTGATTCACTGCAGGAACAGACAAGGTTACTTCATACTAAAGGGAGGGTGGTGAGGAGGTACCATTAGATCCTGGATACTCATAGGGAACTTCACAGTGAATTATCTTAGGGCTGTGAACAAACCAAAAAACTGAAGTGGAAATGTGTCATCCCCCCCAGAGAACCACATATTCTTGATCTGAATGTAATAGCCACAAAAAAGTGGCCACTCAAGATCTAAGGCAAACAAATAGGCTCTTTAGGCAAAAACTTACGTCCCCTCAATGTCAGATGGGGAAGAGTTGAGAGGTCTTGTCTTCTTGTCTCTAACTCTTTCCTATGCTGCAGATCACACCAAGGGGTTTGATAAAGGACAACAAAACAAAATTGATGTCCTTCAGCTCTCTTGGATACAGGTGTTAATAAGAATGGAGTGAGATAGATATTCTTGGCCACTTAAAGAAAGCTGGAGCTGATAAGTAGAGCTAATTTATCCCTTGCCTGCATTTCTATCCCATCCAACTGAGGAGCTGATGTTTCCAGTGCTGTAGCCAGACTGTAGTGGCAGTATGCTTGCCCTTCTCCCCAACAGTTCCTCAAAAACAGCTGCTATTCACAGGGGTGGACAAATGAACAACCAATGTGATCTTCTGGTAAGGTGCCATCTGTATGTTCTTCTGGAGGGGACTCCCACAATCCCTCTGATAGACATTCATCCCATCCTCAAACTTATGTGAAAGGTCCCTTGACATCAAATTTTGCACAGGTGCTGGGTTTTAAATGTGTACTTGTAAAGGCATCTGTACCCAAGAACACCATTAGCATGGTGCTGAAAAGAGTATTATCAGTCTCCAGAAGGTCTTCCATAGAATGGCATATGCAGGGTCATATGCAGAAATGAATAGGGATGTGCATGAGATACTTCTATGATGACTGAATCTGGGGCTAAGGAAGGTGACTGGGGTCCTTGAGATCAAGTCAGGGGAAATTCCAGGTTTGATTTTAAATAGATTTTTATACAGGATTCATCCCCATAGCATATGAATACCTTCCAGTGGCACAGTAAGTTATGTAACTACATAGCTGTCACATCTGCTCTCTCTCTTTCCTAGGGGAAGAAGAACGTACAGCGGAGTATCTAATTTTGGTGTGGGATTGTAAATATACCAATTGCTGTATGTTTACATTAGAGAAACCAAGGTCAAAAAATGTGCCTTGTCTTTGGAGAGGAAAGTGCTGAGATTTGGATTGTCTTTAGTTCCTGGGGGAGTTAATTCCACAACTTCAGACCACCCCAAGAGGATGTTCTGTCTCCCACACAGCTGAACTTTACCTCTATTGTTGAGAAGTCCATTGTGCCTAAAGAAAGAAACTGAACTTGATTCAAAATTCTAAAGGAAGCTAAGGCAGACAGCAGAAAACAGGTACAATAGTCTGTGCCCTGAAGAGATGCGGTGCAGCATTTTGTATGAGCTGGACTTTCAGAGCTGAATGTTTCATGCCTGGATATAGTGCATCGCCACTGCCAAGAGGTGATGAAAAAAATGCATAACTAAGGCTACGTCTCCAACTTCATAGACTTCATGAAAATCACAAAGTTATCATTGTGTTGGACTTTTCCAACAGCAGAAAGGAAGAACTGGGCATTCTCGCACAGCAATCTCGTACTTAGTGTGCCTTATGTTAGAGCAACAGTTCAGAAGAGGACTTAATGTCTGTTTTTATTCAAGGCACAGTAGCAGACATGTGCACACACTTAGGGCTCACAGTGCATGTTCCAAGAGGCAACAACATTGGCTACTGGCTTGGTATAACCAGCCACCTAGTCCTCTACCTAAACTGCTGCTCTGATATTATGATGCTGTCACACACACATGTTCTGAGGCACAGCAAGCACAAAACTAGCATGCGTGGATGCCAGTTTCTGCCTCCCTGCTGTTGGAAAATCTGCAGCAGTTCAGTGGACAGGGGAAGACATTTGGTGGCCGTGCACAGTCTGCAAAAATCTGTACATTACTCAGGACAACCATGAATTTAAAAAAATACTGATTTTCTCAGGGCCTTACTCTCAGATTTCTCTGCAGTTTCAAATGCTGCAGACCTTCCCAAACATATGAGAAAGGATGTCTACTCTTTATTCATTGACAGGAGAAATCATCCATCCATCTCACTAAAGCAGTCGCCATTTTGAAATGGCCAGATTGTACCAGGCCAAGAATATTAGCTTCAACAGTGTCTGTATGATCTTGTTCAGGAATGGGTATCCTGTCTCTCAACAGTGGCTAATGTCAGGTGCCCCAGAGGAAATTAACAGAAAAAGTAACCAAGAGATCCATCCCCTGTTGCTCATTCTCAGCTTCTGTCAAACAGAAGCTAGGGATATCCTTCCTGTCCATCATAGCTAATAGCCATTGATGGACCTATCCTCCATGACTTTATCTAGCTCTTTTTTGAAACCTGTTATAGCCTCGGCCTTCACAATATCGTTTGGTAAGGAGTTGCATAGGTTGACTGTGCATTGTGTGAAGGAGAGGTTACTCACCTTGTGCAGTAACTGGAGTTCTTCGAGATGGTTGTCTCTATGGGTGCTCCACTTTAGGTGCTTCAGCACCACCGAGCCCAGGACGGAGATCTTTTACAGCAGTACCCCTGGCCGGCCGCGCATTCAGGAAGCCAGTATGGTTTTCTATACAGGCTACTGCACATGTGCGATTGGCCCCCCGCCACTCCTCCCCCCCCCCACCCCCAGCTCCTCAGTTCCTTCTCTGCCCTGGAGATGAAGAATCTCAAAGCAGTGGGCAGGAGGGAGGGTGGTGGAGCACCCACGGGGACAGTCCTTGAAGAAGGAGGAGAGGTTACTCACCTTGTGCAGTAACTGGAGTTCTTTGAGATGGTTGTCCCCATGGGTGAGTAACCTCTCCTTCTTCGAGGACTGTCCCCGTGGGTGCTCCATCTTAGGTGACTATGAAGCAGTGCTCATATGAGGAAGTGGGAGCTTCGGATGCTGAGATTGTGAGGCCAAAAGTATTGTGTGGCCAAACTTCGTGTTCGCGTCTGAGAAAATCTGCAGTGCATACTGTTGCGTGAAGGTGTGTATTGAAGCCCATATAGTGGCTCTACAAATGTTTTCCATGGAGACAGCTCGTAGAAACGCTGTCATGACTGCCATTGCCCGTGTCGAGTGTATCCATACAGTTGTTAACTCTTTTTAGGCTACGGCATATGCTAGTTTGATACAGCTAGATATCCACTTTGACAGTCTGATTAGATATAGGCAGTCCCTGTGACCTCTCTGTTGAAGAGATAAACAGCCATGGAGATTTCCTAAAGGGCTAAGTCCATAGTAAGTAAAACGCTAATGCCCTGAGGACGTCCCAGGTATGGAGAAGCTGCTTCTTCGTTTTCCTTGTGCGGTTTAGGAAAGAAGACAGGTAAATACATAGATTAGTTGCAATGGAATTTGGTAAGTACTTTGGGAAGGAATTTGGGGTGGGTTCCAAGCATGACCTTGTAGAATACAGTGTAAGGTGGGTCTGACATCAAAGCTGCTATTTCACCTACTTGTCTCACCAATGTGATTGCAACGAGGAATGCCACTTTCATACAAAGATGCAAGATCAAGCAGGTGGCAAGCGGCTCAAAAGGTTTTCCCATGAGCACTTTCAGTACCAGATTTAAGTCCCACGCTGGGGTTGGGTCCTTATGGGGGGGAGGAGATAGGTTGTCTAGACCCCACATAAATCGTTTGATTGATGAGTGGTATTGAGGGAGAAACCCGTGCTATGTAATTCTAACAGGTATTGTAAAAAGTAAGATACGTCCGTGTGAGGAGGTTCACATCTGTGGGCTGTGTACCAGAACTGGAACTTCTTCCATTTCTGAGCATGTCTCTCTCTCACTGCAGGTTGTCTGTAGTTGGTGAGGCCAAGCTGCACCAGTTCCATGAATACCCTTTCTGATGGAGTCAGCCAGGAAGCATCCACACCCGCAAATGTAATTTGTGGATGTGCGGATGGAGGATTCGACTGTTCTGTTGAGCCAGCAACATACATACTGACGGGAAGCGATATGGTGGCAGTACGCTCATCCATAACAGGTATGGATACCAGGTTTGTCTGGGCCAGTTTGAGTGTTATAAGTATCACTTTAGCCCTGTCCCATCTGATCTTGAGGATCACTTTTTGTATTAGAGGGAAGGGAGGGAACGCGTATGCTAAGTGTGCATTCCATTCTATGCTGAACGCATCCCCCAGAGACTCTGGACCTATGCCTGCTCTGGAGCAGTAGCGTGGGCATCAGGAGTTATTGCTGGTCACGAAAAGGTCTACTATTGGGAAGCCCCATTTCTTGAAGAGGTGATTGAGGATTGTTTTCCTCATCTCCCATTCGTGGTTTTGAGGAAACTCTGCTTTGCTTGTCTGCCAGTATATTGTCTTTGCCTGGCAGGTATGTCACAGTCAGCTGTATGTTCCATGGAATGCACCATTCCCAGAGACTCAGTGCTTCCTGGTACAACTGGTAAGAGCATGCTCCTCCCTGTCTGTTGATGTAGTACATAGTTGAGATGTTGTCTGTGAGTATCTGTACTGTTTTGCCTCGAATGGTAGGGAGAAAGTGGAGGCACACATTCCTTACTGCCATTAGTTCCAGCACATTTGTGTGTTGTCTGGTCTCGTTCAGTGTCCATTGTCCTTGTACGTGTTTGTGGGGCAGGTGCGCTCCCCAACCTAGGAGGGAGGCATCTGTGGCGATTGTCACTGACAGGGAAGGCTGCTGAAAAGGGACTCCTGCACACATGTTGTCATGTACCGTCAACCATGAGAAGTTTTTATGTAGTTGGGCATAACAAGGTTCTTGCTCAACTGGTGAAGGTGAGGTCGATGTACCATGCATAGCCACAGCTGTAGTGGTCTCATTTGTAATCTGGCATATTGGACCACAAAGGTGGCAGCTGATGTGTCCCAGTATTTGCATGCAAGATTGTGCACTTATGCCTGGGCATGACTGTGCTGTCTGTATGAGGTGTTTGAGAGACAGCCATCGGTTGTGAGGTAAGAATGCCCTGGCTTTTGTGCAGTCTAGATATGCCCCTATGAACTCCAGGGTCTGGGAAGGAGAGAAACTGCACTTTGCTATATTGAGCATCAGGCCCAGTTTGCCAAAGCTGTCTCTGGACATGGAGACAGCTTGCTGTGTTTCTTGTTGAGCGGGCCCTGTAATGAGGCAGTCATCAAGGTAACGGAATATTGCAACGTTGTTCCTGCGTAAGTGGGCGGTCACAACTGCCAGAACTTTTGAGAAGACCCTTGGGGCTGTGGAGAGGCCGAAAGGTAGTACCCTGAATTGAAAATGTCTGTGTTTTATTGTGCAGCAAAGATATGGAAATAAGCATCTTGAAGGTCGAGGGTAGACATCCATGCTCCTTTCTCCAGGGTAGGTATAATCATAGCCAACGTAACCATCTTGAAGCACTGGAATTGGACATATCGGTTTAGTTTGTAGAGATCTACTATCGGTCTCCATCCCTCTGACTTTTTGGTTGTAAGAAAATAATGGGAGTAAAAACTCCTTCTCCTGTGCTGTTTGGGGACCTCCTCTATCGCTCCTATGGCCTTGAGGTGGTCCGCCTCTTGTAAGAGTAAGGCCTTGTGAGCAGGGTCCCTGAAGAGGGACCGGGGCAAAGAGGGGACAAGATGGGGGGATGAATGTGAAGGGGATTCAGTAACCGTTTCTTATGATTTCCAACACCCGCTTGTCAGTGGTGATGTCCTGCCAGGATGGATAAAAGTTGGCTCGTCTGTTGCCAAATGATGCAGATGGCTTTGTTTGCTGCTCTGGAGATTCAGGTGATATCAGATCCTTGACCGATCTACTGATTCTGTATATGCTATTCATGTACTTGTACAGTATCTGTATGTGGTTATAAATATGTACTCTGTATTGATGCTGGAAAATTCTCTGTGTGAGGCAGAGCAATGTGCCAGGAATGTTCATTCAATGGCTATGCTAATTAGTGCAAGGCTCCATGGACAATAGATCTCTAAGTGCCAGACACACACTTGAAGGAATGTGTCTGGCTATCTGCAACCAGCCAGGGCATAACGGCTGCAAGCATGTGACCTGCTACAGCTTGGAAGAGACCAGGGATGGATATATAAGTGCCATATGGCACTCTCCATCTTGTCTTGAGTTCAGCTCCTGATTCCAGATTCAGCCTTGAAGGGAACAACGAGCCGGGAAGAACCGTGGACCCATCTTGTCATAGGATGTACATCAGAGACTTTTAAGATAGCAGTTTATAACATCTCTGCTAAGAGCCTGTATCAAGAACTGGGTGATTTGATCCATATAACGTATTTTCTTTAACAACCTTACTCTCATTCTTTTCTTTCCTTTAGTAATAAACCTTTAGATTGTAGATTCTAAAGGATTGGCTCAGAATGATCTTGTGGGCAAGATCCAAAGTGTAAATTGACCTGGGAACTGTGGCTGGTTTCTTGGGACTGGAAGAACCCGTTCAGGGCAGGTGAGATTGGGTTCTATAATCCCTCACCTGTGTGTTAGGTCCAGGGCTGATTGGGGCAGAGGAAGAGCTGGGATGTCAGAGGGGTTTTAATCGAGGCTTCAAGCTGACCAGACTGGCAGCTGAAGCGCTCAGTGTGACTGGTTTTGACCTATTTGGGAAGGTATGCGGGTCTGGAGCTGTAAGGAGCCCCGAGTTTGAGCAATTCACCCTGAGCAGACACCCTCAGCTGTGCCCAGAGCCGGCCCAAGCTACAGGCTGACCAGGCTACCGCCAGGGGTGCGCCACTGTAGGGGGCGCTGCATGGAGCTGCCGGACCGGGCGGGGGCAGGGCCGCACATGCGCCAGGCGCACGAATGGCTCGGGCCGGCCCTGGGTCCATCACACCCACTTCGTCAGATGCACGTAGTGGAAATTTCCAGAGGCAGGTATAAATATGCAGGCCAGAATCAGGCTAGAGATGACGGGGTGGATCCAATCAGGGAGGATGAGGTCCACTTCTAGTAGCTGATCTGGAGGTGTGAATTCCAAGAGAGGAAAAGCTGCTTTTGTAGTTAGCGAGCCATTTCAGTCTTTGTTTAATCTTGAGTTGATTGTGTTAAACTTGAAGATGAACTGTAGCTCAGCAGTTTCTCTTTGAAGTCTGGTCTTGAAGTTTTTTTGCTGCAGGATGGCTACCTTTAGATCAGTAATTGTGTGTCCAGGGAGATTTAAGTCTTCCCCTAAAGGTTTTTGTATGTTGCCATTGCTAATATCGGATTTGTGTCCATTGATTCTTTTACGTAGGGACTGTGGCCGATGTATATAGCAGTGGGGCATTGTTGGCACATGATGGCATATATTACGTTAGTAGATGTACAGGAGAATGAACCAGTGACAGTATGGCTGATCTGGTTAGGTCCTGTGATGGTGTTGCTGGTGTATATATGTGGGCAGAGTTGGCACCGAGGTTTGTTGCATGGAGTGGTTCCTGAGTTAGAGTTATTATGGTGCGGTGTGTAGTTGCTGGTGAGAATATGCTTCAGGTTGGCAGGTTGTCTGTGGGCAAGGACTGGCTTGCCTCCCAAGGCCTGTGAAAGCGAGGGATCATTGTCCAGGATGGGTTGTAGGTCACTAATGATGCGTTGGAGAGGTTTTAGCTGAGGACTGTAGGTGATGGCCAGTGGTGTTCTGTTGGTTTCTTTCTTGGGCTTGTCCCGTAGCAGGCGGCTTCTGGGTACACGTCTGGCTCTGTCAATCTGTCTCCTCACTTCCTCGTGTTGGTATCGTAGTTTACAGAATGCTTGTTGAAAATCTTGTAGGTCTCTGTCTGAGGGATTGGAGCATATGTGGTTGTACCTCAGTGCTTGGCTGTAAACAATGGATCATGTGGTGTGTCCGGGATGGAAGCTGGAGGCATGCAGGTAAGCATAGTGGTCGGTAGACTTTCGGTATAGGGTGGTGTTGATGTGACTGTCACTTATTTGCACCATGGTGTCCAGAAAATGGACCTCCCGTGTAGACTGGTCCATGCTGAGGTTGGTGGTGGGGTGGAAGCTGTTGAAATCGTGGTGAAATTTTTCCAGAGTCTCCTTCCCCTGGGTCCAGATGATGAAGATGTCATCGATGTAGTGTAGGTAGAGAAGGGGCGTAAGTGGACGAGAGCTGAGGAAGCGTTGTTCCAAGTCAGCCATAAAAATATTGGCGTATTGTGGGGCCATGCGGGTGCCCACAGCAGTGCCACTGGTCTGAAGGTATATATTGTCACCAAATCTGACATAGTTGTGTGTGAAGATAGATTCACAGAGTTCAGCCACCAGTTGTGCTGTGGCATCATCAGGGATACTGTTCCTGACAGCTTGTACTCCATCTGCATGTGGGATGTTTGTGTAGAGAGCCTCTACATCCATGGAGGCTAGGATGGTGTTTTCTGGAAGAGCACCAATGCATTGTAGTTTTCTCAGGAAATCCGTAGTGTCACGGAGGTAACTGGGAGTGCTGGTGGCGTAGGGTCTGAGTAGAATTGGAATTCCAAGAGTCTTCTCTTGGAATTCACACCTCCAGATCAGCTACTAGAAGTGGACCTCATCCTCCCTGATTGGATCCACCTCGTCATCTCCAGCCTGATTCTGGCCTGCATATTTATATCTGCCTCTGGAAATTTCCACTACATGCATCTGATGAAGTGGGTCTTTGCCCACAAAAGCTTATGCTCCAACACTTCAGTTAGTCTATAAGGTGCCACAGGACTCCTCGCCGCTTTTGCAGATTCAGACTAACACGGCTAGCCCTCTGATACTTAATGTTCTGAGGACAGCCCGGGGGTCCTTCAACATGTTAAAGAGATGTATCTGTGCCCTCCACAAACAGTTTTGTGCCTTCAAACACCAGGTCCTTCACTGTGTCCTGAACCTCTCTCAGAAAACCTGACTGTTGCAGCCATGATGCCCTTCTCATGACTACAGCGGATGCAGGAGATCTAGATGCAGTGTCTGAGGAGTCCAGCGCATCTTGAAGCGCTGTGCGTGTATAAGCGTATCCTCTTTGACGTTTGCTTTGACTTTTTCTGATTTGATGTCCTTGTTCTGATTTGGAATGTCCTCAATAAAGGTTGACATTTGATCAAAGATGTGATGCGTGCATTTTGCTAAGAGGGCTGTGTAATTAGCTATTCTCATCTGTAGGCTTGCGGAAGAATAAGCCTTTTTACTCCCATTACATCCAGTCTCTGTCATTGGGGGCTAAGTGTAAGTTTTGTTTCCTGCCCCTTTGAGTAAGTGCCTCCACTACCAGAAAATTTGGTGTCGGGTGGGAGAAAAGGAATTCTGCCCCTTTGGGAGCTACATGATATTTCTTATCCGTTCTCTTATATACCGGGGGAACTGTGGCTGGGTATTCCATACCACTTTTGCCAGATCCATTAATATCTCATTCATCAGGATGGCCAATTTTGAATATGGAGATGCTTGTAAAAAATTCATCAACTTGTGCTGGGTTTGGGGGGCATCTGAAAGCGTGATGTCTAATGTCTCTAACACCCTCTTGAAAGGCCTTAGCATCATCACCTCCTGTGGTGGCTGGGGCCATTAATGTGTCTTCAAGGGACTTGTCAGTGGCTTGCTCTGGAAGGAAGGAGGGAAAACTACTTTCCTCATCCGTGATATAGCTCTCTTGATCATCTGAGTCAGAGATGCAATGCAAATAACTTATGGGCTGAGTCTGTGACTGGGTTGTCACAGGTTCAGGCTATGGCAGCGTGCACCGTTGCTGCCTATAAAAAAAAAAAAAAAAAAAAAAAGAGATAGATCCCAGTATGGCCAGTTAGATACAACTGGCAGTGAGAGCCACTGTGGGAGGTGCCTGTGAGAGATATCTAGTCGAGTTTGCAGTGGGAACAGGTTGGTGTTCTAATATATGATCCCTGCTCCTCCTCACCAAGGGCACCTGTGGGCAAGCTGCATGGGTTAACTGTAAGTGTGCCCCGCAGATTGTGTGAGGTCCCGTCAGTGCCAAAGAGAAGCGTGCTCGGGACATAGTGCACTGCCAACTCTGCTGCCTTAGTCAACTGTGGTAGGAGGGGAGGGAGAGCAAATGCCAGCAGCTGTGAGGCTTGAGGCATTTGCATATCTGCCTGCCTGCTGTGCTCAGCATTAGCTATTCTCTGGTGCGGAATGTGTGGCACCAGCTGTGGAAGATTGGCAGAGCTCAGTACTGGGGGCGTAGGCAGCTGTTTTCGCACCACCCCTCTGAGCCCTGAGTGGGCGTTCGGTACCGATGTGGAGGCTTTATCTTTTGCCCCATTCGGTACCATGGTTGAAGCACGGGAAGCGTGCTTTGCCTCCCGGCTTTTCTCTCTGTCAGCAGCTTTTGCTTTTAGCTTGTCCGCAGCCTTTTTTGCAGCTGGCTGGGACAGCTCAGCAGTGGCAACTGACCGCTTCCTGAATGGAGAGTCAGTGCCTGACGGAGAATGAGCCCTTTTATTGAGGTTACTCATCCTTTGATCTTCGGGCTTGACCTGGAGGGAGCCATTATCTCCAACCCCATAACTGGTGATACATGACAGGTTGGGGTGGAGTGTGCCTTTCCGCAAGAAAAGCTGTCATTTTTCTCTATGGTGAGGAGTTTTGTTCAGAGCACTCTTGCTCTCTTGGAGCGGCTTGTCAGTTGCTGACAGTGAGGGCTGCTTTTCCTGAAATAAAGCTGCCCTAAACAGCAGAGGCACTTATCGTGTCTGTCAGACATAGATAAGGCTGCTTTACAAATGGAGCAGTACTTGAGGTCAGGCGAGTCAGTCATATCCCGCTGAGATGCGGAAGGAAGGATGGTTGAGGGAAGCGGCTGCTTCTCTTTCAGTCGTCCTTTTTTTTGTTCCTCAGTCCCACTTCCTCAGATCAAATAGTGGAAGAAAATAGTCACAACCATATATACCAAGGGATACAATTAAAAAAATGAACACATATGAAAAGGACAATTCACATTTCAGAACAGATGGGGGATGCGGGGGGGGGGGGAGGGAAGGAAGGAAGGTAAGTGTCTGTGAATTAATGATATTAGAGGTGGGGAAAGTTAGATGTCTGTGAGCTAATGGTATTAGAGGTGATAATTGGGGAAGCTATCCTGGTAATGGGTAAGATAGTTGGGGTCTTTGTTCAATCCGCCCCCCCCCCCCCCCCGGAGAGTGTCGAATTTTAACATGAATGACAGTTCAGAGGATTCCCTTTCAAGTGCAGATGTAAAAGGTCTTTGTAGAAGAACGCAGGTGGTGAAGTCGCTGAGACAGTGTCCTTTCTGGTTGAAATGGCAAGAAATAGTTTTTTCTTTGTGGTCTTGTCTGATATCTGTTTTGTGGGCATTAATCCTTTGGCAAAGTGTCTGAGACGTTTGTCCAATGTACATAGCAGACGGACACTTTCGGCACATGATAGAATAAATTATATTTCTGGATGCGCAGGAATATGTGTTCTTGATCTTATAACTCACTTATTTTTTGTTTGTTTGTTTTTTCTTCTTCTAAACTATCTAAACAAACTACTTAACACTGACTAAACTTAAGTGGCTAACTGCTAAGGTAACTATTTCCAGAGTAGATAAGATAAGGCTTAGAGGGAGACTGCTGGAGCTGTCACCAAAGCCAGCAGCAGTAGAGAAGGAACTGGGAGGGGCGGTAGTATGTGCAGTAGCCTGTATAGAACACACACCAGCTCCCTGTGTGCGTAGCCGGCCAGGGGTACTGCTGTAAAAGATCTCCATCCAGGGCTCAGCGGCGGTGGAGCACCCACGGGGACAGTCCTTGAAGTAGTAGTACTTCCTTTTATTTGTTTTAAACCTGCTATCTATTAATTTCATGTGATGACCCCTAGTTCTTATGTTAAATAACTCTTCTTTATTCACTTTTTCCACACAAGTTGTGATTTTATAGCTCTCTATCAGATCCCCCCTTAAACATCTCTTTATCAGGCTTTAAAGTCCCAGTCTTATTTTTCCTCTCCTCATATGGCAGCTGTCCATGCCCCTAATCATTTCTGTTGCCCTTTTTTGAACTTTTTCCAATGCCAAGATATCTTTTTTGGAGGCCGTATCTGCATACAGTGTTCAAGATGTGAGCATATCAAGGATTTATATAGAGGCAATAAGATATTCTCTATCTCTATCCTTTTCTTAATTCCTAACGTTGTTTGCTTTTTTGACTGCTACTGCACATTGATTGGATGTTCTCAGAGAACTACACTTGAACCTCTAATCCACCAACCCTAGGAAAAAGGGAATGCTAGATTAAAATTTTTCTGGGCCGGGGGGTGGGGGGGTGGGGGGGGCTGCGGTGTCAGGTCTTGAGGGGGATAGGGTGTAGCACTTATCTGGCATCCTGCTCCTGGGGGCACATGTTACTGCTACTCACACGCACCACCCCCTGCCTCTGTGGGAGCAGTGAGGAAAAGCCTCATGGAAAGTGCATCACTGTGCAGCCGTTCCCCCAGCTTCCTCCTCCATACCACAGGTGTTTCCAGATTAGGGACACCCACAGTTCATAGGGTCACGTGTATCCACAATAACTCTCTCTCAAGTGGAAATAGCTAATTTAGTCACCACTATATTATACATAGAGGTGGGATCATATTTTCCAATATGTATTACCAGGGCTCGACAAACTGCAGTGAGATCTACTCCCCAGCCCCACACCACGCATGTGCCAGATTGGTACTGCACATGCGCGCAGCGCCAGTGAACGGGACAAACAGGGCGACCAGCTGAAATCTACTCACCACGGGCAAGTAGATACAGCGATATGTCGAGCCCTGTGTATTACACTTTGCATTTATCAATATTAAAATTCATTTACCATTTTGTTGCCCAGTCACCTAGTTTTGGGAGATCTTTTTGAACAAAATCCAGCCTGCAGGCATTCAGCCTATCAAGCATTTCTCTCTGGCCTGCCCAGCTGATTAAAGTATGCATAATTATAGCAGGCAGCTTGTGTTCAGCTGCCCCTCCACCCATCTTGCTCCAACCTGCAGCTGACCTAATCCCAGGATCTCCTGCTAGCTGTGCAGAGTTGGGAGAGAGGGTGAAGGGGAGTGCTGAAGTCAAGGTGTCTCTGTACCCGCTCTTTGCAGAGCAGGGGTTGGGGAGAACACACACAGAGAAACTGCTCCAATTTGAAGTATGGATTGTAAGTGACACAGGCATGTCTGTCTTAAGAGGCAGTTTCTTAAATTTCAGTTTGTTCTCTCCCTCCCTCCCTAGCAGGAGGCAATTATCAAGACAGGACAGCTTTCCAGGTTTTAGACAGAACGTGGCTTTTCTCAGAAACTTACCAGCAGCCGCCAGAACATGCACACTGTCACTCACACGCACCCAGTTCGTGCCACACTGTCTGAGCCCCACACACACTCACTGCCACACACACTCTTCCGTCTTTGTGCCACACCCACTCAATCTGTATCAAAGTCTGTCACACATACAGTGTCTCTCTCTCTCTCTCTCTCTGTAGCCCCAGCTCTACCCTTTCTGCCTGGGACCCCTCCTCCTTACGAGGGGCTTGAAGCCAGCCTGTGGCCACATAAAATTCATGAAGTGGCTCCCCTGCAAAAATGATTGCCTGCCCCTGCTTTTGAAGCTCTTCACAGTCCGCTTTGGACTTAACTATCTTGAGCAGATTTGTATCACCTACAGATTTTGCCATGTCACTATTTTCACCAGGGCTACTCAACTTTGGATGCCCCACAGTCCACAATGATACTCACAGCACATGCTGAGGGCCACAACTTAAGTGTGGTTGCATATATATGCAAATAGCTTCTTTCACACTGACAGGCATGAATACAAAGCACTGACCACAATGTCCCAGTGCTCCCAGCACCTCCTCTGTTGGGGCTAGAAATGCTGACACCCTGTACCCACCTGCTCCAGCCAGCCTTCTGCTTGAGTCTTTCAATGTTCACCCTACCTGGGAGACACCTAACCATTGTGGAGAGTGTTCCCAGTGGAGGCCATGTTCAAAGGATCCCACTCGCGGGCCGTGTGTTGAGCCCCACATAAACCCAAAACTCCCCGCAGGCTGTAAACAAATGGGCCACAGGCCACATGTGGCCTGCAGGCTGCATGTTGAGTATCCCTGTTTTACACCTTTCTCCAGATCATTTATGAATATATTGAACAGGACTGGTCCCAGTACAGACCCCTGGAAGACAACATTAGTTAAGACTCTCTATTCTGAAAACTGACCATTTATTCCTACCCTTTGTTTCTTATCTTTTAAGCAGTTAACCATCCATAAGTGGACCTTCCCTGTTATCCCATGACAGTTTACTTTGCTTAAGAGTCTTTGGTGAAGGACCTTGTCAAAGGCTTTCTGGAAATCTATATCCACTGGATCCCCCTTGTCCACAGGCTTACTGACCCCCTCAAAGAATTCTAGTTGACTGGTGATGCAAAATTACCCTTTACAGAAACCGTGTTGACCTTTTTGCAAAAAATTATGTTCATCTATGTTTGACAATTCTATTCTTTACTAGAGTTTCAACCAATTTGCCCCATTCTGAACTTAGATTTATCGGCCTATAAGTGCCAGGATCCCCTGTAGAGTCCTTTTTAAGAATTAGCATCACATGAGCTATCTTCCAGTCATTTGGTACAGAAGATTATTTAAATGGTAGGTAACAAGCAGTTGCTAGTTCCAGAATTTCATAAATGAGTTAACTCTTGGGCGAACGTCATCTGGTCCTAGTAAATTATTACTGTTTAGAGGCGGTTTTGGAACAAGTTGATACATGACACCTCAATTTGGGACTGTTTCTCAGATTTGTCACCTAAAAAGAATGGCTCAGATTTGGAAACCTCCCTCACGTCATCAGCCCTGAAGACCAATGCAAAGAATTCATTTACTTTCTCCACAATGACCTTATCGTCCTTCAGTACTCCTTTAGCATTTTGATTGTCCAGTGGCCCCACCGGTTGCTTAGCAAGCTTCTTGCTTCAGATGTACTTAAAAGTTTGCTATTATTTTTTGAGTTTTTGGCTAGCTGTTCTTCAATTTCCTTTTTGGCCTTCCTAATTATATTTTTATACTTCGTTTGACAGAGTTTAGGCACCTATTTTCCTCGCTACGATTTAAAACTTCCACTTTTTAAAGGATTCTTTTTTGTTTCTCACTACGTTTTTACTTAGCTGTTAAGCCACAGTGGTATTTTTTTGGTTCTCTTACTATGATTTTGTAATTTGGAGTATACATCAAAGTTGAACCTCTATTATGGTGTCTTTCCATGCATTTTGCAGAGATTACATTTTCGACACTGTACTTCAGTGTCAAACTGCTTTTTATATTTATATAGAATATATACTTGAATGTTTGCTGATGAGATAAGCTAGCCAAACCTTACTTACTGTTTTTGGCAATGTTGGATCAACAGTTGTTTCACTATACCCAATGGCTGCATAGAGTTTAGCTTTTTCTTCAAGTGTCATCAATTCTTCAAGACCTGCCACATTATAAAACATTTATTATGTCTGCAGTATGCATTTCCACACCCACACAAAAAAAACAATGCAGCTGTCTTTGTACAACTACAGGTTGGACCTCCTAGGTCCTGCACCCTTGGAATCTTACTGGCCCCAGATGAAGGATTTTGCTGGACCAAGGAGGTCATTTCTGGCTCCCCTGCTTCCAGCCCCACCTCTTTCCTAACCCCTCAATCGGGCTTTCTGGCTCCCCCTGCAGCCTTGCCAGCTCATGGCTCCTTTCCTCCCCCAGCAGCCCAGCTGAGCCACACTTTCAACTTTCTAGTTCTCGCCCCCTTCCCAGCGCAGCACAGCCGAGCTGCATGTTGCCCCCATCCCGCATCATAAGAACGGCTGTACTGGGTCAGACCAAAGGTCCTTCTAGCCCAGTATCCTGTCTGCCGACAGTGGCCAGCAACAGGTGCCCCAGAGAGGGTGGACTGAAGACAACGATCAAGCGATTTGTCTCCTGCCATCCCTCTCCAGCCTCTGACAAACAGAGGCCAAGGACACCATTTTATCCCCTGGCTAATAGCCTTTTATGGACCTAACCTCCATGAAATTATCTAGCACCACACTCCCAACTCCCCACCTCTAGCAAGTAGACCCAGAGACATGAAGCGCTAATCAATGTATGCTTGCAGAATCAGACTTTAAAATATATCTTGAAGCAAGTTTGTGGACTCAGAACTAGTTTCAACCTTTCCTCAGAAGGGGGAAAAAGAATAATGATAACACCTGCCTATTGTGCAGCACGCGGCATTGTGTAGACAACCTTCCTCAAGTCAAAGAAAGTACTGACGACTAAAAATGGAAAAGTTTATTATGGAGGCAGCAATTAAGGTTTCATGTTTAGATTTGAAAATCAATAGGGATGGGATAAAGCAATTGGTCTGAAAGTATTTGGCTAAAACTTGTCAGAAGAAGAATTTAGAAGCTAAACTTTCATATTGGAAATTAATCCAAAAATAGTTGGTTTAGATTTCACAACAGATTTAAAAATCTTCAGCCACTGCCTTCTTACTACAGAAAATATGTAATGGATTTTCCTTATAGTTGACCATCTGAAAGTTTTCACGGGTGTTATTAATGAATTGTTATAGATCAACAAGAACAAGTCAGTCTAATTAAAGATTGCCACACAATACCTATGCACAAGATGGGTGGAATGCAAATTAAGGTTCCACAGGCAAATACTGGCATTTCCTAATTTTAAATGCTTGACTTTGAAACCTAACACTGTTCTCTTAACACAGCCTTGTGTGTGTTCAAAATGGAAACAACACAGTCTGAAAAATCAGAATGTGTGTAATCAAACTGAAGTTGAAGTCACTGACCATCACAAGAGCCCTCCCTCTGCACTGCTACTGCATCTGAATGACTCCCAGATCAGCAATCACATTTCATACCCAAAATTGTATGTTTTATTGAAAGTTTTATTTCCTTTTCTTCAAGTAACTCCTGAGAAACCTTAGTATTGAATACTATGACAGCAAGTATTTGCCACACACTCACCCTATCAGATCAATCAGTAAATACATAATTTAACAAAAGGCTATTAGAAATGCTGATTTACCATTCCTTATAATCCTCCCATTTAGTCTCCTGCTGGATGCATTTCAGAAGATTTCGTACAGCTAACAGAGGAGACATTGCTGCACTGGCATAATCTCATGTCCTATCATGCTGCTGTACAAAGAACAACAAATGAAAGGAGGTCTTAACCAGTGTTCCATCTAAGCTACTCAACAATACCCCTTCACAGGTCATTAAACAACCCTGACCGATCAGAGGCTTAGGGCCAGCTGACTAACTAGGAGGGGCTGATTAATCACCTGTGAAGCTGTGCTGCCCCACACCTTAAAGGG
The DNA here is from genome assembly GCF_052426305.1 of Pelodiscus sinensis. Lineage (NCBI taxonomy): Eukaryota > Metazoa > Chordata > Testudines > Trionychidae > Pelodiscus > Pelodiscus sinensis. The sequence goes on along the minus strand of NC_143057.1, from coordinate 37,720,001 downwards.
AACACTGTCTTAACTTGCTTGTCTGCATCCAAAGAAGACCATTTTAAGGGTCTCTCTTTTCGAAAATTTGTGCAATTGTTTAAATGACAATTGTTTAAATGAACCCAACAAGTCTTAAAATTATTCCTTAAGCAAAGATTATGAACTATATTTAATTAGCAGGGGTTAGAAATAAAAAAATAAATGGATTCAAATTCTCAAGTTTCAAGAGGCATTTTGTGACTGCCTAATTTTTTGATTTTAACCTTACTGTCTCTCTAGAGTTTAAATAAACTAGTTCAGAGGATCACAAACAAAAGTATTTTACAACTAAAATGTATTCCACTCATCAGGGCTTCCCTTTACTTCATCTAGTCTTATGATGTTTAAGGGTTTCTACCCTCACTCCACCAAAGCAAACAGAATAGTAAATATACAGTTGAGACCCCACAAAAAACTTTCATTGAAAACAAGTCTCCTAAATTATGGTTTAAAAATACAGTAGTTCTATTTTAAATCCAAACAGATCCACTTCCTAATTTTCTATCATAAACCTAAAGATTTTTTGGCTTTGCTTCCCCATTCCCAAATCCTTTCAGGTCATCTACCAGATAATCATTTAAGTGAGTTGCAATGTAATAAAATACGTAATATGACCAGATTAATAAAGGGAATTAGTGTAAAAAAATTAAATAAGTTACTTTTCAGTAACCAATGTTTTCTGACTAAATTATCTCTCCAATGCCCCATTTTTAGTAGAGCAGGATGATGCAAACTTCAAACAATGGCCAAGAGCGGAAAGAAAAAAAGAATTATACAAAATACAATTAAAAACCTAGAGACTTCTCAATGTGCAACAACATCCTTGAGAATAACAATAGAAGAAAGTCTAACAACAAAGATTATAGGACATTTTCTAATAGCAACATTACAAAAAACTCAAGACTCTTTGGTATAGACCAGCTTTTCCATCAAGTCCAATTTATGGTGAGAGAAAATTACTACTACTAAAATAAAATAAAATAAGACATACTTGCACCCTTTATTTCTTGTTTCGTCTCATCATTTCTTTCTCCTGCCCAACCCCATATCCAACTGAACCAACCGCCAGAATTTTCATCATCTTGTTTTACGCCTGGTCTGTAAATCTTTAATCCAGCTTTAGTTACCTGTCATTTTAAAATAGCTCAGTTAAATTCTATACATGTGTTAAAGAGTAGGTAAAAAATATAAATACAGGTCATGATTCAGTGTCCCAAAGCAAAAGGAATGAATTCATGACAAAGATGACATTTATCTTTTGGTTTATATTCTTGTATAGTTTTTCAGACACAGTAGACCCAATATCAAATCATGTCTCAATTTTCATTAAGGTAACTCAGTGAAGTGAGTGATAAAGTGGAAGAAAATTAATCTCTTTCAAGTCACCAAATGCCTTTATTATAAGCTTTCCACATAAGCCAGGCATTCTTCTCTCAAACCCAACTACACAAAATATTCCATGATAATTTAATATATTTATTATACAACATACAAAATGTACATTAAAATTAAGTTATTTAGAACATAAAGTCAAGTATTACAAAGCCAGGAAAGGCCACATTTAGGTTTGTTCATACAGCCTCAGTTCTCGCTCTTTGGCCATCCAAACTATGCACTGACTAATGAAGTTAATCCTGTAAAAATAGCGTTTGATTGCATTTTTAAAGACCATATAATCACATTTCATATATACTGAGGCAAAAGAATGAACAGCATATTGGGCTGCATCAGCAGATCAAAGGACATGATTATTCCTCTCTATGTGGCAGAGGTGAGGCCACTCCTCGAGTATTACATCCAGTTTTGGACCCCCACTACAGAAAGGATATGGACAAACTGGATAGTGTCCAGTGAAAGACAATGAAAATGTTTAGGGGGTTGGAGCATGTGACTTATGAGGAAAGGCTGAAGGAACTCATCATAATTAATCTGCAGAAGAATGAGAAGGGATTTGATTGTAGTGTTCAACTACCTGAAGGAGGGGTTCCAAAGAGAATGGAGCAAGGCTATCCTCAGTGGCAGCAGATGACAGAACAATAAGCAATGGTCTCAAGTTGCAATAGGGGAGGTCTAGGTTAGATATTATGGAAAACTATTTCACTACAACGGTGGTGAAGCTCTGAAATGGGTTGCCTAGGGAGTTGGTAGAATCTCCATCCATAAAGGTTTAAGTCATGCTTGATAAAGCCTTGGCTGGAATGACTTAGTTGAGGCTGGTCCTGCTTTGAGAAGAAGAGGGTTGGGACTAGATGGCCTCCTGAGGTCTCTTCCATACCTCATCTGATATGATTCTATGAAAATTAAGGTTTGTATACACAGACAAAATTACGACAACTGGAGAACTAGCAAGTCCTAATTTACAGGTGCTTGACTTTGTAACCTAAATAATATTTTTAAATATATTTTGTACATTGTTTTGTAGTTTCTCCCCCCTGCTAAAGAATGAGCTGAGTAAATTACCAAGTGGAAAACCTTGATTTAAATAATTAAAATTAATCAACTTTTCTAAAAAGGGGGAGGATTCTCATTTGTTGGTATAACCATTAAAACATCAATTAAACAGACCCTTTGCCCTAAATTTGGCACATCTTTTTGCTGCCTAGATGATTTGATACAACTAATGACATCAGAGATCAAAGAAGTAACAGATTCCATGAATTTCTACCATCTCCATGATTTCTGCAGCTGCTAGTTTGGCTGGCTCCGGGGTCAGTTGCTCAGGTAGCTCTAAGGCCAGATGCATCTTAGACTGAGCTTTGGCTTCTGCTGCTGCCAGATAACTTCTTTCCATTTTGATCCCCATGTTGAAATGAAGGCGCTCATAACAATAGCATTTGATCAGATATGAATTTTTTTTCTATTTTGTTTCTTCATTCAACTTTTCCTATTTTTTCAAATATGCCAAATTGAATGGTACCAGAGAAAGTTGCTCATACGCAGGTTATAATATAAATTATCTATCTGTATATTAAGCACACAAATGCACTATTGTGCTACAGTATACCATCAAAAAGATAAGCTAAAGCAAAAACACATCTACAAACTAGGCTATAAAACTCTAAATTCATAGGGTCTAGAGAGTTCACATTTATGAATTTCTACTGATAAAGTTAGTTTTAGATCCAAGATCAGAAGCATCGCTGTAGCATAAGACTTATGAGATCTATCAACTCACTATGAGCTAGTTTTTGCCACCCTTATTCTCAGAGTAGTGTTTTAAGGGAGAAAAGCCAAGATTCTATGAAATCCAGTATACACTTTTCTATTTCCAATCTATTTTCTATAACAGATGTTCAAGTGCTATGTTAAATGCCAACAGTACAAACCCTTGAAAAGATAACACTAATAAAAAGTTTGCTACTTACCAAGTAAAGGTGGAAAAATCTGACCATACGTGATTACTAGTGTGTGGTCATTTTGTATTACTTATATATGTGGGATACCATCTGCCAACAGTAATCAAATATTTCAGGAACTTTGTAGTGTACATGAAATAGTGTTTTGAGTCCCAGTCATTTTTCCAGAAGGAAAAGACTAAAGTGTGTAGTTCAACTGAGAAAAAGGTATGTTATGCAATTCTTTATTATATATCCAGAGCAAGCCTTGGTGCTAAAAAAAGGTGGGGGAAATGCTCATGGTATTTCAAGAAGATTAGGGGGCCATTGAGTTCTGTCCACTCAGGATGCTTCTTGACAACAGACTCAGCCCAATTATTCACATGTACTATCAATCCAAGGCAGGAAGACAATGAGCAACTAAGCCAACTTTACAATTAAAAGGCAGAAATAAAATAATTTATCTGCCTAAGATCTCCTCAAAATCGCTTTTCATATATTGTTTATTTTCAACGAGCTTAATAGCCATTTTACCTCAACTTCTGCCTGTTGTCTTGCTAGAGTGATGTTAAATATATCCAGGGTCTTTTCAAATTCCTAAAAAGTGAAAAAAATAGAATATTAACTGCTCAGCTTACCATACTCTCCCATAAGCTCCATTATAAATTTCTTCTGGAAACCAGATACTAGGCTAAATTGTCTACTGCTCTGATTCAGCATGGCAGCTATTTAATAAAACTCTAATAATTATACTCTTATATTTCCTTATATAGTATATAGATCTTTCAACATAATCCAAGTATTTTGCTTTTGAAGACAAGATTCAGAGGAATGCAACCACCAGTTTTCCTCACTCTATTAACTTGACTTTCTGCAACCCTAACTCAACATAATTAGTACTGGGAATGTGAAAGTGTAACCATGTACACAGTTAATCGATGAGCTTGGGCTCATCAGTTAACCTTCACAATTAAATGGATGCTCCAGGTATGCATGTACTGGCTCCCAGAGAGCAGTGTGACCCCTTGCGCTACTGTCTCTGATACAGAGACAGCAGCACAATGGGGCAGGTGGGAACCAGTATGGGCGGAGAGCTGGCTTACATCACATCTCTGTGCAAATAAACTTCCAAGCTGCCATCTTCTCGCCCCCACACACATAAGCTGTTGCCTCTGATGGGCACCACCTGCTCCCAAGTGTAACTGTTGAAAAATTACTAAATTAAATGGATTTTAACATTCCTAATTAGCAGGACTCGACAAACTGCTGTTTCTACTCGCCAGTAGCGAGTAGATTTCAGCCGGTCGCTCCGTGCGCCCCATTCACCGGCACTGTGCACATGCGGAGCTGGCGAGTAAGCTCTCGCCGCAGTTTGTTGAGCCCTGCTAATTAGTACCACTCTGCTACTTACAAAGCATATAACTAGTTAAAATGAATAAGTTTGTAATCTAAGGTCTTTAATAAATTTTACTGGATTTTACTACTGAATTTCTGACTATGTTTGACCTTTTAGGTCTAAAAAAATTAACAAGACACTTAAATTTTGGGGCTCAATATCAAAAGGGAAAATTGCTAACCTCCAACAATTTTACAATCTCTTCACTGGGTTTCTTTGATGTTATCTTCATTTTATACATTTCTTTGTAGTTCTTCACTTGTTTCCTATGGTGTCGAATGTGTTCCCATGACCACATATTAAGTTTGGGTCGAACATTCACTTCAAGAATACCATTAATAATGTATTTCCACCTGATGTAAAACCAAAGTCAAGTGTTTGTTATACATCAATAAAAGATAAAAGTACTCATTTCCCTATTCCACACTGACTTATCTCCAAAAAGATAGAACCAAGTTTTGCAACGGTGTAACACCTCGTCAAAAATCAGTCCTCTGGTCCAACAAAAGGGTATCACTTAAAAGTTTCAGTTTACTACTTTATCTTCATCTCCCTACAAAAGATCTAACTATTTATTGTGAACAATAGCATTCTTCAACTAGTGACCTTCAATGCAGTATTGGAGTTTCATCCACAAATCACAGCATAAAAACTAGGATGCTATCAGAGTCAAACAGAAATATGCTGTCCACGACACTAGCTACAAGCTTTGAGCAAGTATGCTGTATTTAGCTCTCAGTTTCTCAACTATTCACTTTTTTTTAAAACTATAAACTACTAAAAATTAGAGTATAATTACGGAAACCCTTAAACTCATACTCAGAAGACACTGAGGGAGGATCTACACAGGGTAGTATTCTTAGAATGACAGCTGTAGTAAAACCCGCTTTAACCATATCCTAGCTATTTAAAAGTGAGTTTTGTCTCCTGGGGCTTACTGTTATCCTTGACATTTAGGAAGAAAAGCAGTTGCATTAATTCATTTTGGTTTGTGGATATGTATATTCCTATTATATCATCACATATCCATTAAGATCAGTTCTTCCCTTGTAAGCTCCAAGTATACAGAAATGGTCAAGAATCAATGTATCATCAGTTTCGTGGAAGCTGTGATGGCAACAAGAAAAATTTGTAGCATGGTGCCCTGTTAAAATCACAATACACTCCAAGATGCCACAAGTTTACTTTGGATGTGCAATGAGGAGATCTACCAAATATATAAAGTAAAATCCAGATAAGCAAAAATTTCTGCAAAGAATTTATGCAACACACTCTTCTTTAAAGAGGAAAACAATGATCAGAAAATGATTTCAAGTAAGCAACTTATAAAAAAAACAAATAAGATTTAAAAGCTTTTAAAGAGATATTACCATATCTTGGCATTATTGTGCAGAAGAACATCAGGTCTGTGTTTCCTATATGGCAGATTTCGGGTCATCATATCAATAGACTCAAGGAGCTCCATTACACTGAAGTACTATGCAAAACATACCAAAATGGTCTGATTAGCAGAAAGATAGTAATACTATACAAACTCAAATGTATCCAAAGTAATACTATTTAAAGTCAAGCACAGTAAGGTTCAAAGAGGTTTAATTTAGTAGGTTCCTTTTAATAGAACCTCTCTTTCAGAAAGTTTTTGTGCTATTTATTAATTCTGTAAATCTCAGGAAAAGACATTCCAAACTAATAAATCCACTCATATTTTTAACTGAATCAGCTGAATTTTACCAACAAAATGTTACCTGGGGTTTATTGAATTCAATGGCTATATCCTGTAAATTTACATCCAAGTCCATTTTTGGTGAAGAAAAGTCAAAATCAGATCGAGGATTCATACGGAGTTTGGCTTTAGCAGAAATTGGACGGAATACTAGAAAATAGAATTTTAGAAAAAAGTGTGAATTAAAAGAAACTGAAATGTGAAAATAAGTAAGCTATTTGATGCAGTCTAATATTTACACAGGATAGATTCCACTGTAAAAGTTAGAACATGCCATCCAATTGAAATATCCCAATTTCAGAACACTAAGATTGTTATAAGACATCTTAAGTTCACTCAATTAGAACTGAGCCAAATCCCAAACCAATGGATATTTGTAAAGAAATTCCCTTTCAAAATTATCTTCAATAGAATTATAAATCAGGAATTTCAAGAAGTAATCTCAATCTGCAGTAAAACCTAAATTTGATTTGCCTCCTTTGATGTTGAGTTCTCTATTGCATTAGGGAAATCATTCAAACAAAATACGTATTTCACAATACCAATTATTACTATGTGACAAGTAAGGATGTTAAGGACTTGTCAACTATCCAATAAGCAAATGCTTATCAGATAGTCAGTAGACCAGTCAATTTCCTCCCCCTTGCTGCCTCAATCAGATAGGGGCAGAATAGGGAGGGGAAAAAAGGGGGTACTTCCAAGCAGCAGCGCTGCGCAGATCCCAGGGTCAGCTGGGACTCCCCAACTGATCCCAGGCTCTCGTGCATTTCAAATCGGAAGCGCAGCATCAAGCCCGTGGTCAGCGCAGCATCAAGCCCGGGCTCCATGCTACCCTTCCGCTTTGAGATGCATGAGAGCCCCCACTGGGAAATCTTGTACATTTCAAAGCTGGCATGCCGCGTGTAGCCCAGAGTCAGTGGGAATTTCCGCTGACCCCGGGCTGCACACGGAGTTCCGCGTTCCTCCTTTGAAAAGTATAAGAGCCCCAGCGGGGACTCTTGTACATTTCAAAGAAGGAATGTGGAAGTACCTATCGACTAGTCAATGTTAATTCCATAGTCTACTTGACTAGTAAAATAACCGATAGTTAACATCCCTAGTGACAAGTACTAGTCTCTAGAATTTTACTAGTATTCTCAAGTAACATCAGTGTATTATAGAGAAAAGGCTATTCATTGCTTCAGGTGCAGATATTAATTTCACTTATTGTTCAATTCAGCAAACTGAAAGTGTCAGAAAATTGATTAAGAGAAAATGAAATATTGACAACTGATTAAAACAAATTTTGGTAAATTCTTTCATTTTCTGTCAGCTCTACTTAAAGGATGAACATTCATCACTTACTGACACATCAAGTTTCAAATCTAAGTCTAAATAAACATCAACATCACATTTGCACAATATGATCCATGGAAATACTAGAGAAGAACAGTGGAAAAATTAATAGATATCTAAATATTCAGGGCAGGTTTCTATTCATCATTTGACTCCTGATTCTGCAAGCTGCATCTGTATAGGTAGAACAAAGCATCTTTGTGAATACATATGTATACATGGGGCCTTAGTGAAGGTTCCAGGATAATTCCATTAAAAATGTGAATGCCAACATCCATCTGTTATATATAGCACCTATTCATTTAATAATCTTGTCATTTGCCAGTGACCTGCAAATCTTTTCACAATTATAACTTGTTGCCTAGTCATCTCTTAAACTGGCAGTTGGGAGCATCCAAACATATTTTGCAGTGAGATTTGTAGGTTACTTTTAAAACATACTTGGAGTCAAACTTTTTAAACCTTCCTATAAACAATCTTACACATTGATTACTTGTAGCTAAAACTGACAATTTATACAGGTTGAAATCCTTAACCAGGATTCTCTGGTACAGCAACATCCATGGTCCAGCACAGATGTTGCAGGATGAGAGTCTCGGTGGAGAGCCAATGGCAAGGATCCCTGTGGGGCCATTAAGGCAGCAAGCAGCTCATAGTGAGCTGACCAGCACGAGGCAGTAGGACTGCCCAGCAGAGTTGGGAAACACGCCCGTGGCTGCCTGGCGCATAGGCAGACAGCTGCTCAGCAGGACCCAGAGCCAGTGCAGAGATGGCTGCCCAGAGAGTTAGCAAAGCAGTGGGGCCAGCAGAAGGTGAGGAGCCAGCCAGGAGGGCAGCGGGCTGGAAGCAGGGATTCCAAAAATGATCTCCCCTGGTCTGGCAAAATCCCTCACCTGGGACCAGTCAGGCCCTGAGGGTGCCAGACCAGGGAGGTCCAACCTGTACCTTTATTTACACTGAAGATCAGACAAAAATCCATTGACAGGAAATAAATTAAGACAGCATACATTACATATGCCACATAAAGAGACACATGAAGGCCTGCAGCAGTTAAATTTAAACTCCCTGTGCTTGCTAGCTGAGAGCCAAGTATGGGATAAACAACACTACCTCAGTTCTCAGCCCCGTGGGACATTTAGTGTGGCACTGGGCCAGCATACACACACCCGGTAAACAACTGTAGTATAACTAGTGTAGGGAAGTCCCAGGTCCCTGGTGAGACTCACCAGGGACCTAGACTTCAAAGGGTGCCCTGGATCCCCCCCAGCTGGAGCCACATCCACTGTAGCCTGGTACAAGGTGACCAGAACGGGACTCCCTGCAGACTGAAGGGGCATAAGCATTTCCAAATGCCTGTTTGCTCTCTCATGCATTGCTCTGCTTGTACTTATTGGCATATTACTTCGCAGTAGTTGTGTAACCATCTGGAGGTATTAAGCCTGTAATAGTAGTCACGTAGTGAGATTAATAACAGCAGCTATTACTAATCAATTCTGTCTTGAAGTTAATCCATAATCCTGTTGGGCCCTGGCCCGGTGAGTTGACAAGACACACAGTCTAAAACCACAGAAAGCTATTGTTTGTGGCCATTTCTGCTACAGCTGATTCTGGAGATCTCTTCTGTAGACCTTCACGCTCTAGATCGAACCAAGGAAGAGGCATTTGAGCAATTGATTTGCACAGCTCCCACAAAAGGATGTGAAGTAAAAAGATCAGAATCAATACACACATCCAGTTCTGCCCTTTGTTATGTCCCTGTGTCATCTTGATGATGGAGTCTTCAGAATACTATGATTCCTGTACAAGATCAGTATCTCTGGAAACTAGTGTCAAAGTGGGATACCCCATCACAATCAGGTGCTTCTTAGCGCCACCTCCAGGTAACGATCCTCTACTTTGTTCTGATGCAACAGGATTCAAAGAAGTTCTTGTTTGTGGACTGGCTCTGCTCAAAGAGGAAATTATCCACTAATCCCTCAGATTTCTGATCTGAAGTTTTCGATCTTTTCAAATTTTCTTAGAAAATAGATCCAATTAAGATTTTGGTACTGACAACACATTATAACATTACTTATGCCTCTTTTACAGGACAAAGCAGCATTTTTCACCCTTTGTCTTTGGGTGGAATGGAGGTTGGGATTTGACAAAGACTCTTAACAGTATTGGCAATTGTTTTTATAAGGGATAGTGCCACCACCATGGGGTCAAACTCCTCTGCAACCTCCTCTGTCAGAATTCTCACATTCTGGGTAACCCTGCAAAGAAGGTCCTGGGGAGCCCTGGAATCCTTAGCAGGGAGGGAGATAGCTGTGCCTGTTATCACTGCATCTGGGGAAGACAGCAATGATTACCACAGTGGGAGAAGGGGGAGACATAGGCAGCATCCTGGACTGCCACCACCATTGCCAGGTCCTAGGCTGATGTCATTCTACCTGCCAGAGATGGCCAGGGTCTAGCACGAGTCTGCCTGTGCCTAGGCTTGGCACTGCATTCCTGGAAACCAATGTGGCTGACAGGATTCTGCATAGCACTGACATGCAATGGCTCTTCTGGACTCTGGGGGGCCCTGAACCTGACTGTATGCCCATGGGATATAGAAGAGCCTTTGCATGGGCCCTTGCCACTGGGGCAGCTATGGAGCCTGAGGAACACAACTCTGCCTCCCCGTGGGAGGAGTACTCGGAGGCAGACCAGGCAACATGGAGCTCTGGCTCAACATCATTGGCTTCCTCTGATGTCGGATGTGTGGTGCTACCATCAGTAGTGCTAGGGAAGAGTGGCGTACAGGAGCAGACCAAGAACTCAGTAATAGTGGGTCTGTGGCCCATGCCAGCATTGGTACCGCTGAAGTCGATGCCACAATCAGTGCTGGGGCTCGTAATGCAATGTTTGAGGAATGCAGTGCAAGGGCTCTGAAGGACAAGCCTGGGGACTGGATCAATTTTTATCAGTCCCTTAAATACTTCCTGCATAGAAGGGATGTCTAGGTCTTCGGCTCCATGTCCTCAGGCCTGGGAGAGTCTACCCACATTGGATTCAACAGCTCCCTACGGATAGCCACAGTCAATGGCTGTGTAGCATGTGCAGCAGACTTAGTGTCCTGACTGAGGAACCACTCCGCTGGGATACAGAGTCAGAGAGCAGTCCCCTTCCACTCTTCTTATTTGGCACCGGTGACTGGGAACAGTGCTACACACTCCCACTAGGCCTCAGTGCCAGAGATCGTCGGTATAGAGGGGGTCCGGCATCTATGCCAATGAGCTGCACACAAAAGCTGCCAGGCCACCTCCGATGTCGGCTACAGACTAAGCGCTGCCTCCAAGAGGAAGCATTTCAGCCAAGAATCCTTCTCCTTTGTTCAGGGCTTGAAGCTTCTTCAGCTTTTGCACTTGTCCAATTGGTGATCCTATCCAAAACACTTAAGACAGGGTCACAACACGTGGCATCTGCTGCAAGCACTTGTCACAGGGCTTACGCCCTGAGTCTGAGACGTGCCCCATCCAAAGAAACGGAGATAGGGGAAGATGCCCAACAAGTATATATAAGGAAATAAAAAGAAATGACCTCTAGGAAAAGCACTTGCAGAACACAAGAACCAAGACACTCCAACAACAGGCACAGGCAGTAAGAAAAAAACCTCAGTGGACAGTGGGTCAGCAGGGGTATATATACGCAACTCCATAAAGGAGCCAGTCCAGGCGGATCCACAGGCAACCCAACTGATACCGCTAAGGGAAAAACCTTCCGACAATCATTCATACAGCGCACATGCACCTAAATGGAATGTATATGAGCAATCCCTCAAAGAATCACCCATGGTTGCAGATCTCACAGACTAGTCCTGGATAACCGTAAAAGGACAATGTGTAGGAACAACTGAATAAGCTATGAACTGGAAATTGAGGAGGAGGGAAAAGCCGGGGACCAAAAGAGGAACAAATCAATGAAGTTTTTAACCCTGATGACCTTATAAACAGTTAACATAACTGCAAAATTTTGAACACTAAAATAGCCAAAAGTATTGCTAACATTTAGAAGTTACAAAAATTGACGAGTCACAACATTTGCAGGTTCCAAAGTAGACCACCTCCTCTTTCATTACATTTTTCATTCTGCAAACCTACCATCACCATACCTCTCAGCAAGACAATGTATGAAAAAGATTCAACCCCTGTATTTTGTGCAAAAGGCTAACTGTGGGATTTGTTCCTTTACAGTAAGTGACTTTCTAGAAGTTTCATGAGTTTTTCCTTCTGACATGCATAATTACCCAACAATGAAAGAGAAGGATCACCAAAATTTAAGTTTTACTGGAGGCAAGTTTGGAACTAAAATTAATGATGCTCCTCAAAATAAAGTAAAAAAAAAAAAAGTGTGAAGAGACAATTAAGAGAACAATGTATTTTTACAGAGTGACACTTATGGGTGGCTGCTACTGTATCTTTTTCTGAAAAAAATATCCTCAACATAATTTAGTTAACACTGAAACTATTGGTCCAGCATCATACAGAGCTGTATTTTCTTCACTTTAGTAGTAGTGTTTTTGTTACAGGCAGTCCCCGAGTTACGCGGATCCGACTTATGTCGGATCCGCAGTTACGAACAGGGCTTTTCTCACCCCGGAGGACGGGAGCGGCGGGATGCCCAGATGCACCGCAGTCCGCCGTCCCCGTCCTCCGGGGCAAGAAAAGCTGCTCCCGGTCTCCCTGGTCTGCAGGGAGACGGGAAGCAAAGCCTTGGAGCACGCCCGCAGCAGGACAGCCTGGGCGCGCTTGAGCTGTCCCCCTGCGGGCGTGCTCCGCGGCTTTGCTCCCCGTCTCCTGACCAGCAGACCAGGGAAACGGGGAGCAAAGCCTCGGAGCACGCCCGCAGCGGGACAGCCCAAGCGCGCCCGGGCTGTCCCGCTGTGGGCGTGCTCCAAGGCTTTGCTCCCCGTCTCCCTGCAGACCAGGAAGACGGGGAGCAAAGCCACGGAGCACGCCCGCAGGGGGACAGCCCAAGCGCGCCTGGGCTGTCCCGCTGCAGGCGTGCTCCAAGGCTTTGCTCCCCGTCTCCCTGCAGACCAGCAACCCAGCAGCACCCCAGCTGCTCTGCCCCAGGCGTCCCCAAGTCAGCCGCTGCTGAAACTGACCAGCGGCTGACTACAGGAAGCCCGAGGCAGAGTTGCTCTGCCCCAGGCTTCCTGGAATCAGCCGCTGATCAGTTTCAGCAGCAGCTGACTTGGGGACGCCTGGGTTTCTTAAGCTGAATCTGTATGTAAGTCAGAACTGGCGTCCAGATTCAGCCGCGGTTGAAACTCATCAGTTTCAGCAGCAGCTGACGCCAGTTCCGACTTACATACAGATTCAACTTAAGAACAAACCTATAGTCCCTATCTTGTACGTAACCCGGGGACTGCCTGTATTTTAAAATCCAGATAATCCGTTATATGAACAAGGGATGGTGACATTAAATATATAGTTTATAATTGCTATCTATTTTAGTTCTTGAGCAAAAACAATTTTGTAGACACTTATATGCTGTAATCACCGTGGCAAGAGAGGTGTGCGCTATGTTCTTTAGTTTTATTTAAGATCTTATACTTTTAAAATAAAAGTGAAATAATCTGTTAAGTACTCAAAGTACAGAAAGTGAGGAAAACACTTACCAAAATCATAACCTTCTGGCATCACATTACGGCAGGCAACTCCATGCTTTAAATTATTCTGTTTATAAAAAATTAAAATTCAGTTTGAGGGCTTCATTTTCACTTAACATTTTTATATAAAAAGGATATAATAAAACACTCTTAGAATAATACCTCTGAAAACAAAATATATTTTAAAACAAGTCCGTCTTCCTGCACCTTACATCTATAAAGCCCTTTTATTAAAGACATAAGGTTTTAACCACCCTGTAATGAGTGAAAAACAATCAGCCTATCATACAGAATGCACAGGTAATTTTAAGTAGCTTGGGATAGATTGAGAAGAATAAGTTATACCACAAAATATTTGTACATTCTAATTAATGTAACATTCAACATCTTCCAGTAGAATAGTTACGAACATACACCTTGATCCTGCAAATGGCAAAACTGACTCTGGCTTCAATCAATCAGAACTGGATCCTAATGAACAGGAATGACACTGAATATTACATAAATGAAACATGGAAAGGCCGAATACACTTTCTCATACTTACTAAAGATTCATCGTAACCTCCATGGTAGAACATCTTAGACTTCACATTCCAGTAAGCAAAAAGGTTATCCAGACGTACAAGCTGAAAATAAAATAGAACACTTATGAAGTTGAATACACTGTGATCTCTTTCAGTGCTTTCCATTATTTTTAGGTTTCTAATGGATATTAAAATCACCAAATGCATTCTCCCCCCAGCAGTTTTGATTATATACAGATAGATACCTTTTACCTAGCAAAACCTTAAACCAACAGAAGCTGGCTTCTATTTTGACAATGTTTTGTTATAATTAGGGATGTTAAACATCAGTTAATTGAACTGTCAAGTAACCTTATAAAAACTGTATCAGTTAGTAGACTATTCTATAGCCCCCAGAGGCGGGGCCAGCAGCCACTGTTTCAGAGGCAGCAGCACAGGATGCCATGCAGGAGCTGGTCCATGAGGGGAGTCAGTTTAAAAACCAGCTCCTCTCTGTCACCTTATGCTGCTGCTTCTGAGAAAGAGGCAGCATTGCAGGATATCAGCAGTCCCTGTCTAGCAGGGTCTGAGCTCCCGGACTCAGCACAAGGCAGAACTAAGCCGGGCTGCCTACCCGCCCAGCTCTGAAATGCAGAGCCGAAACGGGGGTAGATCCCGGACCCAGTCCCGAGCTGGGTTGCCAGCCTGCTCTGTTCCTAATACGCTTCAAATGCAGAGCAGGCATAGGTCCCAGACACATTGTAAGCCAGGACTGAGCCAGGCTACTTGCCAGTCTGCTAAAAAAATGTACTGGCAGAAAGAGGGGGAGAGGAAAATGAGTATAATCTATAGCATTAACCTATAAGCTTTTGCTTATTGGCTAATCAGTTAATCAACTACAGGCAGTCCCCAGGTTACGTACAAGATAGGGACTGTAGGTTTGTTCTTAAGTTGAATTTGTATGTAAGTCGGAACTGGTACATATTGTACCCCAGGTGTCCCCGATTCAGCCGCTGCTGAAACTGACCAGCGGCTGACTACAGGGAGCCCGAGGCAGAGCTGCTTTGCCCCTGGCTTCCTGGAATCAGCCGCTGATCAGTTTCAGCAGCAGCTGACTTGGGGACACCTGGGGGTAGAGCAGCTGGGGTGCTTCCAGGTTCGTCCCCGCAGCGCCGAGGTGTGGCGCTGCGGGGACCAACCCAGCAGCGCCCCAGCTGCTCTGTCCCAGGCATCCAGATTCAGCTGCTGTTGAAACTGACCAGCAGCGGCTGAATCAGACATGCCTGGGGCAGAGCAGCTGGGGTGCTGCTGGGTTGGTCTGGTAGCACCGACCCTTGGCGCGGCGGGACCAACCCAGCAGCACCCCAGCTGCTCTACCCCAAATGTCCCCAAGTCAGCTGCTGCTGAAACTGATCAGCAGCTGATTCCAGGAAGCCCGGGGCAGAGGAGCTCTGCCTCGGGCTTCCTGTAGTCAGCCGCTGGTCAGTTTCAGCAGTGGCTGACTTGGGGGCGCCTGGGGCAGAGCAGCTGGTGTGCTGCTGGGTTGGTCCCGCAGCGCTGCTCCTCGGCGCTGTGGGACCAACCCGGCAGCCCCCCAGCTGCTCTACCCCAGGCGTCAGTGAGAGAAGCCTGGTCTGCTGGGGCGGGGGGGCGCACTAGTTGCACCCCCCCCCCCAGCAGACCAGGGAGACGCGGAGCTGCTTTTCTCGCGGCAGAGGACACAGGCGGCAGGACCGCAGCGCGTCTCAGCGGTCCCGCCGCCCGCGTCCTCCGCGGCGAGAAAAGCCGCTCGATGTCTCCCTGGTCTGCTGGGGGGGGGGTGCTAGCTCCGCGTCTCCCTGGTCTGCTGGGGGGGGTGCCCCCCACGCCGCCTCTGGCGGCGACAATGGGGGAGGCACCCCGCACTAGCTGCGTCCCCCCCCTTCGTAAATTGGGGTCCGACTTAAGTTGGATCGATGTAACCCGGGGACTGCCTGTATACTATTACATCCCTAGTTATAATGATAGCAGCCATCAGTGTTCCCTATAACATCTTCTATTCTTGGGCAGGATGAATTTTCTTTTGGGCGGGTCGAAATTTTTTATATGCAAAACTAATATTGAGGTAGGGTGTGGATGTGCACCGCCAATACAAACAAAAAACCACCTACATTTTAGATAGAGAAGATCTGGAAGAGACCTGGAGAGGTCATCGAGTTCAATCCCCTGCCCTCATGGCAGGACCCAGTACCATTTAGACCACTGGTCCCCAACATGGTGCCTGTGGGCACCATGGCGCCCGCCGGGGCATTTATGTGCACTCGCCAAGTGACGAGGGCTGGCCCAAGCCATTCTTGCGCCCAGGGCGCGCGGCACATGCACGGCCCCCACCCTAGCAGCCTCAAAAGGTTGGGGACCACTGATCTAGACCATCCCTAATAGGTGTCTATCTAACCTGCTCTTAAACATCTCCAGAGAAAGAGATTCCACAACCTCCCTAGGCAATTTATTCCATTTTTTATCCACCCTGACACTTAAGGAAGTTTTTTCTAATGTCCAACCTAAACCTCCCTTGCTGCATTGAAGCTCATTGCTTCTTGTCCTATCCTTAGAGTCCAAGGAGAACAATTTTTCCCTCCCTCCTCCTTGTGACACCCTTTTAGACACTAGTAACCGCTATCATGTCCCCCCTCAAACTTCTCCTTTCCAAACTAAACAAGCCCAATTCCTTCACCCTTCCCTCATAGTTCATGTTCTCTAGACCTTTAAACATTCTTGTTGCTCTCCTATGGACCTTCTCCAATTTCTCCACACCTTTCTAGTGTGGTGCCCAGAACTAGACACAATATTCCAACTGAGGCCTAATCAGCGCAGAGTAGAGTGGAATGACTTCTTGTGTCTTGCTCACAAAACTCCTGTTAATGCATCCCAGAATCATGTTTGCTTTTTTTGCAACAGTATCACGCTATTGACTCATACTTAGCTTGTGGTTCATTATGACCCCTAGATCCGTTTCTGCAGTATTCCTTCCTAGACAGTCGCTTTCCATTCTTTGTGTGAGAAATTGATTGTTCATTCCTAAGTGGAGTACTTTGCATTTGTCCTTATTAAACTTCATCCAATTTACCTCAGACCATTTCTCCAAATCATTTTGAAGTATGACCCTATCGTCCAAAGCAGTTGCAACCCCTTCGAGCTTGGTATCCTCTGCAAACTTAATAAGCGTACTCTCAATGCCAATATCTAAATCGTTTATGAAGATATTGAACAGAACTGGTCCCAAAACAGATCCCTGTGGAACCCCACTTGTTATGCCCTTCCAGCAGGATTGTGAACCGTCAATTAACTACTCTTTGAGAACGGTTATCCAGCCAGTTATGCATCCACCTTACAGTAGCTCCATCTAAGTTATATTTGCCTATTTTATTGATAAGAAGATCATGCAAGACTGTATCAAATGCTTTACGAAAGTCTAGGTATACCACGTCCACTGCTTCTCCCTTATTCACAAGAAAGCTATCAGATTGGTTTGACATGACTTGTTCTTTACAAATCCATGCTGGCTGTTGCCTACCACCTTATTTTCTTCCAGATAGTTGCAGATTAATTCCTTAATTACTTGCTCTATTCTCTTTCCTAGCACAGAAGTTAAACTTACTGGTCTTTAATTTCCTTGGTTGTTCTTATTTCCCTTTTTATGCCCTTTTCCAGTCTTCCAGAATCTCTCCCATCTTCCATGATTTTTCAAAGATGATAGCTAACGGCTCAGATACCTCCTCTAACAGCTCCTTGAGTATTCTAGGATGCAATTCATCAGGCCCTGGTGACTTGCAGACATCTAACCTAAGTAATTTTTAACTTTTTTTGTTTGTTTTATCTTCTACACCTACCCCATTCCCACTAGCATTCACTATGTTAGGCATTCCTTCATCATCGGACTTCTTGGCGAAGACCTAAACAAAGAAGTCATTCAGCATCTCTGCCATTTCCAAGTTTCCTGTTATTGTTTCTCCCTCTTCACTAAGCAGTGGGCCTATCCTGTCCTTATACTTATTCTTGCTTCTAATATATTTATAGAATGTCTTCTTGTTTATAGAATTCTCTTTATATCTCTAGCTAGTTTGAGCTTGTTTTGTCCCTTTGCTTTTCTAATTTTGTCCCTGCATACCTGTACTGTTTGCTTACATTCTTCCTTTGTAATCTGTCCTGGTTTCCACTTTTTATATGACTCCTTTTTTATTTTTAGATCATGTAGAATAGTGATAGAAATGTAGCCGTGTTAGTCTGGGGTAGTTGAAGCAAAATGCAGGACAATGTAGAATAGTTTGCTTTTGGGCCCTTAATGTCCCTTTGAAAAACTGCCAACTCTCCAGTTGTTTTCCCTCTTAGTCTTGCTTCTCATGGGACCTTACCCACCAGCTCTCGGAGTTTATTAAAATATGCCTTCCTGAAATCCACTGTCATTATTTTGCTGTTCTTCCTCCCTTCTACCATTCCTTAGAATCATGAACTCTATGATTTCATGATCACTTTCATCCAAGCTGCTTTTCACTTTCAAATTCTCAACCAGTTCCCCCCTATTCGTTAAAATCAAATCTAGAACAGCTTCCCCCAGTAGCACACTCAACCTTCTGAAATAAAAAACTGTCTCCAGTGTAGTCCAGGAACTTATTGGATAATCTGTGCCCCGCTGTGTTAGTTTCCCAACATATGTCTGGATAACTGAAGCACCCCATCACCACGAAATTCTGTACATTGGATGATTTTGTTAGTTGTTTAAAAAAAATGCCTCATCCACCTCTTCTACCTGTGTAGATGGTCTGTAGCAGAATCCTAACATGACATCACCCTTGTTTCTTACCCCTTTTAACCTAACCCAGAGACTCTCAACAAGTCTTTCTCCTATGTCCATCTCCACCTGAGTCCAAGTGTATACATTTTTAATATATAAGGCAATACCTCCTCCCTGCTTTCCCCATCTATCTTTCCTGAGTAATCTGTATCCTTCTACAGCAATATTCCAATCATGTGTGTTAGACGATAGATAAGATAGATGCCCCAGAACAAATTAACACATGGTTTCAGGGTTTGTAGACAGATACATGTTTCAAAGAACTGGCAAATAAGGTTTCATCCTACAAAACAACTAGCATCACACCTAGTACTTGGTACTTCTGACTCATAAGAGCCAGAACTCTACCACATAGCAAAGATCTAGCCTTAATGCCATACAACATACTATGTATTAATTAGTAACAAAGGATCTAAAAAAAAAAATCATTAAGACCAGAGTTTGAGATATCTGCAACACTCCAAAAAAATTCTGTTAAAAAGAATATTTTTCTTGCTTATTGTAAGACATTAACACCGATGTAAACTTTGTTTGAAATGTAATCATGCAAATATCTTGACACACCCCATGCAGTCAGCCCCTTATCTGCCTTCCCAGGAGGCTTGAGTGCGCAGAGTTCCTGCTCCTCTCTCCTTGCACAGATGGGATTCTCCAAACTCCCCTCCCCTCTGACTCCACCTCAGCCAACCACCCACTCCCCACAGTCACTTATTGTCTCATTATCTCGCTTTTTATTATTTGCTCTGAGAGCTACTCCATTTCTAGCACAGAGCGGCCCCATTTTGCTGCTTGCTCAGTGAGACAAAGCCCTTCCCCCTCTGCTGGTCAGTTGAGCTCTTTGCCTTCACGGGAGCTTTGAACTTATGAGCAGAGCTCAGAAAACAGTTGTGTAGCCGTGTAGCTTACAGGGAACTTAGGCAGCCACTGTCTATATTTTACCTTATAGAACAACTTGGTAGCTTCATCATGTAAACATGGATTCCAATTTTGATCTGAGGTCTAAAAAGGAAAAAAGGTTTAGACTTAGTACAATCAAATCACAGAGTCTAACAGATCACACAACAAAAGGGAAAACACTGTATGGGCCTAGCTCAATAACCCCTGAAGTTAATGGACATGGGCTGGCTTTTAGAGCTATTTGTACAGAATCTCATACAATGGTGCCCATGACTGGAATTCTTTCTGAACACACTTTGTATTCTATATTGTAACTGGAATCAACATATTTGAAAGTATTAAAAAAAGTCAAAACATTTAAATAAATGTCATTCTATTATTGTCTAACTGCACGATTAATTATTTTTAAGTGTCTGACAGACCCCCCCACCCCCCAAAAAACGCCATTTACGTTAGCATACTGATTTCAATTCATTAAGCATTGTCCCGCAGGAAATTAAACAATATTCACATGGAAACTTCACTTTTATGATCTATAGCAGCTGATTAATAAAAGCAACTCAATAGACAGCACACCATGCCATATTAAGTGGGCTCTCAGAACAAAAACAGCATCTGCCACGAGTGAAGCAATAATACCTTCTCTTCACTTCACTGGAGTGCGTGTTTTTCCTAAGGACATGTCCACACTATGAGATAAGGTTGAATTGATTAAGGTTGACTTTGTAAGCACTAGATTTTGTAAAGTCAAGGGTGCATGCCCCCCCAGTGTGCAAGAATTCAAAACAGTTCAAAGCAGGGCATCCCTAGTTAGTTGGCTACCATCAACTATGAGAGTGATGCACCTGGAGGTAGCTATCCCACAGCACTTGCACCCCTTTGCATTCTGGGTTATGCTCCCAACGCACACTGGGACCAAAACTGTGCAGAGGGAGGTTCTAGGTACCCATTATCCACACCCCATACTGCACTCATTTCCTCCCTCGACCTCCACTTAAGACCAAGAGCAAACAGTCTTTTCACACTCTTTTTTGCCTTGGTTGTCTGCGCAGACATCATAGCGGCATAAGCATGGAACACATCATCGATCCTGTTGAGCATCAAAGCATGATGTTGATGATGTTAACCTTAGCGCACCTAATGCAGGAGTATGTCCAGAGCCTATCCAGGGTCTGCTAGAATGAAGAAGAATCTCTGGAGGCCATGAACATACTCTGAGAAGCACTTGAGTTGAGCAAATTGCAAATGTCACTGACATTCAATCTTCTGGACACAGGGGAATGATGGTTCTGGTAATGTCTCACAAGCAGACTGGTGGGGCAGCATTTTTATGTAGGTATGAGATGATCAACAGTGGTTGAATAACTTCCAAATGAGCAAGGCCACTTTATGGAAGTTTGAGAACTGCTTTCCCACATGATGAAGATCAAGAATACCAGAATGAGACCCACTCTGACAGTGGAGAAACGAGTGGTAATTGCCCTGTGGAAGTCTGCAATATCAGACAATTACCGATCAGTTGGGAATCAATTCATAGTGGGGAAATCTACGGTGGGAGCAGTTGTTATCCAAGTAACCAAGACAATCAATACTCTTCTGCTACGGAGAGTAGTGACTCTAGGAAATGTGGCGGATATAGTGGAGCACTTTGCCATGATTGGGTTCCTCTGTTTGGTTACATACTCCCTAAGTTGGTGGATTTGTGCCAGGTGGACAGCTGGTGGAGCCAGGGGAGTGCGCAGCAGGCTCACTGTTGTTCCTGCCATAATGAAAAGTGAAGGACAGACTTTACAGGAGCTACACTGTAGAGTGTAAAACCTAATCTGTTAGAATAAAATGAAGGTCTGTCTAAAGACAATAGGGCCACTGTACAAGGCCACAGTTAAGCTTTTAACAGCCAATACGCAGCAAGTGCAAAGAGTCTTCGGGGAGCAGCTAGACTCAGTTTGGTGGCAAGCATGGTAAGGAACAGGGCAGGGCAGGACAGCCTGTAGACAGGAGGAAAGAGAGGATCCAGGCATGGCAGCAGACAGGAGCCTACATAGTGCCCGTGTGTCCAGCACCCACATTTGCTCGGAGAATGCAACTTTCTCTTCTATCCGGACCAGGTGGGCGGAAGCAGGTTCAGGTGTGGTGGCAGGTCAGGGCCAGGGTTCAAGCCATGCTTCACTGAGGATGAGCAAACTAATGTTTGCTGGAGAGACATCAGCTAATAGCTAAAACTTCTTAATCTACGTTGCCATGCAGAATATCAGTCTTCTCCAAATCACCCAGACAGGGAGCAGATGCTGACTCAATGTGGCCAGAAACCTGCACCTTTTGCTGCAATGATGCCAGACCACTTACTGCTGGCTTGATGTGAAAAGATGTCCTACCATGGAGGACAGAATAAGATGGGCCTTTCCAGAAACCATGCAAGAAGGATGAAAGAGTTCCTGTATGAGAGCTTTATGGAAATATGCAGGGAGCATTCCCACTCCCTCTCCAGCTGGGGATGCCCTACTACAGTGGTCTCCAACCTTTTTACACCCAAGATCACTTTTTAAATCTCAGAGCAGGTGAAGATCTACCACCCCACCCTCTCTATTCTCCTACTGTCCATCACTTGCTATCCCCAGCCCTTACTTACACTCTGATAAACAGCTTATTTTTAAATTATGCGATACATAAAATTAAAATCACGTGTTTATAGTTATGAAATAAATGGTCTGGTTTTTATTCATGCTATTTAAATCTAAAATGAAGCATTTATAATTATACATTTTGTGGGGACAGAGTTCGGGGGCTGGGGGCAGGGGAGAGGGAACAGGGTGCTGGGAAGGCAGAGGACAGGTTTCTGCAGCTGAGGACAGGGTGCCAGTGGGGACAGAGTTCGGGAAGTGGGGACCGCGGAGTGGGAGGGGGAGAGTCCCCTGCATCTCCCTCCTCCCAGGATTCTCCCCTCCACCCCCAGGGAAGCCCCCTCCCCCCCAAGCAGGGAAGCCCCGGGGCCAAACCTCCCCCACGCAGGGAAGCCCCACGCGGGCGCGCCTGCCCAGGGGGCCAATCCCCCCCACCCACACAGGGAAATCCCGCATGCGCGCGCCTGCCCCGGGGCCAATCCCCCATTCAGGGAAGGCCTGCGCGCGCCTTCCCAGAGGGGGCGACCTATTCCCCACCCCCGGCGCAGGGAAGCCCCACCTGCTTGCCCCGGTGCCAACCCCCCCCACACGTGCGCACGCCTGCCCAGGGGGCCAACCCTCCCCCCCGTGCAGGAAAGCCCCGTGCGCGCCTGTCCCAGCACCAATCCCCCCATGCAGGGAAGCCCCATGCACACGCCTGCCCCAGGGCCAACCCCCCTGCACACCTCCCATGGGGCTGACTCACCCCTCCTGTGCGGTGCAGGGAGCCAATGCTCCCTCCCGCAGTACATCCGGCAGAGCAGCTAGCGCACTTCTAGAATCGCCAGAAATGGCACTAAGCTGCGGGACTTCTGTCCATCCCCAGGAAGCCGGCACTACCTCCATTTTCACTTGAGGTAAATAGCGTGGCTTCTTGGGGGTGGGAGGGAAATGGGGGCGGGGCAGACAGGACGCCTCGCGAGCGACTGGTCGAGGCCTCGCGATCGACCAGTAGATCGCGATCGACCTGTTGGTGACCACGGCCCTACTGTGTAGGCACAGTGACTGCCACAGATTAAATCTAACTGCCTTCACATTTTTTTATTTTACTAAATGTGGGTTAAGTCACCTGAAGTGCCTTTCCCAGGATCAGTGTCCAACTAGGAGACATCCTGGGAAGCAGGAGGGAGATTGTCACCAAGGTTATAGAAAAAATTCTTGGCTCTCAGTGACATCAGTTGTCCCATTCGCTTACTGACCATTCTCTTCCTCGATGTCCTTCACGCTACTGCCCCGAGACTTGGGAGACTTCCCCAGACTGGCTAGGGAAGCTGGTTAGGTCCTCCCGCCCAAAAGGATCGCATGGAGCTGCTCACAGAAGTGGCATGTTTGTAATGATGCTCCAGACAAACCATATGCCTACTGTATCTTTCAGTACAACCGCCTCAGCTCCTTTTATTTTCACTCGGCATTGCTGCATGTCCCTAGCATATCCTCTCTCCATTCTTTGTGATCTTAGCATAGATATCTGCATTTCCTTTACAAGTTCATAGTTCTGCGAGAACAGATTCCTCTCCTCACACAGCAATGAGGTCCAGGATCCCCTGCATACACCCTGGTGGTGCTCATCTGCAACCCTAGGAATTCATGGAGCTCATGGGCAGGTGTGCTGCTCAGGTCTGCTGCCTGCACTGAGGTCTGCTCACCATGCTGACCAACAGGAAAAGAAAATCAAATTTTCCCAGGGCTTTTCCTGTTCACCTGTAGAGCAAGAGTGTTGAAAGTTGTGGCCAGAGCAGTCACTGCAGGGTCTCTCCTGGAGACTAAGAATGTCAACTTTCAAAGCACTGCATCTGCACTACCTCAAAGTCAACCATGCAAGGTTGAATTTAGCAGCTACTCCTCGTGAAAGCAGAAGTACAGAAATCAACTTTAACAGCCCTTCATGTCCAATGGTATGGACTCATTGTTTAGAAAAATCAGCCTAAGCTCCCAGTGTAGACCAGGCCCAAGTACTTCAAGTTTACATCCTCTCGGCATTCACTGTAGGCCTATTTCAAACCAAATAGTAAATCAAAGCGCATGTTAGTGCATGTCAGAAAGATCCACACGGACAGTTAGCACACAGACTAATGTGAGGTAATTTACACACATCACCTTGTTGAAAATTAAATGTTTGTGTAGACAAGACCAAGTGTGATTGCGGCCTCACTGTGTATTCCTCCTCATCTGAAGAGTGAAGTTGCAGCAGCAGACCATGCACTGAGCTATGCACACCACGAACCTAACATGGACATCTGTCCTAGGAAATATAACTGAACCAGACATGCATCTTTTCAACATTCTGTGAGGTTCAGGTCCTAACGTAGGCCTGAGAAATAACACAGATAACTCTAACCTATATAACTAACTATAACAAGAAACTGGATGAAAATATGCAATAACAAGTTTGCAGACATAGGTGGTACTGTCTTTCTGTAGTAGACAAGAAACCAAGGTGATCAGGAGAGATGCTCTCTTACAAAGACAGAGCCAAATGATGTGATCCAAAGTATGACAGCAATCTACATTTGCCAACAAGCATCTCTTCTATGCAGGTTCATAGCTTAATGCCAGAGATGCCAAATACCATAGATATGAAATCACAGGCACTCAAAAAAAGAGATTATTTCCCTTAGAGAAACTGAAGTTCTTTTTACCTACCCAGATCCCAATGAAAGTGTGCACCCCACATGCATGAGTTTGCAATTGATGAGCTGGCAACGTCTGTTGAGGCTATGCACATGCCGCCCTTTATGCCTTCAGGCCCCTGAACAGGTAAATTAGTCCCAATCACTGGTCAGTTCCTTCATGAATACAGAGCATCCAAGTAAAGGACTATTCATCCATGGGGAAGGAGGATTAGTGGGGGATCCTTGTGGGAAAAAGAATCTAGAAGTAGCCCAATTACTATAAGGTAATCAAACTCTCTTCCTCAGACATTTATTTTTAGAGATCCCACCACAGGTGCCTAACTAGCAGTTACCTCTGAAGAAGATGCCTGTTATAGTCCTACGTAAATAACTGTAAGAAAGCCCTGGAAAACACACACATGAATTTGGGAGCTGTCACAATGGAGTAGCAACTGGTAAACATAAGACTAGAACTTCAAGTAGCTCTCCTACACAATCTCAGAACTAAGTGCTTTACTATAATAAGCTCCCAGTGTCACCTGAGCTGTAGTATAATGTGCCCTAACGCCTGAAGAAAATGGTAGTTTATTCGGTGTATAGGATACCTTAGTACAATCTGAAACACACTTTAAAGGCCTCCAAGAGGCAACAGTCTGATTCTTAAATTTGCCACCTATAGCCACAAAAAGTCTGAATGATACAGGAAATTGCTTCATTCTAGAAACAGAAAATTATATAGCTCTGTGTAAATGTAGTGTATGCTGTCTGGTCTCCCCAGAAAAGAAATAATGAGACAGTCCAGGCTTTAGTGTTAGAGTTAAAAGAGGCCTAGCAATCCTAGTGTCCCAGACTGCACACAGGGACCCCATCACAGAATCATAAGCATGGAAGCTATATGGTTGGCGTGACATGATTTGTTCTTGACAAATCCATGCTGACTGTTACTTATCACCTTATCTTCCAAACAAACCCTTCTCCCCTCAGTTCCTTCTTGCTGGGAATTACATCAGAGAGGCAAGAGGGAGGGATGTTGAATGAACATGAGCAACACATCTCAAAGAATACCAGTTAACTGTCCCTTTGAGTGCTTGTGTAGGGGAGCCTGGACTGGCCTCCAGTGACCTGAACAATGTCTGCATTGTTAGGCCTCATCAAAAGTATGGATCTCTACCAAAGCAAACCCTAGGCCTGTCTCAAGTCTGGTGCACATACACACGCAGGCCAGTCCGAAAGTGGGGGGAGCTTTGAGAGTCAGGAATGCTTGCACAATCATGCAGAAATTGTACAGTTCTGTCAGACCAGGCAAAGACTACTAGAAACAACCTGGTACTAGTACATCCCATTTTTTATAAGAGAAAAATTCCAGAGACAGCTGAAAAGAAACTTAAGTGCTTTTGCAATATTCTAAGTAGCAAAATGCACCCTAAATATTGGCATAGTAGGTATCTTACACAATATGTAGTTGATTGGTAGATATTAGAATGACCAAGTTGAGTATAAATATGGGATAGAAAACCTAATCAGTGCGAAGGATTGGGTAAGGTGTTCCCATTACCGTATTCACTGCAACAGGCAAATGAACCAGTTCCTACTGCCCGGTGCATTGTAGACACCTTTGTGCGTGGGAAAAGAAAGAGGCCACGACCTCCCATCTGACAATTGTAAGGGTAACAGCATTGGAATGCCATGTGATTTATAGAAATAAGTACATGTACTTTCATATTCTTAAAATCAAGTATAGTGTGTATTGTTCTAGGTGTAGGTGTTATTATATTGTCTATGCTAAATATCCTGTGTATTGAAATAGATCTGAGAAACCTTGTATTGCTTTTTACTTTACTATTCTGTGCACAATAAAGTTAAAGAGAGTTTATCTGAGGTATTTTACTGGCTCCTCTCGTATCTAAAAATCAAACCACACGACGGCTTGCTTATATCCATTCACCGTAGGGGACTCCGAGCAGTATTTGCAGAGGTGCACAGGAGTTTAAGGACATGCTGAAAGCGACACAGCACTGCCAAACCCAGCATCAGCTCTTGCCTGCTATGTGATGATGTAATGAGTTGTGAATGTATGAACAGAAGACCACATCACAGCCTTGCAGATCTCGAATTGAAATGTGAGCTAGGAAGGCCATGGAAGAGGCTTATACACTGGCAGAGTGCCCTCACCAACAGGGGCAGTTGCAGCCCTGCCAATTTATAACACATCTTGATGCTGGAGCTAATCCACTTGGAGAGTTTCTGCGAGGACACTACAAAGCTCTTCATTCCCAGAGAATAGCCCATGAATAGCTGAAATGATTTAGGACAAGACCTTGTGCACTTTAGGAGGGTGCTTGCTCTTTACCTCATGTCCAAAGCATGACGGCACCTCTCCTCATTGTTCATGCACAATATGGGGTAAAAGACTGGGAGAAAAATGTTCTGACTCATGTGGGAAATGGAGAACACCTTGGGTAGGAAGGCCAGGTGGGGTTGCACCTTATCTCTGAAGAAGGCAGTATAAAGTAGTGCATCATCAAGGCATGGAGCTCAGACACCTTCCTAACAGATGTAATCACCACCAAAAAAGGCTACATTGGAAGAAAGATGTGAAACAGAGGAAGCAGCCACTGGCCTGAAGGGAGGCCCCATCAACCTGGCAAGGACAAAATTAAACTACCATTGGGGCAGGTGGTTTTGAACCTGCAGTAAGACCTTCTCAAAGTTTTTCAAGAATCTGGCTGTCATGTTCTGAGAAAACCCTAACTGGCCTTGAATCGGTAGAAGAAAGGCTGAGATTGTGGCCAAGTGCACCTTGATTGAAGCAAGTGCGAGATCTTCATGCTTCGGACACAGAAGATAATCTAAGATCATTTGCAGCAGGCTCTCAAGAGGTTTAATGCCCTTCTTACTGGCCCACATTGAGAACTGGGTCCATTTTACTGAAGTAATTTTGCCTGGTGAATGACTTAACTTTCTAAGAGGACATCCTTCATTCCATGCTCAGATGTGCGTGTTCCAAGTTTGGGGAGGTTTCAAGCCTCCAAAGATATGTCATGGTGAACTCAAAAATCCCAGAGCCAGACCTTTCCCTATCTGTTGATGTAGGACATCGTAGCTGTATTGCCCATGAGGACTCAAACCACTCTGCCCTGACAAATAAATGAGGAAGACTTTGCATACCCTCTGCACTCTCTGAGCTCCCTGACATTTATATGAAGCGTTGCGTCATCCAGAGACCACTCTCCCTGCATTTGAAGCATGCCACATGGGCACCCCAGCTCTGATCTGAGGCATCAGATGCCAGCTTGATGGAATGCCATGCCATCTGAAAGGGTATGCCCATCATGACATTCTTTTGCACAGTCATGGACAGGGACTAGAGGATCTCTGCCAGAATAGTCACTACCAGATCCAGAAGATATCTGGCAGATGAGTATCTGATGCTAGCCACTGCTGTAGGGAGTGCATCCTAAGTTTGGCAAAGTGCACCATGTAATTGCATGCCGCCATGTGGCCTAGAATGCAGAGGCAGACTTTGCATGTGGTCAGACCTCCCGCTATGAGGCTTGCCAGCATCAGGAACCTGTCTTGAGGCAGCAATACCCTGGCCAAAGTTGAATCCAGCTCTGCTCCAATGAATTTGATTCTCTGCACTGGGACTAATGTGGACTTTTTGTTATTAGGAGGCCTAGATACTGGCACATGCTCAGCAGAATACTGATGTCCTCTTGGACCTTGATTTCAGAGACCACTGATGAGACAATCATCCAGATATGGAGAAACCTGGACCCTCTGGCATTTCAGGTAAGCTGCTACCATCTTTGTGAACCCCGAGACCCATAGCCAAAGCAAAAGGAGAGACATGAATTAGAAATGGTTCACACCTACTGTCAATCAAAAGAAGCATTTGTGCCCCTCGAAGACTGTGATATAGAAATATGCATCATTGAAGTGGAGGACAGCATGTCAATCCCCAGGATGCAGGGAGGGGATGATAGAAGTCAGGGAGACCATGCAGACCTTGAACCTCACTAGGTAGTAGTTCAGTTTTTGCAGGTCCAAAATGGGGCAAAGGCCCCATTTGACCTTTTTTGGGATTAGAAAGTACCAGGAGTAATAGCCCAACTTTCTGTAGTGGGGGTGAAACTTTGTCCACCAAACTCATCCGAAGCAACCCTTACCTCTTTCAAGAGCAATTTCTCATGAGGAGGATCCCAGAAGAGCAACAGGGAAGGAGGATGGGAAGGAAGGGTAGAGGAGAGCTGGAGAGTATAGCTATGCTACACCATACTGAGAATCCAACAGTCCGCCATAATAGAGCACCAGGCTGGGAAGAAGGGGCATAAGCAGGAGGAAAATAATCCGGTAATCTAAGAGGTATATCATCCTCAGGTGCACCCTCAAAAGAGGTGTTTTCTGGTAGTCCTGGGGCAACATGAGGTTGACTGGGAGGAGGGTTGTGACTGTCCACTCGGCCTCCTCCTCCAGGGCTTAGGCTTCCCCTAAGATGAGTCCTTTCAGGGGTAAAACCCAGTGGGCTGGGAAGGTTTGGGCTTCAATTTATCTCAGGACCTGGGACATACAACCTAAGATCTTTCAGGTGGTACAGGAGTCTTTAAGCCTTTGTAGCTCTATGTCTGTGTGTCCTGCAAACAGGGCAGCCCTGTCAAATGGGAGGTCCTGGATAGACTGCTGGGCTCACAGAACAACCCCAACAGGAGTAACCATGCTGCTGAGTACATGGACACAGTGGACACCACTGATCGCACTGCAGAGTCTGATGCATCAGATGCTGCTTACAGTGTGACTCTGGCTGCTGACATGCCTTCATTGGTGTTGGCCTGAAACTTCTTCCTAGGGGCCTTCAGCAGGGATACCTCAAACTTTGGCATTGTCTGTCAAGTTCTAGTCGGCAATGAGGGCCTGATCATTTGCCACCTGATCTGAAACTGGAGGAGGAATAAAGCTTGCAACCAATGAGATCAAATCATTGGAGTTTTTATT
Source organism: Pelodiscus sinensis (assembly GCF_052426305.1). NCBI lineage: Eukaryota > Metazoa > Chordata > Testudines > Trionychidae > Pelodiscus > Pelodiscus sinensis. The sequence goes on along the minus strand of NC_143057.1, from coordinate 37,690,058 downwards.
TCTCAGGGTTGCAGCGAGCTAGCCTTGTTGTTCATGGTAGTTAACTGCTTCCACAACGAGCCAACTGAGTGTCATGTGAGAATGCATAAGTACTGTGCCCTTTCAAAAGGATGAAGTACTTACGGTTGGCTCCTTTTGGAATTTGGGAGAATGAGGAAGGTGTTTGCCAAAGAGCATTGGCAATCTTGGCGACTACTGTGTAAGGGTAAGACCATCCTAGCCAGGGCAACCTGTCCTAGCATTCCAAAAGGAGTGTCAGTTGATTCTTCTAGCTCCTCTGCTTGGAGGTTCAGGTTAGAGGCCAGGCTTTTAAAAAAAGTCCTGGTGGGCCATGGTGTTGTCCTGTAGGACCACCATAGCTTCATCCAGAGACAAAGATGAGGCCTGTCCTGACTAACTCTTCTGCTGCTGGGAGCTAGTCTACTGCTGCTTCTTTATCAGAGGAGTGGCAGATCTGGCAGACTCCAATGCCAGAGAAGGGCTGGCAGAAGGGAGAAGCAGAGAGAACCGCCAATGTGGCCACCAAACAGGTAACCTGGGGCTCCATGGGGGAACCCCCAGAGTTTCATGGGCACCATTGTGTAGGCCAGGGTGTCTGTGGTCATGGTGCAGGTTGTAAGCCTGCCTGCAGTACCAACTGGTGCAACATTGAAGAGGGTGCCGATGTCTGTGCTGAAGGACGGGAGAAAGGTTCCAAAACAGTGCTTGCAGACCCGACACTGGCCAATGCCCTAGATGGTGAATGAATACATTCCCTTCTCCTCAGTATCAGGAGTTCCCTGAGGCTGACCTCAATGACTGTGGGGAGCAACTAGACTGGTGACTGAGGGACAGGAGATTGAGAGCAACATGTATAGACTAGGGATGTTAAATATCGGTTAGCTGAATAGTCGATTAACCTCATGAATTCTTATTGGTTAGTCGATTATTCCATAATCCCCAAGCAGCGCCTGTCCTGGGGGGGGGAGGGGTTTGAGCTCCCAAACCAGGCATACACCGGAACTGAACTGGGCTGCCTGCCCGCCTGGCTCCTAACACATTTTAAATGCAGAGCTGCAGCGGGGGTAGTTCAGGACCCAGTGCAATCTGGGACTGAGCTGGGCTGCTGGCCAGCCAGCTAAAAAATGTACAGGCAAAAGGTGGGGAAGGAAATGCATGTAATCTATAGCATTAATCTATACGCTTTCGCTTATCAGTTAATCGACTATACTATTACATCCCTAGTATAGACTGTCTCTGTTGGGTTTGTATAAATGGACTTGAACTGGCTTGGAAGCAACACAACTACAGTCAAGCATGAAACATGACAAAAATACAAGCTACCACACACCCAAGAAGTTGCAGACAGGTAGTAACTTGATATCTGATTTGAATTTGTGTGATCAGTAGAGACAGTGCAAAAAGACTATCATCTGGCAGATACAGATCACAGTGTCACACAGATTTGGAAGGAGCAGGGCTTGGGAAGTGATAAATCTTGGACTTTTTTTTAGCAGATTCTGTGGGATGGTGACTAGTGAGAAACACCATCCAAAGATACTGGCTCTCTCCTACCCCCGACAGGACTGAAGAGAAGGCTCAGCTTGTTTTCAAAGAGTCTGAGGTGTCCTACATTAAAGGAGAGGGGAATGACAGAAAAAGTTTGGGGACCACTGTTGTAGAGGAACATGGGATTGAACTCAAGCTGATAAAACAAGTAAAAACCCAAAATGCCTTGTTTTCATTGCTATTTTAACTCAAATTGAGAACATACCTTTTTTGCAACAGACATCCCGAGAAATTAAGAATGGGAGGGAATTTATTTTTGGCTTGTTTTGACTTTACATAAAGAGCTGCTAAATACATCTTTTTATTGTTTTTCCACGTATCTTCCTGTTAGTCTGTCATCAACGCAACAATATAGAACAGCTAGGTTTTTCAGTGTGGGGCAGTGGTTGTATGTGAAACTATATTTAATCCTATTTTCAAAAGTTTGATTGGTTTGCTAGGATTCTACATCTTTAAATATATGGAAAAACAAAAATAAAATAAATAAAAAAGAGCTTATGGAAAAACAAAAACACACCATTCCCATTTTTCCATTCCTGAACATTTTTAGAGTTCTCTAAGCTTTTTTCTTACTTCCCACTTGACTTAATGACTTAGGCAAGAGACTACTCAGGACTTTCTCTCACTCCTTTACACACAAAAACTTCATCTAGTCACTACTTTTCACCACCTCCACTCTTTTAGAGTACATTCTGGAATGGTGGCAGCTTCAATTCTATCATTTAAAATCTGAGCATCTGACTAACGTGATTAAATTCCATTTACACTTTTTCTTTTCTTAATAAGTGCAGTAACTACTTAGGATATGGTGGTTGCAATGTAATGCTAGCATCATATTTTGTAGCAATTTTTTTTGGTGGTACAATAATCTTCAGTGAGAAGTGAATTAAAATATCAGTGTTGTAATCTGAGTCTAAAATTGGAAGATGCATCTATTAACATGGAGTACAGATACAAGACAGCCTCTGGAACAGTGAGAAATGAGTTCTAGAAGCTATCACCCTTTGTATTTAGGATACTGGCAATTCCTATGACTAACTTGAGGTCTCAGGGCTAGTAGAGTCAGAGAATTTGCTTATACAGCGAACACTAAAGGGACGTGAATTCTAAAAAGCCACAGGATGTTGCACTCCAACTTGCCCATGTAGACCCTGCTGACACATACAAACTTCCATAATGCACAATACATTAACATAGTACTGATTCAAAAGTAATACACAGATAGCAGATCAGATGCCAGCTCATGACAGAGTCCAAGGCCAATTCACTCATGCATTAGTATTGATCAAAATGACTGTTAGATATATGAGTTTATTTGGAGTTAAAGCATCATGAAAACAAATGGTATATTATTTGCATCCTGTTATAATGTAGGAACAAACATTTACTTTGTGTATACCCCATAATAAAAAAGAAAGAAGCCTTGTAGAATGCAAATGAAGAACTTTTCTGTTAAAGTGCTAATTTCAAAGCAAATGGTCATTGTGTGTGATGATCAGAGGTCAAAGACTCAAAATGCATTCCTCACTTTTCACTGTCAAAGAAAAAACTCATGTGGGTAATGACATTGACACTGTTTCTGTGAGAAGAAGCAGTAAGTATGGATTCAAGGAAAGATCCTGGATCTTTGGAGTATTTGGACTCAGAGGGAGTGAACCAGATAAAAAGTGGAGATTACCAAACACACTCTAGTTACCCTGAAAATATTTTTTATTAAATCACTGCAACCATTTGGAATTACAAATGAACTCACCTGTGCACGTGTTTTATCTGCTTTAACCTCTCAAAAACTCTCATTTCCTTTTCTTAGCTAACAAACCTTTAGTCACTTTACTATAGAAATGGCTACCAGATTGGTTTTGGTGTAGCATCTAGATCATCAATTGATCTAAGGTAAGTGGCCTCATGGAGCAACCTGCTGTGGTATGATTTTTGGTTTAATTGTCCTTGTATCACAAAGTCCAGTTTGTCTGCACAGCAAGTTGATTGGGGTAGCAAGTCTATGGTTCTGACACACCATGTGACCAGTACAATGATACAGGAATTCATGCTGATCACTGGTTTGGTGAAATCTAGTTACAGAACATACCACCAAATTGAGGCATCTGACTTGTTTTCTGATGACAGTTTGCCCTGAAGTAGGCTCTCCCAGTTGTAAGCAACTTCAGACAGTGCAAGACATACTCCAGCTATACTAGAGAATTTTTTATGCATATCAGCATGGAACCTCAATGCCAGATGTTTTCTTGGGGGAGCAGATGGGGGAGAAAGCAAAGTGGTGGCAGCTAGCCAAGTCCTACATCTGAAAGCAGCATCACTGTTAACCCAGAATTCGTCATTCCTGAATGTACCCCAGAACTTAACAATATTACAGTCAGCCACTTTGTAGATTCAGCCATTGGCAGCTGAAAACCAAGTATCACACAGCAAAGAATAATCTTTGGCCTTTGAGAGACATGGTCAGACAGCAGCATACTTGCAGTTTATCATCAGAATGGGAGGATGGGATAAGAAGTTATGGAAGACAGTGAGTGAATAGCTACCTTGATTTTATGTTGATCTGATATACTGTTAGAAATGTTTTGAGATGAACAATTTGTTGAAATTAGGAGAATTGGTGATATAATAGAGGTTATATGTTGATCCACTAGGAGTCACTATAGGATATGTGATGTGCTAGAATTAGCTATAAAAGATAGGTAAAAATAAATACCCGAGAACAATCCAAGAGATTGTCTTCAGGGAAGGAGTTGACATTTAAGTGCCCCATCAGCTGGGCAGAAAGAGGACCCCTGGAAGCCCAACTGGGGATCACTAGAAACCACCTTAGACTATAGGTAACTATATCTGGAACGTCCTAAACCTACTGCATATGTATATGTGCACTATATCTAACAGTTTTAAATAAAAGCATGTTTATGTCAATTATTTATCAGACACATTAATTTACTTCTGACAATACCTGGAGAGAAACAGTTATCACCCTTCCTGCTGTTGCTAGTGGAGGTGCTGCCTTCAGAGCTGAACGCAGAGAGCTGGGCCAGAGAGCTATACAGTATTCTTAAATAGCTCAATCAATGGTGTTCAACCAGTTCTGAAGCAGTAACCACTGCTATGGCAAGCTAGCCACACTTAACCAGCTAAACCACCATATGTGGCTAGCGTGTTGAACCCCACAGGGCTATATGAATCAATATCTTACTGTTCTTCATATTTAGTGATAGGCGTATTTTTTAAAAACAGTACAGTACATGTACTTGTATGGTAGGAGAGGGCATAAGCTACTACAGGTTGAACCTCTCTAATTCAGCATTCTCTGGTCCAGAAACATCTGTGATCCAGCATGATTTTAGTTAGCCAGATGTCCACTTAACATGGATGTGGCCAAGTTTCCCACAGTCCCACAAAGTTTGTTTACAGCCAGCAGTCCTGGCTCTCAGTGTTCTGTGCAGTTATTTAGCTCTAATTTACCCCCTAATGCCTTTGAAGAGCCTAGTAAGCAGTGGAAGTGTTGTTGCTGCTAGACAATATTGACCTCCCGTGGACCAGCAATTTCTCTGGTTTGGCACTGGTCAGGTCTCAAGGGTGCCAGACTAGAGTAATTCAGCCTGTACAGATACAAAGAAGGGAGCATGATCAAATATGAGAAGCACTGATCTACACAGGCCAATTGGCGTATAACCTATAGCTGGCCTGTGTACAAACTGATTCAGGCTGGCACTGAAGACTATTTAATTGTAGTACAGACACGTGGGCTCGGGCTAGAAGCACTCTGCAAGGTAGCTGGGACATGCAGTGGACATATACCCTTAGTGTACAATATGGTGAGATTTAGAATTCAAACCCTTCTAGTGAGTACTGCTGCACTACATGACTTTTACAGCTGTATGCTAGATTTCATGTTCCATAAAGTGACAGCTATTGTGCATAGTTCAATCTCCTAGGTCTTTTTCCTAGGAAAGTATATCATTAGCAACAATATCAGTATACCAAATCCATCTTTAAATTTACTAGATTAATATTCCTTATAACACAATCAGTCTATTGGATACTTTCAAGTATAAAACTAAATTACCTGCAAACTGAGATTCTGAAGTGAGACCCCAAATGACAGGGGGATCTCTCGATTTGTGATCTAATAAGAAGAAAAATACAAAAAGAATTACTTAAAATCAGAATTCATGCAAAGAAAATAATAAACTTGCAACATGAGAATAATTGCTTGAAAATGTCCGCTCAATTATGCAATCTTATTTTCTGTACTTTGAACTCCAAATTTATTTTTGTATTTACTTATTTTAGTAGTTTTAGAAATCTCAATCAATGCTATTTAATTTATTACACAGCATAATCCTTAGAAAAGACAAAAACAGATGGAATGTTAAAAGTTCCCTCACAACGTAGAAAGTGTAAGGAGGAGAAAAGAAACAAACTGGGGTCTATCCATCATAACTGAAAATTATAAACAAGAGCTAAATGTTCCATATATACTTACATCATCTTCATATCGAACATGAATGTTGGAAATTTTCACCTGAAGATTTTTGATGACCTGAGTGACTAATTTTTCTACAAAGGTATCTTGTTTTTCTTCTTTTTCTTTATCTAAATTGAAATAAATATTTAAATATATATTTTACTCAAATTATGACTGAGAAATAATTTAAATATTATAAATGTTCTAACTTATTAGACTCCAGGAATCAACATTGTTAGGAGCATACTTATTCCTAATTATAAAAGCCTGGTATAGTGTTCTGGAGTGGTATCAAACAGTACCCTTCACTTTACTTTCATAATCTTTACATCGCTGTTTTCTAAGGCCTTTTCCTGTTTAAGCCACCAGGCTTAAGGGCTAGAATTTTAAAGGCATTTGAAAATGCAGACAGGCACCCAGCAGGATTTTGAAAATCCTTCTAGATGTTAGACAGAGGAGACCACTGCCAACCTGATAGCAGACCTATGTAACTTTGTTCTCACCCACAATTATTTCCAGTTTGAGAACAACTTATACCTCCAGATCAGCGGCACAACCATGGGTACACGCATGGCCCCACAGTATGCTAATATCTTTATGGCTGACCTAGAACAACATTTCCTCAACTCCCGCCCCCTTTTACCCCTTCTCTACTTATGCTACATCGATGACATCTTTATGATCTGGACGCACGGCCAAGAAACACTGGAGACATTCCACAGAGATTTCAACAACCTACACTCCACCATCAACCTCAGCCTGGACCATTCTACACGAGAGATCCATTTCCTGGACACCACAGTACAAATCAACAATGGAAAATTAGACACCACTCTCTACAGAAAACCCACTGACTCATACAGTTATCTACATGCTTCCAGCTCCCATCCAGAACACACCATATGATCCATCATCTATAGCCAAGCCCTTCAATACAACCGCATCTGCTCTAATCCCACTGACAGAGACCAGAAACTTCAGGATCTCTACCAAGCATTTATAAGCCTCAACTACCCACCCGGAGAAATAAAAAAAGCAAATTGAAAGAGCCAGACGAATACCTAGAAACCATCTACTTCAAGACAGACCCAAGAAAACCAACAATAGAACACCACTTGTCAAAACCTACAGCCCCCAACTTAAACCTGCCCAACACATTATCAATAAACTAAAGCCTATACTGGAACAGGATACTAAACTCCAAGAGGCTCTGGGAGACAGACCCATAGTCTGCTATAGACAACCACCAAACCTCAAGATGATTCTTACCAACAACCACAGGACATACCACACTAATACCAACCCTGGTACCTTCCCTTGCAACAAACCCCGTTGCCAGCTTTGTCCACATATTCACTCTCCTGATACCATTATTGGACCTAACCAAGTGAGTTATAAGATCAAGAACACATATTCCTGCGCATCCAGAAATATAATGTATGCGAACATGTGCCGAAAGTGTCTGTCTGCTATGTACATTGGACAAACGTCTCAGACACTTCGCCAAAGGATCAATGCCCACAAAACAGATATTGGACAGGATCACAAAGAAAAAACAGTTTCTTGCCATTTCAACCAGAAAGGACATTGTCTCAACGACTTAATTACCTGCATCCTGCTTCAAAAGCCTTTTAAGACTGCACTTGAAAGAGAATCCTCTGAACTGTTATTCATGCTAAAATGCGACACTTTACACCTGGGTCTGAATAAAGGATCTAGTTATCTTACCCATTACAAAGATAGCTTCCCCAATTATCACCTCTAATATCATTAGCTCACAGACATTTACCTCCCCCCCCCCCCCCATTCCCTTTCTGTTCTGAAATTTGATTTGTCCTTTTCATGTGTGTTCATTTTTTTTAATTGTATCCTCTGGTATATATGGTTGTGACTATTTTCTTCCACTATTTGATCTGAGGAAGTGGGTCTGGCCCACGAAAGCTCATCATCTATTAAACCATCTTGTTAGTCTTTAAAGTGTTACATAGTCCTGTATTTTGTTTCAGCTATGCCAGACTAACACGGCTACATTTCTATCACTCTTCTAGATGTTAGGCACACCCACAGACTTTCAAAAGTTACTAGTACCCATCCTACACCTTTAGGTACCTATATACCTTTCAAAGTCCAGTCCTAGGTATACTCTTTCAACACTCAAATTTTCAATAAGGCATTTATTAAGTTGTAGAATTAAGATTTAGAGAGGCACTGCCACAAAAATACAAGGAGATTCTATGTTGTTGGAGGCAAAATTAAAATGGCTTCATATCAGAAAGCGTGTGTGTTTTGGCAAACAATTTTTTTTAAATAGTGAATCGTATTTCCAAAGCCCTGTTTATATCTATTCATGTTTAATTTTGAAAGTTTATGCAATAGATGCATCCTGAAAGCCAGATAACGTAACTGACATACCAACTATAATAGTTGACCTATCTCTACCATAAATATTTCTAAGAAACACAGAAACTTTGGAAATAAAGTAAATATACTGCACAAAAATGTGTAGTAGCCAGTAGCCATCAATTTTCATAGCTACTAGTTAAGGGCATTAGTTAACTTATATGTTAATACACATAGCTAAAACTAATCTGCTAAAAGCCATATTCAATTAGTTTAACATCAGGCAGTTTTGGAGTTAAAAAAAAATCTAGCAATTTGCATGCCCATGTTATTGGTTTTTCCTCCTTACCTTTGTCAGCTATTTTCTGTTTTGCATCCTCTATTCTTTGTAGTTCCCTTTGCTTTGCTTCTAGGAGCTGTCTATCTTCCTTTTCAGCATCATACTTTATGCCTACGTACAGAAGAGAGAGAAAGTTAAGACAAATAACTATATAAAATGAAAAATTCTGAAAAAATCTTTGAAGATAATTTGATGTAATAAAGAAAAAATCTCTATTGAATACATTGAACAGAAAGATTTAACAATACAGTAACACAAAATCAGATACGAAAAACGGAATTAGGGTCAGGCAACAGCAATTCCTGGGAATAAGAGAAACAGTATATATAATCTATTACTGTGATTTTTAAAATAGGATTACAGTAAAATAAAGCTCTATGATAGTTTTCCTCTCACTCAACTTACTAGCTGTAGGCACTATCAGCAAAAAAACTCCATCTAAAACAGCCTCTACTGGTTGAGTATAAAGGTTTTTCCATGGGATTTGTAGATTAAGTTGACCTAGTATATATAAAAGAAAGAGTTAGAATAGGCAATGATATTTGACTAAAAACCACGTTACAAGGCTTTTAAAAAATAAAAATCTAAAATTGCCCTAATATGTAGGTTAGGAGCAAGAAATTATATTTACAACAGTCAAATGCATATTAGCTACTTTTCAAAGCAAACAGAAAAACAGTCTAACAATTTTAAATTCTTTAGATACGTTACAATTTTCTAGAAATAAGGTAAACACACAAGAGTGGGGAGAAGATAAGATTAGGAAAGATAAGGCCAACAGCAACAGGATTGGACATTTTAGGTATATGTATATGTTGCTCAACCAAAATATTTAAGTATTTACTGTAAGCTTTATGAAAAAAGTGCACGTAGGGATAGATTTGAATGAGGAAAAAATATCGGATTGAGATTCAGCATACCTGTGTGCAGTATTTTCTGATTTTTTTTTTTTTTTTTAAACCTGACAGGAGGCAAAAATACCAGACACCTGGCAACCGTGTGTGTGAATTGAGTTGAAGCACACAGTCTCTCTACCCAAGGTGAAGTGATGCAGGATGGGAGGGGAAGGAATCATCAGGACCCAAGAGGAGAGGCCCAGAGGTGGGGGAGGAGAGCAGAGGGCATCTCTATGCCCCATGAGGAACTCCAAGTGACGTGGAAGGGCATGTGGGGGAAATCACTGGGCCCTATAGGAGCCTTATGGGGGAGTAGAAATCTCCATGCACCTGTGTGGAATAGCAGAGAAGAGAGAGTATGCAGGCCCCTCATAGCTGGGAGAGGAGGGGAGAGAATCCCCCAGGCTCCATAGTAAGAGGAAAGTAACATTTAGGCCCTGTAGCTGTAGATGGAGTGGGGGAGAGAAGAGGAGGGAGAGAGAGATAAGGTGGTGGCCTGGCTGGCAACATGCAGAGCCCTGTCCCCAGCCGGTCAGTCTCTTGCTGGTATGGCTATCTTCAGTGCTCACTCTTCAGTATCCCATCTCCGCTCGTTGGTCCCAATGGTAAATAAGGATCACGTCCCTCCTCTCTCTGTCCCTCCCCTTTCCATGTTGGAAAGAAAAGCCCCATTCCTGCCACTTCCCATGTTCCTGGTACAAGCAAACCCTGACCTTGCTTTAAGATAAGAGGAAGCTGTCTACCAAATTTGGTGGCCCTACCATTTAGGAGGAATTCTTGCACAAACAGCAGGCAGACTGAAATTTCATTTCTAAATTATATCATTTATTCCAGAATGGATGAATTGATTCATATTCATTTACACACTGAAGAGCCCCCTTAAGAAAATTAACTACTGGAAATGCTCAAAGTCAAATGAAAGAGCACAGAATACATTTGCAAATTCTTATTCATTTATTACAAAAGTAGTGCATGCTACAAAAACACAACTTACCAATATGCCCTGCTTTTACTTTAAATGGTACATCCAGCTGACTCTGCAAAGAGAATATTAAAAAAAAAAAAAAAGCTTTATACCTCAGAGCCTGTAGCATGGGTAACCATTTAATCTCTGAGATTTTCAGCACTTACATAGTTATTTTAATACACAATTTTTAACATGCATAGTACCAACTGGGGGAAGGGGTCTAACTCTAGACTAGGCTGACTGGGAGTCAGATAGATAGAACTGAGGGAAACTAGTGACCTCAATTAACATACTATATTACCTATCACTTGCAAAGTGGTATTTTCTCCCAGCTGCTCTCCTTTGAACTACTTCAATATATGATCTATATTCCTTCCTACAGCTTCTAAGAACCGGGATGGTAAGACGACTTTATTTTCCATACCTTGGTTAAGCTTGAATTTTCCCATAAAGTTTTCCACAATGACATCAGGAGAGCTGATCTGCCTATTTGTTTGATCTCAAGGACCAGAGCTTCATATAATTGTATCCCACTGTCTTTTCAGGAAGAACCGTTTAAGACCAGAGATTTTCAACCGTGGGTCACACTTTCAAGGGGGAATGGAGGAACATGCCCGGTCCACACCACTTCCTGCAGCTCCAATTGGCCAGGAACAGTGATCCACTGCCAACAGGAATTGCAAGCAATGGAGGTACAGGTAAATAAAGCAACAGCAGCTCAGGAGGGGAAATCCCTGGTGTATCTCCTCTGTTTTATTGCCCATCCCTGGTCCAGACTATCCCTGACAAGCGTTTGTCTAACGTGCTCTTAATCTCTAATGATGGAGATTCCACAACCTCTCTAGGCAATTTATTCCAGTGCTTAACCAGCCTGACAGTTATGAAGTTTTTCCTAATGTCCAACCTTCAGCTTCCCTGCTGCAATTTAAGCCTATTGCTTCTTGTCCTATCTTCAGAGGTTAAGGAGAATAATTTTTCTCCCTCTTCCTTGTAACAACTTTTTAGGTACTTGAAAGTGATTTTGTCTCCTCTTACTCTTCTGTTTCCATACTAAACAAACCTAATTCTTTCAGTCTTCCCTCACAGGTCATGCTTTCTAGACCTTTAATCATGTTTGTTGCTGTTCTCTGGATCTAAGTTGTAGGATGGTATGCACTACTGTCGTTGGGTTGGATTTAAAACTTTCAGGCAGAAAGGCTTTGAACTGGAGATAAGTCTTGGCAATCATGGCATCAAGGCCTGCCTCATGAAGGTTGTGTACTGTATTGGCTGTAACTTTGATTTTTTCCAAATATAGTCTCAGGTCAGACAACAGCTACTTGATAACAAGGATGATTTTCTGGAGTTGACCAGTTATTGCTCCACAAACCAGCCAGTTATTCAAATAAGGGAATATTTAAATACCTAAACTTATCATCATTGTTCCACTACCACCACAATGCACTTAGTGAAGTCTCCTGGGTAACGGTAGTCAATGGGAACATTGTGAGATGATAGTAAGTGAAGTCTCCTGGGTAACGGTAGTCAATGGGAACATTGTGAGATGATAGTAAGTGAAGTCTCCTGGGTAACGGTAGTCAATGGGAACATTGTGAGATGATAGTAATTGTTTCCTGCTATGTTTCAAAGGTACTTCCTGTGGAGCAGATTTTTGTTACGCAGAAAGCAGCATACCAATTTCCAGTCTCGAATAATAGTTTAATGGAAGCAACAGTGACTATCCTGAATGTGACTTTGTTAATGAAAAGGTTCATGTTTCCTAGATCTAGAGTGGGGCAAAGTCCACCAGATTTTTCTGGGAGCAGGAAGTACAAGGAATAGTTGTTTGTATGGAAACTCCCCAATCATTTCCAATTCCAGAAGAGACTGCACTTCTTAAAATTAAATTGTCTCAAAAGATGCACCCCTGAAAAAAGATAGGGAGAGTATGCTGGCATAAGGAAGTAAGAAGAATTGGATAACATATCATTCGTTCACTATGAGCACCCACTTGTCTGGCAAAATCTCTTTCTAGGCACAGAGAATGTGAGATAGCTGTCTTTCAAAGCAGACATGGTCACTGTCAAGCAATCAAAAATGACTGCTTGGAGACTGAGGCTATATGGTGAGAAGGGCCTATAGACAAAGTTGGCTAACAACAATGGAGGAGGTCTAGAACTTCTCATGGTAGAATTTTCTGACCTCTGCTCGATCAAGGATCTCTAATAAAGGTGAGGCCTAAACTGCTTTTGTCACTGGAGTGTAAACTCCTAGTGAACAGAGATATGCACAAGAGCACTTTACAGTGCACATTGCAATGTCTGCCTTTTGAGTGAAAAAAAAGCTCGGATCCTTTAAAGGACAAATCTTCTATCATATTTTGCAGCCACTTCAATTCACCTGAAACTTGTAGCCACAAACAGCACTTCATGGAGATGGTGATGTATTTACGTACACCCAGTGCGCTTGCAGGAAAACTGGGAAGCACTTCAGTGAGGAAGTCATTCCTCTATATTGGGTGACTGACAGATCTGGTTCTGCTTCCAACTATAGCAACTGCAAGTTGAAGTACTTATTATATTAGATCTGTGGATCTTGGCAAAATCTCTTTCTAGGCACAATGAAAAATGAATCAGATCACTTTTTGTTTTGGTTGTTTTAAAGACAGTCTGACACTGAGCTCATAAAGGACAATTATTTAACTTGTCTATATGCTTCGCTGATGAACTATATGGGCCCAGAGAGTCAAAAGGTATTAAACAAAGTCTGGGGCTTGGTTTAGAGAGATCTCAGTATGCTTAATAGCACGGAAAATGAACCATTAGAAATCCTCTCAAGCTTTTAATAAATATAAAGAAAAAGAAAAACAAAGCAGTTCAAGTGTAAAATATTAAAGTAAGGCTTTCATCTTAACAATATCCTTTGTTCCCTTAAGCTGGAGACAGTTCCTGAAGGAACCTTTGTCTGACAGGCTCTTATATGGTATCTAAGATATTAATGATTGTTCTCTTGGGGAAAAGAGCAATTAGTTAAGAGAGGCTGATACTACTATTGTTGAGGTCTGATCACATTTCCTCTCAAGCAGTCTCCTGGATTCAGCTGGACATAGAAGACCTGTTGATATCTTCTGGATCCAATCTCTGGCCTGGTCAGGACATCTCTTGGGATAACCGAGGCCCGGTGTCCCAGGAGACAGTGGGAGTGTTGGCCATGATGCGGATGCTTGCTTTACTAGCCAATTTCTCTCCCCAAAATCTCTTTAAGGACCCACAAAGGGAACACTCAGTACAGTAACCTATCCCCTTATGCTGTCTACCAATCAGGCCTAGTTTCCAACATACCAATTCTGGTTAGGAATGTGATAGTTAAAATGCTTAAATGGTTAACTAATGAACCTGTGCTCATTGGTTAACCTTCCTGGTTACAAGCAAGGCTTCCCACCCCTGCAAACCACTACTTCTATATCACATTGGAAGCTCTGGAAACAATATCCAAGGTCTTCAAACAAACATTCCAACACTCCTGGAAGAAGGAATTTTCTTCCATGATTGTACAATCTTTAAATAATTTTTAAATGTTAAAAATAATTTTTAAACGTCAAGAACATCACGTTTTAATATTTCCTGATGTCCTCAGGATATTGTTATATATTTAAATATAAATCAAATATGTTTACTAGATAACATGCGTAACTGTTCTAGACAGCAATTTTTTTTGTTATTCATAAAACTAAATATTTTTTAGATCAGAGTGGTATTTGTCATTCAAGCTTCCTCATGAAACTTAAATATTAGGCCAAACATTTAAAAGAGTAATATTTTTAAAATAATTAAAAAACCTCCTCCTCACTTTTTAGAGTTAGGCCTTAGAAATATTGTTTTCATTAGCATTATGTCTGAAGTATTGAGTAATTAGTCATGCCCCTCCAAACAATGCCATATATGCTAGATTCTTCACTGACATAATGCTGCTATTTTTATACATACCTACACAGCCACATAACTAGGGTTGCCAGATGGATTCAACAAAAATACCTGACACACACTTGACATTACATCACAATCTACATTACATCTTAGTTAGAAAATACCGGACATTTATATTTTCTCATTTATATTTTCTCAATTTATTTCCCGAAAAGAAAGCTCAAATAATGGACTGTCCAGTTCAAAACCGGACACCTGGCAAGCCTACACATAATCTACACTATAAAAATGAGGATATTTGGTTTTCAAACAAGTTGTTTGACATGGAAGTGCTCCTTTGATAAAAATGAACTTAATGAGATTACGCTCCCTTTTCCCCCCAAATTGCAAAAAAGACAAAGGCTAAGCCTTCACTTTTAATTTCCTGATTTCAATTACTGTTTTGTAGCTTAGTCTCCAGTGATGGATAGGAGCAGCAAAGGATTAAACTCAGGTAGCTAAAGATGTTGTTGGCAGGTAGTTAGAAGAACCAATGGGATACAGTGCTGAAATTTAAATTGTAAATATATACCTGCTGGTGTTTCTCTTTGTGTTAATTCTCTTTCTTCCAAATTCTGGTTTAAAACTATCTATACCCAGGCGGGACTACCATGCCTCAAAGGAATTCAGGAATGGAAGTGGACTGGACCACGAAGGGATTATGAGTAAGTAAGGGGAAAATGTGTATTTAGTCACAATCAGGGTGTTTTTTCTTTGTTTTGGTTGTTTGGTTAAACATCTGTATGAATCCATGCCTTACCTTCCCCACTCACCATATTTAAGCTACAGCCCAGAGATACCATTTTTCTCTTTGTTTTAATCTGTTCTTTTCTCAGTTGCTCTGTAACACCTAGCAATCAAGTATGCTTTATCAAGTATATCTTTTTCGTTGCTGTTAATAAAATTGCCTTTTTTTAAAAGCAATGATTTTATTCTTGTGTCCTGGAAGGTAACAAGAGGTCTATGTGTGTGCCTGCCTAGCCTTGAGAGATCAGCTATCAGGGACACAGTTTGTTCTTCATTTTTTCAAGCTCTCTTGTGGCAAAAGAGCTTGGGGTACCCCTTGGGAAGAATTTTAAGTGTTTATTCCTTGGTTTTTTTGGGATGGGGGGATTAAATCACTTGATGGTAGCAGCTATCTCCCAAAGTCAATGAATCTGTGACTCTGGGGACTTTTTGTAAACAGAGCCTTTAAAGGCAAGGTATTTAAGGTGTCTTTTGGGTCCCCATCTTCTGCACTTGAGGAGCGCCAGAGTGGGGAACAGCGCTGACAATCCAACATCAACTCTCACACTCACGTGAATAAGCATTTGTAGAATCAAGACCATAAAACAATTTTTGCTCTCTTAAGCAGTGTTCAAGATCCATGTCTTCTAATGCAAGTCAGATTCAACAGTAACTTTGTTTTATAATGGCCTCTCAAATAAGAGTAACCGAGCATTCAATAAAAGTTACAGAACAAAACACTTGTGAAGGTTTTTCAAAAGACCAAAGCAATGCATCTCTTGAGATGAAAGATGTCTGTTTTAGGGATATGAAGGACTAGTTAACTATCTGATAAGCAAATGCTTAATGGACAGTCGACTAGACGCTTCCCTCCCCCACTTGCTGCCTCTACCAGATAGAGGTAGCGGGGGGAGGGAGATCGCTCAAAGCGGCAGCACCGTGTGGAGCCCAGGATCAACTGGAAACTCCCCAGCTGATCCCGGGCTCCATGTGGCTCTGTCACTTTAAAATGCCATGGGGAGCTCAGCATCAAGGCTCCTCACGGCATTTCAAAGCAACAGCGTCACGTGGAGCCCAGGATCAGCTGGAGATTCCCCCATTGACCCTGGGCTCCATGCAGCGCTGCTGCTTTGAAATGCCACCGTGGAGGTGCCCTATCAACTAATCAAATAGTTGATGCAATATGCATTGACTATTTGATTAGTCAATTACCTGATACTTAACATCCTTAGTCTGTTTACTAATATTCCATCTAAAATTCCACTAACTTCATCCTTACGTGGTGTTTAAATGTCCAAATAATAAATATTTATTCTCACAAACATTTATTCTCACAACAGTATCTCATTTTTGCTCACTTTGAACTTACCAGTGCATTTTCTTTTATTTCAAGATTCTTAAGTGCTACAGCTCCTAAAGAGAAAAATGAAAAGGGTTGATATTGAAGTTTGAACAGTACTATATCTCTTGAGCGCCTGTAAACATACAAACACCTTTATTTCACAGTAAGCTTTGAGTAATTAGGATAGCAGTTCAGTATTAATATTTTGCTTGTTGTTTATAAAGAGCAAACAGCCCATATGCTGCAATTAATGACATTTTCCCAGTTGCCAATAACGAAGGGAGTACTATTGTAAGCCAGCTGTCGCAAAGCAGGTCTAGAATAGATGGGGCCATGATCAAAAATGGTTAGCTGCCAGACCACTAGAACTGCCACTAATACTAGCACCAATGATACAGCAATATCAGGAGATCTTTAAAAATGACTTTATATAAACAAGTTTCATATGTCTTTATTAGCTCTTATTATTTTCATTAAGGATGTTAAATTGCAATTATCTGTTTAGTAGATCAAAATTTTATCAAATACATGATTAGTCTATAAGGGGGCCCTCTGCAGAGCCTCAGCATGAGCCAGCTGGAGTTGGGACTGAGCAGTACCGACTCACACTGCTGCAGCTCTGCATTTAAATGTATTAGGAGCCACTGGGCTCTTACTACTTTTAAAACACAGAGGCGCAGTGTCCCAGACCAATGCGAGCTGGGACTGCTCAGCCCCAGCTCATGCTAAGTCCAGCAGACTCTGCTTGTGGCCAGCCAACACCCGCTGTGAACAGGGGCTGGTTGGTGGCAACTGCCCCTGTCCGTGGAGCGGGAGGGGGCCCAGCTCCCTGCTGGGACCCCCTCAGACAGGGGCTGCAACCTCCCCAATCCCTCAGTGCCAGCTCCCCCCAGGACCAGCTAATACAGAGGCAGCAAGGGGAAGGGCGAGTAGTCGAGAACTCCATTCGACTATCCAATTAACATAAGCATATCAGGTAGTCGAATAGTTGACTACACGCTTATACCTAATTTTCACAGACACTCTCTGAAACATTCTTTAGTGTATCAAAATTGCCTTCTATAGAGCTAGGTGTACTAAATTTGTATACTGAATATTGTGTCTCTTTTGTTAACTGACCAGAACTGATAACTGGAGAGAGGGGAGGAGAAGGATGGAGTAAATTTTGAGATCCTCTGTTATTGATTGAGAGGCTAACTCATAGACTAGTAAAGAAATAGAAGACTCACCACAATTCAGTTAGTTTTAGGCCAGGCCCTGGTAATGGTATAACTAGGATAGGACAGTGAGTACATCCAGCTTGCATAGGAGGAAGGGAGAGATACATGTTCTGGCTAGCAGCTTCTGTAAAAATGGGGGGAGGGGCATACAAATGCACACCACTTCCCCCACTCAGGGTTTGCCCTGCTGTGCCTACCTGGAGTTCCAATGGGGAGAAAGGATCAGGACATCAGGGGGCTTGCCTCGCTCTGGCACTCCAGCTGCAGAGTTAGACTGGGGGCTTGCCCTGCTCCCCATGCTTGCCCAGCACTCTAGACAGTCAGTGAAGTCAGGGGCATGCCCTGATCTTCCCACTAGGTGCTCCTGCTAAAGAGTGGGAACATGCTCCCTGCTCGCTGGCAGAAATGCCAGATGAGCAGAGCAAGGGAAGTCCCTGATTCTGCTCCCCAAGCCCAGCTGGAGCTCCAGGCAGAGTAGGGCAAGAAGTAAGGGCCCAGATGCTACCTGTGGCTACATTTCCAGACCCTAGCATCCAGAAAAGCAATTAAGTTTGAAATTGCATCTGTTAACAACATGGCTAAACATCCATGTATGTGACTTTTACAGGCTTACAATTAATGCTCATATTTCCTACTAGAACAATGAAGAAAATCTAACCATAAATGTTTTCAAGTACTGTATGAATGTGCTCAGAAAAGTGACTACCTGAATAAACACAGAACATTGCTGCTCCACAGATCAGCTGCCTGGATATATACTAAGTTATAGCTACTTATTTAGATAATCTTCTCCTGCTTTTCATTGTATTTAACACTGTAGAAACAAAACAACTATGAGAGAGTTAACTGGATTCTTTTGTAAGGGCATATCCACATTACACAGCATTTAGCAACATAACTATGTCGACAGCCATTCTGCTAAAAGTCAGGCAGGATAAACACTGTGTTTGTCTGCACTTTTAGCCCCCTAACAAGCACCTTTTGCTTTGTCAACTGGACTCCTTCAGTTGTTTTTAAGGGTATGTCTACACTATGGAGTTGTGTTGCGTAAACTAATGTCGACACGCAGAAATTGCCAAAAAAAGTCACCAAACTGTGTTTACACTGGCTCCCTTTGTCAACAGAATGTGTCCACCTTTTTAATTCATCTGTTAACATCTGTCACTAGGTGTTGTGGAACTGCGGGATAGAGCGCAGAGCATCTTGGGACTGTGCAAAATGGCCCATCAGGCACCAATCTATTCTCTCAGAATCTTCTGCAGAGAAAGGCTAAATGGCATCAGTGGACACTGCTGGCTAGAAATGTATCACAACACTAGGACACTATACAGACCAAAACAGGATTATAGAAAGGCCCCATAAACAGGAATTTGCTGTGATGCACAACAACATATAAAGTAGGTCAGTAACTTGTCAATGATTGGGATATGCACTACAGATTACTTGGCAATTTACAACGTTCCAAAAACAAGAAAGCCATCAAAATGTTTTCTTGGTTTGACAGCTGCAATTTAATCTGAATTATCTGCATTTCATAATACACCAATAAATCTTCTAAACAACATTTTACAGATAATGAAATTGGGTAATGACACTTCACTGCACAGCTCAGGTAAGAATGTTAAATCTTCACTGAGAAATGTCACCATTTCTAGTGTGTGTATTTAAAAAATCTGTATGAACTGTGAGTGTATCTACTTCCCACCATAAACAAGTGCTTGTTTCTTTACATTTATGCTCCTACATACACATATATGCACAATGGCAACCTAAAATTAAAAAGGCATTTTTCTCTTAGTTTTGTCTGACACTGTATAAACTGTTATTTTTACTAATGAACTGAGGGTGCAATATACCACAGTATCAATCTGCCAACAAAATCTTGTGAAATGTCTGTAGTAATATAACTCTCCAGATCAAGAGCTAAATTTGTTTATACTATATTTCTTACAGAACTTTCAGATACTCTAAACATTTCATTTATAGGTTAAATTACAATTTGCTTTATAAATTATTTTTTTTAAAACATACATCTTCAAAGTTGTAAATGGGTTTTCCCTGCACAAATTACACAGAGTAAGTGTCATGTTACTAAAGCCCTATTCATTGCTTGAAGTTTATTCACAAGTTTTAAAAAGACTACGGAACAGATTTTATCATATGAACATCAGCAACAAGTTTTAAATAAAAAATGCTATTTTCATCCTGCTCCTGAAACAAATCTATGGGAAGACTCCCCCAGTTTTCTAAAGCTTTTGGATCAGGCCTTTGTCATTTGTTTCTTTCTATCATTTTTCTTAATCCTTTTCAAAGATCTTGTCTTCAAACTTTCAGTTTATATTCATTCATATTTTCTCCTCACTTTTTTTAAAAATCATTTTCCCACTCAATATGGTTTCTGGTTTCACCATCTACCAGCATCACCATCACCATCTACCAGCATCTTCACTTAATAGTTTATTAATACTTTACCATTTGCAAAAGAAAGGTAATTTATAAACAACACAATGTATTTGCACGAGTTAGGACATAATCAAACTTTGGAGGTCAGCTACAACTACTAAGAAGGTTACAAACTGTTAACACGGGCATAATGAAAGTAGGAATGTGAATGTTTAAACAATTAACTGGTAAACTTCACCCTTAATGAGGGCTAAATCAGCTCCAGCTCCAGCCCCTGACACAGGAGGTGGAGGGGGGGAGGGAAGAGCACTCCACCCAAGCTGCAGGTTTAATCAGTTAACAGTTAATCATAACATTTAGCAGATTAACTTACTAACTGGATTTTACATCCCTAACTGAATCCATAGGAGTTCATTCCTAAATTATTGGGTTAGCTTCTTGGCTGAAATAACAGTACATACATCACTGTTTGGTAGAAGAGATATTTCTCCCACCACCTAAATTTTACCTATAATGATGCTGATAAAGTTTGTACCATACCACAGATATTCTAAGCAGAAAGTTAATATAAAAAGATACTGCAATCAGTTCCTTAATTAAGAAGCAGACACTTCATGCAGCTTACATATTAACTACCAGCAGAAATATCCGGCATCGCCTGGGGAAAATATAGTAAAAGGTGTGATGAATGAACTGTCTCAATTACATTAACACAGCATATTTTATTGGAAATACTTTTCTCTGATATATTACTTTAAGAAATTAACATAGCTAGTGATGTTACAAAACAACCAATCCCATAGGGTCTCTTTTCTCAATCGCCACAAATCAGGAAGGCCCATCTTCCCTTAAAGACTCTATGAAAACCAATGCCTGCAGCCTCCTTGCCAGAAGCCCTGAGAAATGGAGGGGATGTCTCCTGGGCTCTGCAGTAACAGTAAATCACTGCTCCCCAAGTAGCCACTCCCCGAGTGCCTTCACTGCATGCTCCATTAGGCAACCTGAATAGACTTCCTAGCGGCAGCTGGACCAGTTGCATTGATCAGACAAAACTGAACACCTTCAGACCAAGTGCAATTAGTGATATCTAGATGATCTGAACATGCAGCATCTGAATGTACCTGTTCTAATGAGAAGAGGCTGTTCTGAGTATACTGTGTCCTCCCTCAGGCTCCACGATGCTCAAAACCTTGTCCTCTTACCCACCTCCCCTCTTTGTACCGTGAGCTGAATCCTGCATAGTGCATAATGCCCATGGCACTTGCTGATAACGCATACAGAACAAGGGAGAGTGAGTGGTGGGATGGCTAGTTTGGGTGTGGGGGGAGGGAAGCAACTTTAATTTCCAGATGGGGTTCAGTCGGAGCCCGGTTGCGTGAAGATGTTGAGAGGCTGTAATAGCTGGAGGCTTCTCCCAGCCACAATTAGCAAGGCTAGACCCCAGCCAGCATCAGCCACATTTGGGTCTGTTCTGGAGACCTGCTGATGCCCTAGTATAGGAGAGGTTGCCGATTCTCTGCCCCACTGCAGCCTCTTCCCCATGGGCTTTCTCTTGATGGTGCTGCAGGTGCCCATATGCTTTATCCTGTAGGATCTCGTAGTTGCAGTTTATGTGACATGCTTAATAGAAGAATCCAGCAAACGCCTATGATCAGGCACTACTAAAAGCTAATTATCAGTGGGCCCAATTGGGGCTCTGGGGGCAACAGGGGAACCAATTTCAAGATATAACCAATCACGTTATTTAAGTTAGGAAATCAGTAGCATCCGTGCAAAATATGATGTTTCTAGCTCTTACCGTTCAGATATTTATAAGACTAAATATAACTACTGACACTTTAAAAGAGGGAGCAGGAGAGGGAATCTATGGTTGGCAGTCACACAAAAAATGGTTTAAAAACTCTCTTTTCAGATTCTTTTCCTTTTTGGCTAAAAATGAAGTATTAAGTTTTACTATCCTGCAAGCAGACTAAAACTTCAGTTACCATACTATTCACTCACAACCAATAGTGTTTAGTCTGTGCAGGGTCATCATGTCCAAAGAGTTCCTCTCAGAGCTTTTTATGTCAAATTAATTTTAACTTTCAGCATGCCACCAAGTTAAGAAATTCCTGTACAAAAATCTAAAGTGAAATGTCTGTTAAAAATGTGTTAAAAATCTAGATGCTTAAAACTTGTTTAGATTCCTAAATAAAAGTGAATGGATTTTCATAAGTGCTCCATGCCTGCATTTCACATTATATTTTAGCTGCCGTTAAAAGTCAATAAGCTTGAAAAATGTAAAAGTACCATCACCAACTAACTTGGCTATCCCTCTGAAGCTTATCTACTCAATGTCTCTTTTTTTCTTCCTCCCCTCCATTTTTTCTCCTTCTCCTCCCTCCCCTTACTTATTCTTGGATCCAGACTTCCAACACTCCTGTCATGTGAAGAATTGGGTTGTGTCCACGAAAGCTCATGACATCATCTATATGTTTTGTTAGTCTTTAAGGTGCTACTAGACTATTTGTTGTTTAAGTTTTTCCAACAACTAAGTGTGTGCTTGGTAGGGATGTGAATATGAAAGACAGAGGAGTATGTTTGTGTGAGAGACAGACACACACATAGCGTGTGAGAGTGACAGAGATTGGCATTTGAGCATATGCAGACTAGGGATGTTAAAATGAGATTCATTGACTAGTCGAGTAGTCAACGGAATTCCTTGCTTTTCCAGCTGACCTCGGGTTCTGGGGAAATGCTGCTCGGAACCCAGGGTAAGCTGATGAGTCCCCAGCTGACCCCAGGCTCCACAGCCTTTGGGCATTTTAAAGGAGCAGCGTTGCTGCACAGCTGAGCCGTGGATCGACTGTGTGGCGCTGCTGCTTTGAAGTACCGCTTTCCCTCCCCTCCAAAGGCAGCAAGGGGAGGTGGATATCAACTAGTAAACAGACTATCCGATAAGCAAATCAGATAGTCGACTAGTCTTTAACATGCCTAATTCAGACATAGAAGGAACTATCAGCAAACTCGCTCCATCCCAAATCTTATTGTGTCCACCCTCTCTGCAGAGATATGGCACAGGAGTGAAGTGAGTAGGACACAGTCATCAACACCCTCTTCCTTCCTGTGCCTTCCCCACATTGCACAGTAAGCAAGAGGCTCCTGGGGAGCAACTCCATTTATGTGCACCCGCCAAGTGCTCGGGGCTGACCCCGCCCCAGGCGCGCAGTGCATGCGCAGTGTCAGTCCTGGGTGCGCGGGGAGCACTGGCCCTGGGTGCGCGAGCGGCCCCGCCCCTGGGCACCCAGCAACTCCAAAAGGTTGGGTACCACTGCCCTATACTATACAGATTTCATGGGAGAGACCACTTTTTCTCAAATTAGGGGACCCAACCTAAAAGGGAGTTTCATGGAGTTCACAAGGTTATGGGGATGTGGGAGAGGTCATATTATTACCACCTTACAACTGTGCTGCCTTCAGAGCTGGGTGGCTTCATTTGCAATGTCGGTATGTCTAATTTACATCTCTCTGGCGCCAGAGGGATGTAGTCTAGACATACTCCAACTGACCAGCTCTGAAGGCTTTGCTCCCCTCAATAACTAGGGATGTTAGCAGGTAATCAGTTAAAATGTTACATGAGCTGGGAACCATGGCAGCAGCCCCCATGAGGGGGGAACCACACCTCTCTAGCCTGACCCCAGTGGGGCTGGAGCAGCTCTTCCAGACACACCCCCTTTAATTGGTGGCAGCACTACAATTACACAATTAATTTGTTAAACATCCCTAACAATAACCATGTGATCTCCCCACTAGGGATGTTAAATTTAAATTAATCGGCTAGTCAAATAATCAATGCAATTTACATTGACTATTCGATTAGTCAACAAGGGCACCTTGGCCTTTGCAGTGCCCCTTCAAACAGCTGTTACTACATTTCAAAGGCGAAAGCGCTGTGGGGAGCATGGAGCCAGCGAGGGACACCCAGCTGGCCCCAGGGCTGCATGTGGCATTTCAAAGCAGCAGCGTTGTGGGAGCCCCAGGTCTGCCCCTGGTCTCCATGCAGCACTGCTGCTTTGAAGCACCCCCTCCTCTTCCCCCTTTCCCTTGCTGTCTCTTTCTGATAGAGGCAACAAGAGGGTGGGGGGACAGAAAGCGACTGGTCGACTAGTATGTCAACTATCTGATAAGCATTTGCCTATAAGATAGTCAACTAGTCGTTCACATCCCTACTCCCCACACCACTTTTTTGGGTCAGGTCCTCCTACAATTACAACACCATGACATTTCAGATTTAAACAGCTAAAATAATTAAATGTATGATTTAAAAAATCCTATGAAAATGAAATTGATCAAAATTAGAGATGTTAAATTTAGATTAACAGAACAGTCGATGGGATTTCCATCAACTACTTCACTAGTCTACAAGGGCGCTTCCACCTTTGAACTGTAGCAAGAGCCCTGCTGGGACTTGCCGAGCTCTTGCTCCAGTTCAAAAGCAGAAGAGGACCTTCCTTTTGAAATTTACAAAGCCCAGTGGGGATCTTGTACATTTCCAAAAAAAAAAAAAAAAAAAAAAAGCCCAGCAGGGAACATGGGACCAGCGGGGCACCCCTTTGGCCCTGTGCTCCCTGCAGCGCCTTAGCCTTTGAAATGTACAAGAGCCCCAGTGGGCTAAGGAAGCCCCACAAGGAGCACAGGACCAGCAAGGGAGTCTCTCACTGGGCCCCGCGCTCCCTGCCGGGCTTCTCCTCTTATACATTTCAAAAGCAGAAGTGGCGCAAGCGGAGACTGCTTCAGTCCCCGTTCACCATTTCCGCTGTGCCTCTACCTCCCGTGTCCCCCCCCCCCCCCCGCAAAGATGGTGCTGGGGGGAAAAACCAGCTTTTAAGCTGGCTCCCCCCAGCACTAGCTCCTGCTCCTCCCACCTTGCTGCCTCTCTCCCATAGAGGCAGTGGCGGGAGGGCGGAAGCAACTAGTCTCTTACATCCCTAATCAAAATAGACATGAATTTGATAGGGTCCTAAACACCCTGTACAAGTTATGCAGAGTTCAGGATATACTGGAAAATGCCTACTTACATTTTTCTAGTTCCCACACCTCTTATCAACTGAGACACCTGCTCCCGGGGAGCTGCCCCTGAGTGTAAGCATGTAACCACTAATTTTTTAAACCAGCTTCCCTCTGTCAAAGGTTCCCCCCTGCCCCGCCTTTGATACAGAGGTAGCAGCTACGGGAATGGGCGAGGCTTGCATGTAAACCAAGGGTTAACTGACAATCCCAGGCTCGTTAATTAACCATGTTGGGTTCACATTCACATTCCTAGTTATTAACTGATTTTTTTGTACGTGTGTATGCATCCAAGATATTAGGGAAACAAAGAAGGTGAAGTAATATCCTTATTGGACCAACTTCTGTTTGTGAAAGAGACAAGCTTTCACACTTGCTCTGTTCAAATTCAGAATCTTGTATCTTTCACCAAAACAAAAGATGGTCAAATAAAGTATCCACTCGCCTTATCTGTGTATATGTGTGCGCACATATATATTACTTGTTCTTTACTTTGCTGAACTCCCTTGCTCCAGCTACTCTGACAGTAAAGGTTCTGATTATTTTGCATATCCTGCATGCAAGCCACTTAGTGAGCCCAGATGCTTAAGAAATTCTAATAGCTGGAGTACTTGCCTTCAGGGCTTGTGGTGTGGTCAGCACTGTCACTCGCACTACCTGTTTCTATAGTATATACAATGGCTAAAATAAGGATGTTAAATTGCAGTTTTCTGGCTAATCGTATAGTTGATAACAATTTGATTATTGATGATTAATCAATAAGGACCACTCTTCAGAGCCATAGCAGAGATAGCTCCAGGAGCAACCTGTGCTGTGACTGAATTTTAAATGAAGTAAGAGCCGCCAGGAGAGGCACAGCATCTCCATCCCAGCTCCCACTGAGTCCAGCAGCCCCTGTCCGTGGCCAGCCTGGTCCACCTCAAACGGAGCTTCTGCAGGCTGCTACAGGAGCAGCCCCTTTTCACCACTGCCGGGGCTGCTGCTGGAGCAGCCCCTGCATGTGACCAGCCCAGGCCACAGCAAACAGGGGCTGCTTGGCAGCCAGTAGCCCCTGTCTGCGGTGGGGGGGGCGCTCCACGCTGGGACCTCCACGGACAGGGGCTGCTGTGGGAGCTGCCTCGGCCCACAGAGAGGCAGCAAGGCGAGAAGCAAGCAGTCAATACTCCAATAGACTAGTCGACTACTCGCTAACATTCATAGGCTCACAAGCTTAAAGCTATTTTGGGCAAGAGGGAGTTGGTTACAATGCTTTCAGACAGACAACCAATCAGTCCTCCAAAGAAAAAATAAGTAGGGAAAAGCATACTTGCTATTCCTGATAATTTCTAGGTGTAGCCCAAGATCCAGTGTGCTTCAGCAGCAGCCCTGGGAACTACAAGTTGTGGTCTGCAAACTGCAGCATGTTGGGAAAACTTCCTGGTTCCTGCCAGGATGTGCCCTCTGCCTGCAGCAGGGTCTCAGCAGGGACTGTGCTAGAAGCAGCATACAGGCTGCATGCGGAGAGGAGGGGCTACTGAACTGAGATCCTATTTTATGTTTTTCACAGGTAGGACCAGAAAGGGCTATAGAGCACCCTGAGAGGAGTTTAAGTGACACAAAGGGAGAACATGGACTTGGTTATTGTGGGGTTTAGTTACTGTGAGAGTCGGAACACGTTGTAAGGGGGCTGTGTTGTATGCTGCAACCTCTGCCCCCAGCAGGGTCTCAGCAGGGTCAGGGCTAGAAGCAGCACACAGGCTGCATGCTGAGAGGAGGGGTTGCTGAAACTGTAATCCTGTTTTATGTTTTGTTACAGAATAAAGCCTGTTCCTGGTGGTTTGTCTGAATTAGTCTGGTCTGAGGTGCACACACACAAAATACAGAATACAAAGCACACTAAGCAGCCTCAGGCCTAGCCTCCCACAGTGGTGTAAGAAGTCACAAGGCTTCTCCTATGCTGAATAACCTCACACTCGGCTAGAGAAGAGGAGGGGTTAACATAGGTAAAAAGAAATGAAAGCTAAACAAGTAAATAAAACCTTCCACGTCATATATGTTCCATGCTCATATATTTTGAAGCAAAAAAAAACAAAAAAGTTTTTTTATAAATCATTAACAAATCATCTGTTTACAGTAAAACTGATTTCCCTTCATCTTTATGCAATTACATTTGAAAGTTACCTGTTTTTCTCTACCCTTGGATAATGAAAATTGAATCAAGTCTGATCCACTTTTATTCACAGGCAGTTTCACTTTTAGTTTCTCAACAGTTCACTTGTTTAGGTTTTAAACTGTGCAGGTGAGTATTTAAAAACACTTTTAGAGTGTTTGAAGTGTGCACTGGTCCTGGATGGCAAGAGCTCCTTTCAAAAGTCGTCAGCCAAACTGAGACACCAATACTAAGATTACAGGATCTTTTGTAAAGAAAGTGAAGTAGTTTCAGGTCCTGCTTTTATGCCTCCCGTCCCAATTTGTCTAGTTTTGCAGCCACAATTGCCTCTGGGGGTTCCCTGTCCACTGACGGGGCAGAGGAACAGGGGGGCACGAGCTGGAAGGACGGGAAATCTCTACCTACGAGCTGTCAAATCCAATGACGAGCTCGTTTTCCTCCGCCCTCTTCCTAGGAGTCGCGTTGGGTTCAACACCCGGACAGAAGCAGTCGTCCTAACTTGGCAGCGTCCCTTCGCTCTGTGAAAGGAGATCGAGGCGAGGCGAGCACAGCTGGCAGCGGGCCACGCTCAGCGCAGGGGCAGGGAGGGCGGGCCACACCCCGGGGCCACGGCGCGTGGGGCAGCCCCCGAGCCACCTGCCCCTCGCCACCTCCAGGCACCGCCGAGAGAAAGGGGCCCCTCGTGCAGAGAGGTAGGCGGCTCGCCCTGAGCGCGAGGAGGGGCCTGCTCCCAGCGGCGGGGTGGGGGAGGCGCCGGGCCGCCCGCGTGAGGAGGGAGCGAGGAGGAGCCGGGGACGCGTTACCTCCCCAGATGCCCAGGCTGAGCTGGGAGCTGTCCAGGTTCACCACATAGTCGCCCAGGAACCGGTTGAGAACGTCCACGACCAGCGACTCGAACACCATCCTGCCCCGGCCCGGGAGCCGCCGCTGCCTCGGGCCGCGCGCTCGCTCCCGTCCGCCTGCTGGGGCGTCGCCCCGGCGAGAAGCTGCGGGGTCCTCGCCCTGCGCAGCGAGCAGCAGCCGGGACCGCGGCGGGATCGCTCCCCTCCCCTGCAGCGCGAGAGCTGGACTCCCCGACCGGCCACTCCCTCCGCGCAGGCGCGCGAGCGGCGCTCCCTGCCTCCCACCCACCGCCACCTGACAGAGAGCAGAGCGCGTGACGCGGCGGCGCGCGCTGCTACCATCCCAAACGGTAGCGGGCGCGCCGTTGGGGTTCTGCTTGCGACCGTTTGCCGCTGTGTCCCTGCAGCCGGCCTGCCCCTGCACGTGGGAGGGACCCGCTGTGAAGTGGGGACCAAGGCGAAGACCCCGGGCCCACCTGACCCAGGAGTCAGAACCCAGCTTCCTAGATTGGAGTCCAGTGCTCTGCCTGCTAGCCAAACATACCGCCCCTCCCCAAATCCTCCTCCGCCCTGCCTCCAGCTGCTGCCCGGGACACACCACCTCCCTTCCCAGCTCCTCCTCAGCGCTCCTCCTCTCCACCTTCCCTCAGTTCCGCCCATTCCACACCACGTCCCCAATATGCATCATGCACCCCCTCTCTCCACTCCCTGTACATCACATTTACAAATGCCCCATCAGCCCACTATCCCCATCCCCAACCATTACACACTCCACACCATGTAACCAACTCACTACAGATCCTGTACCCAAATCCACCCCACTACACATATTTACTATATTTTCAAATAACCCTCCACATCCATACCACACATCCCTCTATTCCACCCCCATAGGTCATGTTTCCCCATAACAATTCCAAACATCCACATTCCTAGAGACACACAGGCTATGTCTACACTGGCATGATTTTCCGGAAATGCTTTTAACGGAAAAGTTTTCTGTTAAAAGCATTTTCGGAAAAGAGCGTCTAGATTGGCACGGATGCTTTTCCGCAAAAGCACTTTTTGCGGAAAAGCGTCCATGCCAATCTAGACGTGCTTTTGCACAAAAAAGCCCCGATCGCCATTTTAGCCATCGGGGCTTTTTTGCACAAAACAGCACTGTGCTGTCTACACTGGCCCTCTTGCACAAATGATTTGCGCAAGAGGGCTTTTGCCCGAACAGGAGCAGCACAGTATTTCCGCAAGAACACTGACGATCTTACATGAGATTGTCAGTGTTCTTGCGGAAATTCAAGCGGCCAGTGTAGACAGCTGTCAAGTTTTTCCGCAAAACAAATGATTTTGCGGAAAAACTTGCCAGTCAAGACACAGCCACAATGTCTACACTGCATAGAAAAAGCACATGTCAAGTTCAGAGCCAGGGTCAATTGGTTTTTCCCTTGCTATATTTAATCCATCTCCCCCAGAGGCAGAAGCTAGATCTACAGAAGGATCCGTTTGTTAAACTAGCTCTATATACACCAGGGATTAGGTCAGTATCTCCCTCAGGATGCAGATTTTTCATACCACTCACTCCTGGAGTCAGAGCTATAGGAATCTAAATTCTTAATGCGGACCAGGCCTAGGTGTGATTTGCTAAAGAATGGTGGATATTGTGATTGATGAATGGTGGTTTAGTAATTTGTTCAACCAGCAGAATACACTTCTCTGCTAATAGCAAGAAGTATTGTTCTGTTTTGTTTTCTGTTTTTAGAAAGTGTTTATTTTTATATAAACTGAGTGTTACAAGAACAGCAAAGGCTTAGGTTGAAGGTCAAGTTCAAGTTTCTCCTTGTTAAGAAAACCACCAAGTTTTGCTCTTGTATTTTCCTTGTAAGTTGCGTCCACAATCAGGAAATTCATAAAACTTTTCATGCATTGATAAAGCTATGGAAACACATGTGAAAATTAGACTCTTTCTATAGCCTTGTATGTGTTATAAGATGTGCCAGATTTTGTCATTAGGTATTAGTAACAGATTCAGGTAAACTGATTCTAAACAGAACAGCTTCAAGGGTAGGCAAAGACAAACCCTATTCAGCACCATATCAGAATCTAAATGTTTTAACAAATTTAACTACAATTTCTTAAACAAATACTACAAATACTAATACTTCACCAGTCAATAGATTTTCCATTGTGGATAAGGCTTTTATGATAGAAAAAATAATTTCTCTTTTATTCCCCCAAACTCTGGGCCTTAATAAACCCAAAAATATTTTTCAGAGCTTTTGTAGTGCAGAAGAAGAAAATAGTGTTGTATCCTCACAATGCAAAAAATAAGATACCATTCAAAATAAGGACAGGAGTTTAATTTTATATATGCATATAGAACAGCCAGAACAGAAGATTACGAAATAGAACCTTGAGGTTAAAAATATTCAAGAAAACTAAATTTAAAGCACAATAAACATGCTGATTTGGAGCGGCTCACAACTGGGCATTTAGATGAAATTAATGGGAGACTCAAGGGAGATTTATCCAGAGGCAATAAAGAAAGGCATTATGCCAAAATCATTATGGGAGACCTGTGTTGTACATCTATGTTAAAAAAATAAAGAATAGTAGTAGGAAGTTAATGATGGTATTGAACATTGATTTTCAAACCCAGTCCAAAATTTTAAGATTAATTCCTATTCCATTTTGTAATGCCCTTGGGTTCTTGGGAGATATTTTTTCTGACATGTGCTGAGGCTTATGAAATACTGTAACAGGAATTTATAAATAAAACTTCAGAGTTTGGAGTACAAGTTACCTTTAATCTAAAACCCAGTATTTTAGGTTATGAAATTGAAACACAAAAATGTTGATTTGATTTTAGAAATATACATTGAAATTTAACAATTCATGTACCAATTAGAACATTTTAATTGAACCCTGATTGAGTTTATATAGTGGTCAGTGCACAAAGATCTTTAACACAATCCTTTTGCTGGGCATCTATGGATCATGTGTTCACCTCTAAATCTGTTCTCTGCCATTAGTTTTTATTTGTATTTTATCTATATGCCTTGATGTTAATTTGTAATTGAATACACTCAGTGTCAGAGCAAGGTTTTTCAACCAGGAAGGGTGACCGTGTCATTGATGGGGGGCTGGATATGGACTCCACCCTGAACTCACAGCATAGCTCCAGCCAACGCCATCCAGAGGAAGGAGACCACCTTTTCAAAATGCAAAAGCAGATACATTCTGGAACTCCCTGCACCTCTACCTTCTTTCCCCCCACTCTGGCTGTGCTCCCTGACCAGGCTGGAAACTTGAGGCAGGCTGTGGAAAGAGCAGGCCACAGATCCCAGCCCACTGTGGGGAGCCCTTGGACTCTATAACTGCTCTTGGTATAGGATTGGGGTGACTGAGAGCAGCTCGTGGTCTGTGACCACATTGCCTGGGGATGGGATTAAAAAATAGTCCAGTATAAGCATTGTGACCATATTTTCTGAACCAAAATTAGGGGACATTTTAGCCATGCCCCCTGACCTCAATTAGCCACACCTCCTTACCCCCCATTAACCATGCCCACCTGCCACAAGAAATCCCATCCCTGGAGGTAATACTCCCAGGAGTCAAGATGGACACATGACCTGAAATAAAAGGTGTCTTGTGGCCCCCTCTAAGAACTCCACCCACCATCCTCTATCAATAGGGTTGGGTTTGAGCCTTATACAAATCCTCCATGCAACTATGCTGCAACTGCATTAAACCAACTTGTATTGCATTAACTCGGCAGGAAAGGCCGGGGATGCCTCTGTTTCAGTGGTTCTCAAACTTTTTGGCCCATGAACCACCTGGCTTAATGTAAACCTTTCCACGGACCACCAGTTGCTAATGGAAACTTACCGTTAATTACATAATTACATCCGAGCCATTTTGCTAGTGCTGCACCTGGAGAGAATGGTTTAATTTAAAATTATTAAATTTTAACGTTCTCATGTTAGTTTCCCAAACTTAATTTCAATAGAGTAAAATATATCCAACACAAAAGGTTTCAATGTTTTCTTTATGGCAGGGGCGGGGAACATTTTTTTGGGTTGGGGGGGTCACTGACCCACAGAAAAATCAGTTGGGGACCACACAAGTGAGAAGCAAAACAACTCTTCAAATCTCCAATGCTCACTGATGAGGCCCGCAACTGAGACAGCTCACTCCTCTGCACTCCAGCCCCCACGGGGTGGGGGCAAGGGACAGAGAGGACTGAGGTTCAGGGTTTCCCATAGACCAGATTTATTTTTCTGGGGTTCTGGAGTTAGTGGATTTTGTGGACCCCCCCCTTAGGCTCTGGGGTGGGAAGAAAAATGAGGGGTTAAATGTGTGGGACAGGGCTGCCAGCGAGTGGGATAGGGATGCAGGATGGGGTGAGGAGGGCAGGGTCTGGAAGGGTGTTTGGTGGCAGAAGAGGGTGTGAGGTAGAGGTACAAGAGGGACTTTGGGGGTGAGAGGAGGTGTAACACCAAAACGGTAAGAGGGTGAGAATGCAGCCAAATAGCTAGTTGGGGAAGGAGGCAAAGAAGTGGGGAGTAAAGGAAAGTGCAGCTTTTGCAAAATAGTATTGTATCCCTCTCTCACATCTTCCCTCTGCTCCAGCCTTGCTTCCTTCAGCTCCATGATCCCCAACCCCCAGCCTGATCCCCTGCATCGCTCCATGCCCCTCAATGCAACCCTTGCCCCCTCACATTCTGCCCTGCATCCTCCTTCACCCCCCTCCTGTTCCCACATCACTCACCATCAGGGCAGCAGCACTATGACAAGGAAATGCAGGAGAGACAGAATCTCTTTCCTGCCCAGCCCAACCCTTTGCCTGCAGGCTGTGGCTCCTGGGCTGGGGTAGGCAAAGCCCAGGGCTGCCCAGGTCTGGCAGCTCCAGCCCAGCCAGGTGCAGTGGGGTGCTGAGGAATGGGCTCCCCACCCCCACACGCAGACTGGGGAGCAGCCCAGGCCCTGGCGCACAATATGTCCCAGGCGCCCAGTCCTGGCTCTTCGAAGCAGGCCCAACTCTGCCCTCTCCCAAAGTAGGAAACCGTTAACTGGGAGGAGGGGTGTTAACCCCTTAGCTCCCAGGAGCTGCACACCCAGGCACAGTCCCAGGGACGCGCAGCTAAGGCAGGAGCCGCAGCACAAGTTCCCCACTGTGCAGGGGAGGGAGCGGGGGCGGGGCTGAGCTCCCACCCCACATGTCACGGGAAATCCGCTCATGTGCTGCTTATGGCACACATACCCGGGGGTTGCCAACCCCTGGACTAAGGCTATAGCTACACTGGGAATGTTTCATGACAAAAGTGCTGTTGACATGCAAAAGTTGCCCAAAGTGAAAACCAATCAAACCAGTTTTTCTGCCTTCCATTGTCAACATTTCCTGGCAGTGCTGTGGGAAGGCAGAGCTGATTGCTGCACTTATTGGGAGTCCCTTGTAACTCAGGGAACTCTCTGTGCTGAGGAATGTCAAAGCAGCACAGCAATCTCTCCTTCCAGCAGCAGTCTGCCTGCTGCTGTGTTGCTAGTGCAGGGCAGAACAAAAGCACTCCAATAATTTGTTCTTCATTTCTTCCCCAAAGGAAGCAGCTCACTCAGATGTCAGATACTTCCAGGAGCTTTGAAAGGGGAGGGGTCCATGCCTGCAGGTCAGAAGAAATCATAGAACACTGAGCACAGCCATCAGGACTAAGGATGTTAAGGAATAGTCGACTAATCGATATCCTCCCCTTGCTGCCTCTATCATATAGAGGTAGCAAAGTGGGGGGGAGAAGGGGTACTTCAAAGTGGCAGCGCCGCACAGACCCCGTACCCTGGCTTCATGCGGCGCTGCCCCTTTGAAACGCTGTGGCAGCATTTCAAAGGGGCAGTGCTGCAAACCTGAGCCCAGGCTCTGTGCAGCACTGCCCTTTTAAAACACCGCCTCTGCATTTCAAAGGGGCAGCACTGCATGGAGCCTGGGGCCAGCTCTCTGCGGCACTGCTTTGAAATGCTGCCGTGGTGTTTCAAAGGGGCAGCACCGCATGGCTAAGCCCGGGATCAGCTGCCTCTTTTTGAAGACACTGCCTCTTAGAAACACCGCCGCAGCATTTGCGTAGAGCCCAGGATCCGCTGGGGAGTCCCCAGCGGAGCCCGGATTCCACGTGGCATTTCAAAGTGGCAGCGCAGCGTGGAGCTGGAGTCAGCGGGGGACTCTGAGTTGCACGCAGAGTTCCTCATTCCTCCTTTGAAAGGTAGGAGGCTCTTGTACATTTCAAAGGAGGAATGCGGAAATGCCTATCAACTAGTCAATATTTAACATCCTTAATTAGGATAATTATTGTAGATATTGGAAAAAGTCAGTTCTCTAGACAAAACAAACAGCAGAGTCCACACTGGCTCTTTGTTTACAATAAAAGGAGAGGAAAGGAAAAAAAGTCTCTTGCAGGAGTGGAAGTCAACAAAACTGCATGGTTTTCTTCACAAAAGCTGCATTGCAGTGTAATCACTGTTTTGTCACCAAAATATGCCAGTGTGGACAAGGCCTAACATAAAGGGTATGTCTACACTAGTCCCCTAGTTCGAACCAGGAAGGCTAATGTAGGCTTTCGAAGTTGCAAATGAAGCCCAGGATTTAAATATGCCGGGCTTTATTTGCATCTTCCCGTCCGGGCGCCATTTTTAAATCCCCTTAGTCTGAACTAACTGCCTGCAGCTACACGCAGCAGTCAAACGTTAACTCGAACTAAGTCCTTAGTTTGAGTTAACTGTTACACCACAGTTATGTGTCCCCAGGCTGCCCTAGAAGCTGGAGGCGCACAGCCTGGGGCCGGCCCCAGAGGCGCTGTTACCATGCCCACGCATCACGAGGCCAACTCGGAGGCACACTACCATGGCCAGGAGGCCCAGGGCCGGCACCAGAGGCACCGCTGCCATGACCACATGGCCTGGAGCCGGCCCCAGAGGTGTTGTGGCAGCAGCACCTCCAGTCTTCTGGGCTGGCCCCAGACCACGTAGCTGCGGTAGCGCACCTCCGGGGCTGGCTCCGGCCACCTGGCCACAGTAGCACCACCTCCGGGGCTGGCTCTGTTGAGGTGCCTCAGCCCCAGCACTGCCTCCTTTCCAGAGGTTGCGTTGGGGAAGGAGGGTGGGCCTCAGCTCCTTCCCCTGAAGCACATGTCAGTTAGGGGGCGGGGCCTGGACTTGCCTCGTGGGCCAGATCTGTTCCACTGAGAGACTTTTACCGACCCCGGTCTAGACTATGAATTTACTCATTCTTCTCCCCACCATGTGGGAAAAGCCACACTCCTGATTTGACATAATTGGAGTTACATTTCAAAGGAATACTGCTTATGTTGTCCATTGAGTATCAGCAACTAGGATTAACTACAAGCTTTGAGTTTGGTTCCTAGAGACCAAAGTTAATTAAGATTGACTTAATTCTTTATCTAAAAATAATATATATATATATATATATAATATTTTAATATTTAAAATACAATATTTTATCTCCGATAGTC
Source organism: Pelodiscus sinensis (assembly GCF_052426305.1). Classification (NCBI taxonomy): domain Eukaryota; kingdom Metazoa; phylum Chordata; order Testudines; family Trionychidae; genus Pelodiscus; species Pelodiscus sinensis. The sequence continues at coordinate 37,654,307 of NC_143057.1, read as the reverse complement.
TTCAAACACATATAAACCAAAGTGCAAAGGGTCAGATTTTCTAAGCTCCTAAATTGCTTAGGTGCTTTTCAAAAAAATACCACTAGGCATCTATTTTCAAAGATGTCTAAGCACCTTTAAAAATCTGGCCCTAGGTTATTAACACAACAGAGTGCACATGGGAAAAAGGATTCCTGAATTAATTGCAGCACTGCTATATGGTCTAGAGAGTCATTTCTGCAGACAGGGAGGAGAGTTGTGGCTCTGTTTTAGGGAACAATGCATTCTGTGCCTCTCTGTTTTTGGATTCTTGTCTTGTGTATTGTCATACTGAATTCTAAGAAATAAAGTCATGTTATATTGCAACCTTCCTGTAAGAGCATTCTCTGTGTATACTGTGAACAGTCTGACTATGCATACATTATGAACTATGGGTTGGGGTTGATCCTTAGCTATGGGTATGATTCCTCTGCTCAAGTACACACTCTCGTTCTAGCTCTCATCAAATTAGCACTGGTATAAATAGCAGCGTAGCCACAGCAGTGTCAATAAAAGAAGGGCTGACTGCCAAGCATAATCCCACCTGAAATTGGTGTGTATGTCAGTCAGCGTGGCTCAGCTGTGCCTGTACAGCCACTACCCACACTGTGACAGCTACACTGCTATTTATACTAATGCTGCATCACTATGGCTCTTCAGTCAACAGGCTATGTATACCAATGGGAGGGCGTCTCTAGTCAGTAATGCACCTTCCCAGCCACCTAGTTAGCACTATCTACATCAGGAGTTAGGTCCATTTAACTGTGTCTCTCAGAGATGTGTATTTTTTTATGCCACTGAGCATAGGTGCCAACTCTGTGGCTGTGTCTAGACTGGCAAGTTTTTCTGCAAAAGCAGCTGCTTTTGCAGAAAAACTTGCCAGCTGTCTACACTGGCCGCTTGAATTTCTGCAAGAACACTGACGATCTCATGTAAGATTGTCAGTGTTCTTGCGGAAATGCTATGCTGCTCCCGTTCGGGCAAAAGCCCTCTTGCACAAATGCTTTTGCGCAAGAGGGCCAGTGTAGACAACGCGGTATTGTTTTGCTCAAAAAAGCCTCAATCGTGAAAATGGTGATCAGGGTTTTCTTGCGCAAAACCGCGTCTAGATTGGCACGGACGCTTTTCCTCAAAAAGTGCTTTTGCAGAAAAGCGTCCATGCCAATCTATACGCTCTTTTCCACAAATACTATTAACGGAAAAACTTTTCCATTAGAAGCATTTGCGGAAAATCATGCCAGTCTAGACGTAGCCTGTGGGTATTTATCTGACGAAGTGGGTCTTTGCCCACGAAAGCTTATGCTCCTACACTTCAGTTAGTCTATAAGGTGCCACAGGACTCCTCGCCACTTTTGCAGACTTTTCCAAGGAAATCTTATTCATGAAGTTTTAGTTTATTCAGAAATTTTCAGACCAGAAGGGACCATTGTGATAATCAATAAAGTACATATTGGATAGAATATGTAGTCAGTTTATCTCTGATAAATTTAATATTTAAGAAATTGCTTTCTTTTCTTTAAAAGAGGTAAACCAGGACTAAGTCCATATTTCTTATCATTAATTTTTTTCTGATAAGCTATCTACACATGGTACATAATTTACATTGATACCATCCTAGAAAGTAAAGAGACAAGCAATTTAAAATGTATCATTGAGTTTAGAAGTTTAATGAACAATTGGATAGAATCATAATAAAATAAATTCATTCTGTTTCCAGTACAATAAATATAGAGTTGTCCATATTAAATCTCCTTAGCTTTTCATTCATAAGATTTTGATAAAAGTTAAGGGCAAAATCCAGGACCTATTGAAGTCAACAATGGATTTCAAGCTAAATATTTCAAGCTAAATATTTTAGCTGTGCTTACTGTGTCATGAAGCAAATCAACAAAAACACTAATTGATGGTTTCTGCCATTTTTTATAGCTTACATCTAATGTAGAATTTTGAACAGAGCTATCTTAAAAACCTTATTGGTACTCCTGCCATAATTAGGGAAAAAATCTTTTTAACTCATCTTTAAATACAAATTATGAATAACCTATTTAATTTTACAACTTAAATTTAATTGTTTGATTAAAAGTAAGTGCATGCAAAATCAACCAATGAATTGTTTGCATATTGTTCATTGTTAATGATAATTTGTATGGTCATGTAAGTCTTACAGTAAGTATTGTTTTTGCCTTCAGAGGCTATGTCTACATAGCAGGCTCTTGTGCAAGAAGCTTTTTGCGGAAGAGATCTTCCACAAAATCTTCTTGAGCAAGAACACGTCCACACTGCATGGATGCTCTCTCGAAAGAAAGCTCTGATTGCTATTCACAGAATAGCCACCAGAGCACCTGTGCTTTTGTTGATTGGCTCTTTTTGCGCAAAAACCTCCTGTTGCCCGTTCACACACACCTTTTTGTGCAAGAACTCTTGAAAAAACTCATAGAAAGAGGAATACCTACACCACAAAAACCCCTCCGTTCTTTTGATTTACTATAAATTTACTTGCACTTGAGGTGTGGACGCTCTGCGGGCTTTTGCACAAAAACCCTGTAGTGTAGACATATACCAAATGAAACATTTTAATAAAAAAAACAACTGATGAATAGTTGATATAAATATAAACTTACCTTTTCTGCTAATATGTGAATACCCTTGTTTGTGGATGTATATGGGTTGTATTTGCATAAGGAACAGCCATACTTCAAACATTGGTGTACGACCATTGATGCTAATATTTGTCAATAGCAAATGAAAAGGCACTTGGCAAGCATACATTGAACACATGTTGAGTGCACAGTGTTGCAATATACAAGATTTCTTTGAGTCATATCACCTCCATAATGGCTGTATCTACATTGGCACCCTTTTCCGTAAAAGGGATGCTAATGAGACACTTCGGAATTGCAAATGCCGCAGGGGATTTAAATATCTTGAAACTACTTGAAAGTAGGAATAAGGGATCTTCCAGAAAAGGGTTTATTTTCCGCAAGATCCCATCTAGACTGGCGCTTTTCTCTGGCAAAACCCCGAGCCGGAAAAAAGCAGCAGCCATGTTCATGCAAATGCCACGGGGGATATTTAAATCCCCCGCGGCATTTGCAATTCCGAAGTGTCTCATTAGCATCCCTTTTACAGAAAAGGGTGCCAATGTAGACACAGCCAATATGTATACTGTTGATAGAGCCATTGTAAACAAATATTTGACTTCTTGTGATATATCTTAAGTAACTTTCAGTTAGCATGGGGATTTTCATCTCTTATGCCCGAATATTGAAAATGTCTTCTCAGAGTAGGCAATTTATCATCTCTCTTTTCCCTCAGAAAAGGGAAATTACAACAAATATCCCTTTTATAAAAGTCTTTATTCTGAAAGCTTTATGTTTTTATGTTTGTTTCAGTGCAGAACAACAACCAAAAAAGCTGAACTCTCAGAAGTTGCCACAAAATGGAACAGTCATACACTGGGCAACTCTACAGGCTATATTAGGCCAGAAAAGCAGTATCAGGATCGGATCTGAATTTGCTTCAGGCTGAAAATCATTTTACCTCCATCTATCTATAACACAGTTCTAGTGGTTGTCTGAGTTTAGACTGACTCATATGGTTCAGACTTGCCCTGAGGTAATCTCAATATTAGTCCCACTACCAGCTTTCCAAAGTCCAAGTGCCTGGTTCTCAAAACGTTTCATTCTGTGGACCACCACCAAGGGTTCCACAAACTATAGATGATTCATGGATCACAGTTTAAGACAGTTGTCTCAACACAATGCATTTTGAGTAACCAAGAAATCTTGTGTTGTATTTATTGCACAGCATGTAGCCGCCGCTTAGTTTATCAGATGTATCCAGTTGTTACTGGATTACTGACCTCTCACATTAGCCATTTTTGTGGCTAATTGATCAGACATCAAATTGCAACTGAATTTGATGCAGAGACTGATTGCAAATGGAGTGATCTGGAAACAAGGAGGCCACAGTACAATTTAGGATCCAGCATTTATTATCATTATTTTTATTACACATTTCAAGGCAGGAGAAGAGATTGGGAAGGCAGAAAAGGAGACATTTAACTTAGAGCTTGGGCACCACAATGATGAATATTGTCCTGGCTATTAAACCATTTCAAGCTATCCCCAGTCTTAACCTTCATTTACTGTTTTTACGATCAAATTCGTAGGAATATGGAGACTAGGTATGACCATTGATCTTAGTGTATGGACAGAAATATACAGCACTTGGAAGCAAAAAATACTTTTTGAAGATGGTCAAAATGTAATCAGGAGTAAGGGAAACACAGCACACATTCTTCGCAGCTCTGTTCAAGATTAGTAAATACCAGCCACTAAGCACTGTTTAGACTGGAAATGACAACATATGACTCACAACCAGCCTACAGCATTCAAATATCTTCCTCCATCTGGAATTCAGAGGGAGTATCAGAATGATTGTAATTGATCCTTCCATACATGAAGTCATGACAAAACTGATCAGTAAAGTGAAGCTGCACCAGCTAGTAGGTGCAACTTGAATGAATTTTAACATGGATCATAGCTGGATACTATTTTTCTCCAAATCATGTTACTTGACACTTGGATCACCCATTTCTCCCATTTTACCAGCCAGTTATGCAGCAGAACATTCTCCCCATTTGTCTAATGGAAATTCACAATCTTCATTCACTGTACAACTAACAAGCATTTAATTTACTTCATGTTATACATAGTATCACCGTGTTCATTATCCTCTTGTAGGAAATTTTCTGTTGCCCATGCTCAGTGAAAGCTACATCTGGGCGAAGTTTCAAACTTCCATTATGTTTATATCCCTGTTCAAACACTTATACTTAGAATTATTTTCATCTGTGAAAAGTGTAATTTCTCTTATAAAACAAACAGCTAGTGGGAATTCAAACATTTTTTTAAAAAACATCTATGGGCAGGGTGAAGCATGGAAAATTGAATCTCAGAATGGTAAATTACGCTTATGGCAAAAACACAAGATTATAATGGAAACTGTTTTACAACCTTAACTTTAGTGAGACCTCTTGGTGCTAAAATAGAAAGCAGAAGAGCTCATGTTCTTCATAAGATTTCAGGAAACAAAGTAATTGAAACATTTATCTATTGATTTCAAGGACTTTGAGTCAATTGAATTGAAAATCTTCTGGTTTAGCTGATAGAGATGGCACCATCTAGTGGACACACATCAGATTTCAGGAACTAGCATTACATTGTTTAAATTCAGATAATAGATAATATATTAATTATAATCTTATTTCCTCAGAAGTATGATTATAAATTATCAATAATTAGTGACAATTATTTTGTATCTATTTTAAATTAAAATAAAGGTTTTAAGTCAATGGAACAATGCATATGAGTAAAGTTAAGCATGTGCAATATTTACACAGCCAATGGTGTGCAGGGGCAATATACCAAGTGAAAGTAGCCTTTACAACCGGAGTGAGCAAATACTAGTCCACAAGCTAGATCTGGTCCACCAGAGTTAGTCCCTGGTGGTCCTCCACATCTATGTTTACCTGCGCCTTTGCGGGTATTGGATGATCACAACCAGGGGCAGACAAATTATGGAAAACCCTACTCGCCAGACAAAAAAGGGACTTGCCACCCTCCCCCACAAAAAGTGTTTTTTTAATGGCATAAATTCCTAATAAGAATAAGAACAGTAATTACTAACAAGTTAATAAATATCACCCTGGTTATTATTAAATATCTTATAAATCTCTACCTTTTCTCTCTGCTGCCATGTCTCCTCCCCTTGCTTCATCAGCTCTCCTGGTGCCTGCTGCCCCCCAACCCCTCACCCTCTGCTGTCCTGACTCCTGCCCTTCTCACTGCCCTAAGCCTTCCTGAGACCTGCCCCCCTCCTCCAGCCCTTCTCTCCGCCCTGTGCCCACTCCTCCAGTAGCCCCACTCTGATCATGTGAGCTACCCCTCCTCATCCCCTCTCCTAAAACTTCCCTCTACACACCTGCTCTGCCTCTCTCCACTGGTGCTGGTCTCTCCCTTGCAGGTGTCTGCCCTTCTGCTTCACCCTCAGAATCTCTTGGCACCTGCACCCTCCTGGTGCCTCTCCCTTCCCTCACTGCTCCTGCCCCCTTTGCTTTCTTTTTCCCTGATACCCACCCCCTCACCACCCTCTGCCCCCATTCCCCTCATGCCCCTGTGCCCTCACAGATGCCTTGCTCCATCCCTGCCTTCCTCATGCCCACTCCTTTCAAGTCTTCTCCCAGCACCTCCCCCTCCCAGTCTAGCCCCCCAGTGCCCTTACCCTCTCCTCTCCCAGCATCACCCTGTCCCCCCTCCCACTGACACCTCCCCTCCTGCCCATTTCCTCACTGTCTGCACTTGGCCCCTGGCATTTGTCTGTCCTCCACCCCTGTTCCTTGGTGCCTTCCCATTTCTTATTCTTATTCTTCTCCTGACCTCCTCCCCTCAGCACAAGCCCGTTCCCCATATTTTTCTCCTCCCCTCCCCAGGGGCCAGCTCTAGGTTTTTTGCTGCCCCAAGCAAAACATTTTTGCCCCCCCCCCCTTTGTTGTTGTCTTTTACACATTTGCATTTTGCAATGGGGTTTATTTTTTGTTTTCTTTTTTGTCCTGGCATTTTAGCCCTATAAATAACAAATAGCATTTTCATTCATTTTTTTCTGTAAAGGCAAAGGTGCTTCAAGTGAACTCCCCCTTTCACTCACTGCTGGGTCACAGCAGCCTTTTCCTTGCCCTGTTCAGCCCCTCTATGGGCAAGAACCCTTCACTCCCGACCCACAGGGGGAGCAGGGTGCAGGGACAGCACAGAGCCAGAGGGGTGCAGGGAACAGTGGGAGAGTACGGGGGTGGCGCAGGAAACAGAAGGCACAGAGCCAGAGGGATGCAGGGATCAGGGGTAGCAGGGTGTGGTGGAGGCATGGGGAATGGGACGCGGGGAACGGGAGGGGCAGAGGGATCGGGGTCTAGGGGCAGTGCAAGGAATGGGCAGCACAGAGTTGGGGGGGCAGAGATTGGGGGGATCAGGATGCGGGGTGTAAGGGCGGCGCAGAGCCAAAGGGTCACAGGAAAGAGGGAGAGCAGGGGGTCCAGGGTGCAGGGTCGGCGTGGGAAACGGGCGGCGCGGAGACAAAGGGGGGCTGGGGCCGTGGCAGGACTAGAGCCGGCAGGGTGGGCCCTGGCTGTGCCACGCACCGCAGCCAGCTCCTAGGGACACGCGGCCAGAGCCAAGCTGCCACGGCCCTTTAAAACCAGTGGGGCCAGGTCACCCCAGCTTCCTGGCGTCCCGCCCCGCCTCCTCACACCAGAGCTGCACTCAGGCAGCCCGGTTGGGAAGAATCGCCGCACTTCCCCCTTTCCAGTGGCACTATGCTCCTCCACCGGCCCGCGAATCAGATGGGATCGCGCCGCCCGTATGCGGGCTTCGGCCAGCCCGTAACAACGGCCCACCCGGCCAGTCTACTCTCCAGGGGCAAGCGGGCGAGTGCATTTGTCGAGCCCTGATCACAACTCTTATTGGCTGTGGATCACTGTTTGTGTCCAATGAGAGCTGCAATTATAGAATCATAGAATACTAGGACTGGAAGGGACCTCGAGAGGACATCGAGTCCAGTCCCCTGCTCTCATGGAAAGACCAAATACTGTCTAGACCATCCCTGATAGCAGTTATTTTAGCTGTTCATGGCCCACATACAGTCTGAGGTTAAATTAGAACAAACCCAAGTCTTAGCGCTACCACCCCCCCATTGTTATTTACATTGGCCCTTGTGTTCTCCATCTATATCATGTGGTATGGAGGGGAGAAAAATCTATCGTGAAGGCTATTTTTGACCAATGGAAGAGGGAATAGAGCTATGTTCCTGATACCCACTTTTTTCCTCTTCATCTAAAAGCTACTTGGTAAAAAATAGGAAGATCAAGAGAGGAGCAGGAATGAAAGTAACAAATTTCTTACAGGTACTGTCATATTGCAGCCCCTTTGGGAGGGGGTAAACAGGAGGTGGGCAAAGGGGAGTTATGATAGGACAGTACCTGTAAGAAATGTAAGCATAGGATGGAGTGCCAAGGGTTCAAGGCAGGCAACCGCAGAGAGTGGCTATCACGCTGCCTAGAAGCCTGAACACCAGGCCTGGCCAGGGTGTCAGGTGTCATGCTGCTTGAGTACTGGGATTGGTGCCTGGGTGCACTGTGGCTGCACAGTAGGCCAGTCTCTTTCCAGTGTGCTGCACCGAAGTGTGCCAGCTTACTTTCACCTTTGGAAAGGAGAGGCATTGAGTACCCTCCTACAAAACTAGATCTAGCCATAATGAAATTTGCTTGAAGAAATATCAATGCCTCCTCCACCCTATAGGATTTATCTCCCTGGAATCACAGGCCAAGTCTACACTACAAAATTAAGTTGACCAAAGTTACATCACTGCAGTAACTATATAGGTTTTACACATCCATGCGACACACTGCTGGTGTCAGAAGCTTGCTGAATCCTCAGCAGTAGCACATGCACCTATTTCACTGTCTGAGTGGGGCATTTGGGTATGGCTCCTCAAAGGCAGCAGCAATCAATGTAAGTAACAGAGTGTCTACACTGGTACTGCACTGACCTAACTACATCAATGGAAGTGCTACATCTTTTGCTGAGGTGGAGATATTAAGTTGGTGTAATGGGTGAGTTACCCTGAGGGGAGTTACCTTTTAGTGTAGATGCCTACAGAGTCAAGTCACAGAAAGCAGCTTACATTGTAGTATAGACCAAGCCAGAGAGTACACACTGGGGCAGTGAATCAATGGCAGAACAGATATTAGCCCTCTTCTGCTGTCCTGACAGTGAAGGGTGTGCTGCAGTGGAACTCAAAGGGGAGTTTCTGTACAACTGGATACATTCATAGCATAGGCACTTACTTCTAGATTTCCCCGGACCCTACACTTAGTTCTAAGCCCTGCTCCCCCACACTATTCCCTCCAGTGCCCACTTCATCCCAACACTTCCTGCCCCTCTGAGGGGGCACCATATTCATCTGGATGCTGTGGTGGAGGCATGATCTAAGAGTCACATGCCCCCTCCCCTTGTGGCCAGCCCTGGAGCCGCTATGCTCTCGCCTCCCCATGGTAACCTGCAGAAGGTGTGTGTGTGTGTGTGTGTGTGTGTGAGCGCATGTATGTGCACATTGTCCTCCTGCTACATCTGTCCCCCCACCCTCCGCATGTTCTGCTGCTCAGGCGTGGAGCAGGAGGGAGCCACTTTGAATGCCAGCCTCTCTCAGTCAGTGCTCTGTAGCCCTGCCTGACATCTGCCCAAGCAAGCCTAGCTGAGAAGGAGGTGGCTTCCATTCCCCCCCCCCCCCCAACACACACACAAACACACACACCAGACAGTCTCTCTCAAGCAGCTGCCATGCAGGGATGGAAAGCAGCATCTCAGCAGTTAGAAAGGGCTGGTCCCATCCCTATCATTCCTGGCATGTGGGCCATGCAGCAAATAGGCCTGCTTCCTGCTCTTGCCCCTGCCTCTCAGTGCTTCCCACCCACTGCTATCAGCTGTTTGACAACATACTGGAATCACTGGGGAAAGGAATAGGGATGAGCTGATTGGCCAGGCCACTGCTTGTGGTGGGGAGGAGAGGCCTGCTAGTGGGTTTCAGGACCCACTTTTTTTTTCTATGGGAGCTCTAGCCCCAGAGCATCCCTGGTGTCAGCACTTAACGTCCATAGTGTTTGAAGCCAGGATCTCTGGCTTCCCACTCCCTTTTTTGGTCTGGCTTCCTGCCCATTCTGCTCTCTCACTAGTTCTGCAGACTGTAGGGAGAATGCCTAGACTCTGCAGCTCCAGTGGAGTTTTTCCATTGATGTATTCCCCTGTATGGGTTTTTGCACAGGAGCAGAGCATATGGGCGGTTGTGTTCTAATACATCCAAATGATAGATCTCTGTAATTAAGAACCACATGGTACTGAAACTAACCTTGTTTTATAACAGCTAGCCTAGGTAGCCTAATGAAAGTCAATAGTAACGTTTAGCATTAAAAAAAGCATTAAGGCACCATGCCCCTGCCCCCAGAAGCAGCTGAAACTTCAAGAAAAGCCAGAGCGCCTGATGCCAGTCATCAATGATGTGAGGAATGAGACATGTCAAAGACATGAGAGTCATATGGGAAATGAAGTGAGGCAAAATGAAGGAGCAGAGGCCCACCCACCTGCAAAGAGCAAAGATTAGATGTACAGCTTGTTTTAGCTTTGTCCCTTGCTGCCTGATTTTGCTGCCAAAACCACCTGCCCCCTCCAAATAAAATGGTGCTTATGTTAGCCTGCTCTATTCCCTTAGCCAATCAGTATTCTCTCCAAAGAATACATTTCTCTCAGTGGAAAAGAAGTGTTTCTCTTATTCAGATCCTCTCTTCACAAATTTCAGGAGTGCCATATGAGCATCTGAATCTACAGCAGATGATGGAACAAATCTATTGATTGGAATCCATCTGAGGAAAAATTCTGAGTTCCAAATCACATTGAATCAGTCTGTGAACGGCGGGGTGGCATGGAATCACTTGACAGTTTCATTTATTTATTGTTTTTTCTAAGAGTACATTAGTACTCTGGGAGACTGAACACTCCCATGTCAATGTGCTCTGCCCTGGAGAGTCTAAAAACTATAAATTGAAAGAAAATTCAATATTCAGGCCCATTCAGTCCTTTGAACATACAGCCCACACAAAAAGCAAAAGTTTGAGCCTTCTAGTCATCACATCATTTATTTTCAGTCCAACATATCCCTAAATGATTTCACATCACAGCAAATTTCACCAAAGGCATACCAAAGTAAATACATTCAAAATAAAAATAATCTCTATATAGATTACTATTGATTACTATTGATCACTTTGGTACATACTTTAAGACAAATACCTCTCCAACTTGAGTTTAATGTTAAAAAGATGCAGAGCATTTGGGAAGGTTGTGATGAGTCTTATTAGATTAAGCATTCACTAATGAATGTCCAAACATTATGAAAGCAGTTAGATATCAAATTCTCATGATTTCCTGAAAAATCTTAAACATTTTATGCATTTGTCCCTGATTTTTTTCCCTTTAAATCAAAAGCTGTTTATAACATCAAATATGCTACCATTTCACAGGGAATAGCCTCTGTCACCAATGTTCTTCTAATTTTTTTTCCATCCACGTGCAGAATAAATTGCATTATGTGTACCAAGGCATGTGCGGATGTGCACCACCAGTAGAAACACGTGCTGCCAGCTGTGGACGCTGTGGGCATTCTGCTAATCAGCTGCATTTGAATCTCTCCTGCGTGGCCACACAAGCACTCAGCTTATAGGGAACACTGTTTAACATCACAAACATGCAATCTTAATTTGTGAAATTCAGAAGATGGGGCAAGAGAACTAGGAGAAGGAAATGAGAGGAAAAAAATAGAAGAACTAAGAACAGAGGGCTTGTCTATACATAAACTTGCATTTATTCCCTTCACACATCTAGGCTTTTTAAATCGCCATTGAGACCAGGTGGCACACTCCAGGAAGCACAAAGGGCTGGCAGGAGAGGGAGGGTATAGTCTGGATGGCTCTGAAGGCTGGCTCCCTATAGCCGTACCACTTCTGTCAGCAGCCCTGCACCTTCCAGGAGCATGGAGCTGCCCCACCCCCCTTTCCCAGAGGCCTGGCAATTCAGCACTGAAAGCAGAGCCATTGCCAGCAACAGCAGTTAGTATAGCTAGGTACCGTATTATTGCCCTTACTTCTGCACTGGTGCCTGGAGAGTTGGGCCTTGATTCAGAAGCCACCACTCTGGGTAGGGATATAAAATCCCATTTAATTGCTTGTCCATAGTGTTAACCTATATGAGGAGAGATTAAGGTGACTGGGACTTTTCAGTTTGGAAAAGAGGAGACTGAGGGGGGATATGATAGAGGTCTATACAATCATGAGTGGTGTGGAGAGGGCCGATAAAGAAAAGTTATTTATTAGGTCCCTAAATAGAAGAACTAGAGGACACCAAATGAAATTAGTGGGTAGCAGGTTTAAAACTAATAAAAGAAAGTTCTTCTTCACACAGCGTGTAGTCAACCTGTGGAACTCCTTGCCAGAGGAGGCTGTGAAGGCTAGGACTATAACAGAGTTTAAAGAGAAGCTAGATAATTTCATGGAGGTTAGGTCCATAAAAGCTATTAGCTAGGGGATAAAATGGTGTCCTTGGCCTCTGTTTGTCAGTGGCTGGAGAGAGATGGCAGGAGACAAATCACTTGATCATTGTCTTCGGTCCACCCTCTCTGGGGCACCTGGTGCTGGCCGCTGTCGGCAGACAGGATACTGGGCTGGAGGAACCCTTGGTCTGACCCAGTACGGCCATTCTGATGTTCTTATGAATAAAGGTAGGGGGTGAAGGAATATATTTTTTTGAAACAGCAGCTTTTGTTAGTGAGGAGCACAAGCTTTTTAGATTACAACAAAACTCTCCTTCTGTTGTGTATAAGCATGAAAGCTTGTCTCTCTCACCAACAGAAGTTCAATAAAAGACATTACCTCACTCACCTTGCCTCTCAAATATCCTGGCATTAACACAATAACACTACCTACTAAATTAAATAGTGAACTTTAAAAGAAATTCACTGTTTCAGTTTGAACACAATCTGATCTATTCCGTCTACCTGCTAAGAAGCCTTTATATTTTATGTTTGCAGGTTTCTGTGAGACCAGAAGATGGCAGCAAGTGTCGACCATAACTCTATCCAGCTACTCCACACCTTTAGAGCAAATTAATAACCTTTGTAATACAAACATTTGCTTTGAATGTTGTGCATAACAACCAAAAAGCTGATTTACATTTGCATCAGTTCCATTATTCTTACACAGAGAAGTAAGGAGCCTAATGCATTTCAAACAGATTTATCCATTTGAAAAGACTGGCGCTGTGAGAGATTGCCAGCATGCATATGCCGAACAAATAATATGAGAGCGCTCATATATTCCCAGTACTAAGGCCATATGTATTTGTATGCTTGATGTTTAAACAAGGGCTGTTTGTTGAATTTAATCTCTGAAGCTTTCCTTAGTGCAAGTTTGTAAAGAGATATGAGATAGCTATATAGAAATATCAAGATCTGAAAACAAAAAAAGACTAAGCTTTTTTTGTACCTACATATATATTAATTTCACGATAGCTTCTACATTTCTTAATAGATGCAAAATTAGCCTTGATTTTAGAGAGAGTATCACCTTAGTAAGTACTGAGTAGGGACTGATACCATCTACGTGTTTTGTTAGTCTATAAGGGTACGTCTACACTACAGCGCTAGTTCGAACTAACTTAGTTCGAATTAGTTAATTCGAACTAAGCTAGTTCGAACTAACGCATCTAGAACTAAAAACTAGTTCGAACTAGCGTTTTGCTAGTTCGAACTAGTAAGTCCACATTGAGTGGACTCTGAACAGGGCTTAAGGATGGCCGGAAGCAGTGCCGGCAGGGCATAAAAGGAGGACTTAGAGCATGGAGATACTGTCTCAGGCTAGCCGAGGGCTGCGCTTAAAGGGTCCCGACCCCCACCCCGGACACACAGTTCTAAGGGGTGCCCCGCTTGCAAAGAAGTTCTGGCTTGGAGTGCCCTGAGTGCCCACACTGGGCACATCACACCACTCGGCCATCAGCCCGGCTGCACTTGCCGCAGGCTGCCATCTGGGGAGAGGGAGTAATTGGGGGGCTGCAGGAGAGCTTCCACCCCCAGAAGCCCGCAGAGCCAGCCCAGTCCTCCCCATCGGGGGCTCGTACCCCATTCCTCCCTCACCTCCTTCCACTTGCCCTTCCCTAGCCCCCCTTCTTCTTGATGTACAAAATAAAGATAACGTTTCTTCCAACATTGACTCTGTCTTTATTGAAAAAAACTGGGGGAGACTGGGAAAAGGAGGTGGGAGAGGGGAAGAGAAAGGCTGGGAGAGGGGAGGGCAACTAACATGATCAGGGGTTGGGAACAGGTCCCAGATGAAGAGAGGCTACAGAGACTGGGACTGTTCAGCTTAGAAAAGAGGAGACGGAGGGGGGACAGGATAGAGGTCTGTAAAAACAGGGGTTGGGTGGAGAGGGTGCATTCAGAAAAGTTCTTCCTGAGATCCCATAAAGAAGGACTAGAGGACACCAAAGGAAAGGACTGGGTAGCAGGCTTGAAACTAGTAAGAGAAAGTTGTTGTTGTTGACAAAGCAAATAGTTAACCTGTGGAACTCCTTGCTGCAGGAGGCTGTGAAGGCTACAACTAGAACAGAGTTTAAAGGGAAGTGAGATCAAGTCATGGAGGTTGGGTCCATGGAGTCCTATTAGCCAGAGGGTAGGAGTGGTGTCCCTGCCCAAAGTTTGTGGAAGGCTGGAGAGGGATGGCACGAGACAAATGGCTTGGTCATTGTCTTCGGTCCATCCCCTCCAGGGTCCCTAGGGTTGGCCGCTGTGGGCAGACAGGCTACTGGGCTAGATGGACCTTTGGTCTGACCCAGGACGGCCATTGTAAGCTCAGGGCTCAGTGTCGGGGGTCTCAGTGGACCCCCTTGATTTTCATGCACACCTGGTCCTGGGTGGCCAGGCTGGCAGCTCTCCTGCCCTAGACGGCCACTTTCCTGTGCCTAGTGCGGAGATCGTGGACAAGGTCCACGATGTCCGCACTAGCCCAGGAAGGTGCCCGCCTCTTGCGGTCCAGGGCAAGCTCCCGGGAGCCGCCAGCCTGGTCCCGGCAAGAGGGGGTGGGCTGGGGGGCATCGGGTGGGTGGCTCTGTGCCGTGCCAGGTGCAGGGTCTGCTAGCTGGGTGCTGGCAGGCTTGCACCTGGCACGGGCACCGTAGCCAGCCCGTGCCCCTTTAAGGGGTCCGGGGCCGGGAGGGGGGCATAGAGTTTCCCTGGTGTTGGCCAGAGTGGCCACCAGGGAAACCTGGGGAGGGCTAGCCTCCCACTAGTTCGAACTAAAGGGCTACACAGCCCTTAGTTCGAACTAGCTAGTTCGAACTAGGCGTTAGTCCTCGTAAAATGAGGTGTTCCTAGTTCGAACTAAGCGCTCCGCTAGTTCGATTCAAATTCGAACTAGCGGAGCGCTAGTGTAGCGCATAGGAAAGTTAGTTCGAACTAACGTCCGTTAGTTCGAACTAACTTTCTAGTGTAGACATACCCTAAAGTGCTACCAGACCATTTGTTGCAACACTGCATTTACCTCAAGTCTGTAACAGCAACTGCATGTTTGTAAAAATATTAGTTTAAAATCCTCTATGGAAAAATCACATTCTGATTTGGGGGGGAGTGTCATATTTCATCCCCAACTCTACCTTGGTAATTCCATACATTTCAGGGTAGAACTGTGCTCTCTGATTTACATAAGTGAGGATGGACCAGAAGGGAGCTGAAAGAGTCATAACAAAGCTAATAAATGTTATAAAATGACATTGTTATATCACGATCCTTTGAAGAGAAGAAATTTAGATATCTTATAGGAACTTTGTTATATTAACAGAAACTATAATATCACACTTCAGAAGACAATTGCCCCTGTAAGATACAACATTAAGGGTACGTCTAGACTACATGCCTCTGTTGCCAGAGGCATGTAGTCTAGACGTACCCTTAGACTTTGAGATATTAGAATAGAATAGATAAATAGAATTCCATAAGTCACTATATGATAAGGAACTTGATGATAAACTGCAGCTGCATTATAGGGAATATTTGGACACATTGCTTAACAATACAATCACCTTAATCGTTCAATAATTTGTATTTGCTAAATATTCCAAGTTCTATTAACGTAAGAAATATCATCCTTATAGTGTATTTTTATTCAGTTTTAGCATGTCTGCTATAATGTCGAAGTAATAAAGCTAGATGATTAAACTTATTTGTTCTTCATTTCCACCAAGAATTCATCCACTTAGCTTAGTTTTTAATATTTACCACCAGTGACTTCAGCACTGCTTCTCTTAAATTTGCATTAAAATTAAGTTAATTAGGTTTCAATACTACAAAGATCTGGCACCATAATGTTATTCATCTATTATTGTTTGTTTCCTGAAGCAGTTCAGTTCTATGCAAACATAAAAGACAACTTGAGCCCTACCCTCAAAAGAGCTTGCACAGTCTAAAATGACAAGAGACAGGAATGGGCCACAACATAAAAGTAAAGCAATCAAGGTAGAGTTTGGCCCCTAGGACAAAGTTTGGGTTAGAGGCCAAATTTGGGCCTCAGAGAACATTCAAAATTATTTTTGATGAGACTCTTCATTTTCCCAAAGTTTACTTCTGCCTCACTTTTGTGAGCATGTGTGGGGTGGGGGATTTTTTGGGGGGGGGACGGGGGAGGGGGGGAAAAAGGGAAGTTCTTTTGTAAGTAGTAGATTTTGTAATACTTTTCTACTTTTCTTAAATTTTGAACTAAGATCTGTTCACTTCCAGATTATAGATTGTCCCATCTTTGCCTTTAGGAGATGGAGAAACAACATGTAGATTCCTTATTTCCATGGTAAAAGATCTTCCAATTTATTGTAGTTAGACTGGATTTTTTTAATACTACTTATTTATTGTCAATCTGTTTTAATCAACTGTTCCTACAGGGTATGTGTACACAACAGTATTATTTAAAAATAACTAGCATTATTTCAAAATAACGTAGGCTGCATCTACACAGCTGGCAATTAATTTGAAATAATGTCAAAATATTGTCAAGCTGGAGGACTTCTTACTCCAACTCCTGTAACCTTCATTGTACGAGGAGTAAGGGAAATCAGAGGAAGAGTGCTCTATTTCAATATAAGTACTGTGTAGACACTCCCAATTTCAAAATAAGCTTTGCAATTGATGAAGCTAAATTTGCATAGCTTATTTTGAGTTAAGCCCTACTGTGTATATGCACCCACAGAGAGTGACAAGGTGGATGAAGTAATATCTTTTATTGGACCAATTTCTGGTGATGAAAGAAACAAGCTTTCAAGCCACACAGAACTCTTTTTCAGGTTTGTAGCCAGTGACAGACATTACCCAACAAGAAGATTTGGCTATAAATCTAAATGTGTCTTCTGGTTTTTAATGTTGAAGACAGCTCATAGTTTTTAACTGCAATTGAATGACTTATCAAACACTCATTTATGTAAGACTTATACTCAGTAATGATTTCAGACCATGGAAACTGCTATCCACAAAGGCAAATATGGAAGACTCCCTTCACAACTTTGTTTTTGACCATGAAAATCTGAAGCACTGGCAGATCTTCCTCATTAGATTCAGGAATGTAGAATTTTACAGTTTCTGAGAGAATGCTGGATTGTAACTGTTTTGCATTAAAAAGAAGCATTGTCATCACCTCAAAAGATAACATTTTTAGAATTCTTTCAATCTTAAGTAGTAATTAAATCAGTGACAAATTTACCTTTTTATCATCATGCCAAAGAAGGTTGTTTTGATGAAGTTCTGATTGATATTTTAAATATATTATTTGTATTAATTGATGTTGCTGGTTTAGATTGTATATTTTTTCTCTGCATTTGGAAAAGATCATATAATATGCAATTTAATACAATTTAAATCAATTCATCTTCCTATTATTGCAGCAGTATAATCTGTACCAAATTACTGTGGGTTGAGGAGAATTATCCTCCCAAAATCTTGACACAATTATGATCTCACCTCTGCTATGCAGAAAGACATGTCAGCTGCTGCTGCTCCAGCAATGGTCCCCTTTTCCAAAAATCCTGTGGGTAGTTTTTTGTGGATATGGGTTCCATGCAGGGGAAAGGTACATTGAGTAGAAACCATACCTTGCTCTCCTGTGATCTTTAACTAGAGACTCACAGCCAGCCATGTCTTAGGCCAGGTTTCAGAGCTTCAAAGACATTAAGTCACAATGGAGATGCCCGGTTCTATTGTAGATCTGAGGCATTTGGAAAAAGTTCTCTCAAGTTATATCATGCGGGGGCAAACCCTATACTGCCCCTACCATAGATCAACATGGGAGAATTTCCATGAGGGTAACCTTCAAGATATCCTTCTTACAAGCTTCCACTTACAGCTTAGAGAGAAAGTTAGTATTCAAGACCATAATTAATTTAAGTATTATTTAAGACGATAAATTAAGTATTTCTTTTTTAATATATGAAGGCATTCATTTTGGAAAGGCAATTTCACCAAACCTTGCTATTGCCTTGGATGCTATGCTCCCAATATTATCTATATGCAGTTAATACAAGAAATTGATGTAATAAACATTCTAAATGTTTACAAATGGCATACATACATACTGAGATTTTATAATGAAGTGTATTTTATAAAACAAATAATAGCTACACAAAATGTCTGAGTAATTTCAGGATTCATCTACAAGTCAGAATGTGTAAATCTAATATTATATACTCCAAACAGCAAAACAAATAAAACAATCTGTAATATTTGGACAGCCACATTTTTTTAAATTGTATATAGTAACAATTGTTCTGCCCCCTTACGGGCCACAGGGAGAGTAAAGGGGATAATGGTCCTGAGGCCTGGTGATTTTAAAGGGCCTGTGGCTCCTGGCTGCCACTGTGGCGATAGCCACAGTAGCTGGATCCCTGGGTGGCACAGTCTCGTTGGTGCTGAAGGCTGGGAGGAGGTGGTTAGCCCCTGCCCCCACTCCTTCTGCCTGAGATCCTGCCCCTTCCAGGGGCCCAGCGAAATCTGTCACCAGCCGTGGTCCCACCAAATATTCTTTGAGCATTTGTTAGTCTGCCTCTGCTACACCTGACTCCATCAGTTTTTCTTCTGCCCAGTGCATTCTGGGATGGTTCATCATCACACAGTGAATTAAATGAATGAAAAAGCAGAGTTTTGGCATTCACTGATGCAACATGGCCAGAATTCCACAACCTTGAAAGATCTCTGCTGTGAGGATTCTGTAAGGGAGGTCTAGCCGCAATGTTCTATCTCTTCATTCACAAGAAGACAGGAAGGTGAGACAGATGAACATCAGTTGAAGAACTCATACCGGAGTATTTTTGTTGAGGGTAGAGAGAGTTAGTATGTTTCTAGGCCATTTCCAGAAGATAGCACCAACCAAGAGGAAAGATAAACTTGTTGGACAGCAGTAGCTATGTGGGAGTCCTGAGGTTTTTTGGCTGGAAGAGAATGTTGGTTAGGAACCAGAATACTACACAGATACCAAATAATAGAATGTAAAGGGTAGGCTGTTCATCTTTAGAATCTAAACAATGGATTAACTATCCATCATTATCTAAGGTCTATCTGTAAAGAAAATTCAGTACACAGCTATTGGTAGGGTTTATGTAAAATAGGAAAGGATATAAAAGCTCTTTTTTATCTTTCAAATTTAATGTTAGTTCAAAAAGTCCTACCAGCTAAGTGCTTTTATTGTGAAGAACCCTAATCATCGTCACAGGATTAGATAGGAAGAACTAGGTAGAAATTAGAAACTAGATGGAATCATTTAGAATGTTTTCTGTTAGGCTAGTTTGCTGAACAGCTAAAATATCCAATTCCAATGGTTTCTTATTAGCAGTAGATTCTAATTAATGACTGTGTTTTATACAAAGTATTTGTCTTAAACATCTATATTTTCCCTTACGCATTTTGTACAGTGTTGCATTCTCCTGCAGACAAATTATTTGATATTTCATATGATTCTTCTGACTATTTATCATAAATCCTTAATTTTGTGCTCTGAACAAGTCTACCTGGAGTTATAACTAAAAGAAGTGTGAAAGAAGACAATTAACACTTTTTAGTGGTCTGCTACTGTGTAAAACCATAGGTCAAATGTCTTTTCTTAATCATTACAACAGCCTTTATTGCTGCAATAAAATACTGAGTGCTTTCTTCAAAGATAAACATCTAAAAGATAGTGGAAAGTTATATTTCTAATAGCTTGTGGCTGCTGTCAAACTTAATTTAATGCCTAGTGCTTTGTTGGCTGACCCAGGTCCTTTGAAGAAGTGAAGCATGCTACTTACACTATTATGGATGCACAGAATCCACTCATTTACTTGAGGTATTCTGTAGTGCTGTTCAATGAAGGAGAGAAACCTGTGCTTGATAATTGAGAATGAATGTCAAGTAGTGTCAAGACTTCTCAATTCATAAGGCTGATAACTCCTTTTGTGATTGCCTTTGTGTCTCTACACCTGCTGTGGTCTCTCACTTTGCCTGCCTTGTTCAGAGGGGCATGTGTTATCCAATAGCTGGCCCTGTCCAAGGGCCAGCTAGTGTTTTTGTACTCATTTCAGAGACTGCTACCTCTTTACTGTAATGCTATAAAATGGAGGGGGGAGGGAGGAGGCAAATCAAAACTAAAATAAGACTTCCTTCCTAACTCCGGAGACATGTTATCTCTAACAGAAGAAGCCTCTCATTTAAAAAAAATTATAATAATTGCACATCAATGAAGAAAAGTATGAGAGCACCTGGGACTGGTTTCGTGACTGTATCAGTGATGAAGTCTTCCTTAGGAAGGTTTCATCATTCTTCCCTTTTCTTCTCTTCATTACTCATTACTCTTAATCATTTCTCATCTTCTTCTCTTCTTATACTCCTTAAAACTATCGGGCAATACAGTAATGAATATAAAGCATCTTGAGGATGAGTCACGGCTGTATTATTCCAGTTTTATGCTGGTATAACTTCAAATAAAGTCAATGGAGTCATACTAGCATAAAACTGCAGGAAAGCAGGTGTGAATCAGGCTCCTTATTCCTATTCAAAGTTGTGCTTTGTTCTGTAAATGGGTTCTCTCATTACTTGAGGCAGCAGTTTTCTGTATTTCTAAAAACTAATTAAAAATAATATTGTAACATACTGATGTCCAACTTAATCAATCTCTCTAACATCAATGGATGTTTTGCCCTTTGTGATTCTATTTACTTTTTGCCAACTTGTCAGATGTCTGCCTTTCTCCCAATTTTCTGTGTATCTTTAGTCAGAATTAATTTTTGGAACATAGTTAAATTAGCTCTTGTCTGCTTCCTAGTGTTAGAAGCAGATGGCCTGGCCTCTGTCGAACATTGTACGATAGCATTCTTTTAGAGCTATCTCTTGGAGAATATGAACTCTGTCAAGAATAGTTAAAAATACTTGGCTAGTAGTTAGTAATTTTACCTTGCTAACATTCACTTTAACTATTGATTGGATTACTATTGTAGTACTATTTATGGATAAAAATAAAAGAACGTACTTTGGAAAATTTTAAAAATAGTTCTGATATCTTTAAAGTCCAATTCAACGTCTAGTCTTACCAGTTACAGAAGACTGTCTCATTAGCAAAAAGTGATGCAACACAGAAGCTGGCTTTAAGAAACAGTGGTGTGTTTATTGTGTGTGACCTGTTTAACTATTCTGCTTTTTCTCTACATACCACATTGAGGTGAAAACCCCAGGCCTTCCAGCCCATAGCTATATGTTGTTCCTGAAACCTGATGATCTTTTGCATTCCTTCTACTTTTTTTTTCTGAAAATACACATTAACTTCCAATGAATCAAAGTATCTGCAGCTCAAAGGTCAAAAGCACTGTGTCTTTACCACAGATTCAAGTATGCAAAGAATATTTACAATAGTATAGTTTCTTCATCATGTCTCTCCCTAAAGTTTCTTCCTCCATCTGTTTCTACTGTCTCTTTCTCTGCTCTCAAGTACTCTTGTTATTTCAACACATTCATGTTGGGATTTCTTCCCCAGGTCTATTTACTCATCTGTGTTTTCATTGTGTTATGCTTAAACAAAGCACACAATATCTTTTATAGGGGAAAAGGCAGTACACCACATTTATTGAGAATACGAAAGTAGCATATGTTTTTCAATCACTCACACACACACGAACACCACACACACACAGTACTGTCAGACGACGTTATAGTTATCAGTCCAGAGTCTGGATCAATCTAGTGGCCAGCCAGATCGATCATAGAGGAGGAGACGGGCTTTGTCGGTCGCTATCCGATGCTCTCCTGGAGTTGGTGGCAAGACGAACCCAAAGTTTTATGACAAAGCACCCTGCTTTTATAATCCTTTCCGCTATGGATTTCGCTGGGTCAGTCTGTGGCCGGTTACTGTTATCTTTTGATGTTGACATTCTAAACATCTCTGAGAGGTCATCCTAGAATCAATTGTCTTTTGGGGGTGCTCGCTTCACTTTAGAGTCATCAATCCGCCAATCTGATCAATCCTTGACCATGGGTACACACTGATGGTTCTTCTGATGCCTATATGTCTCTTCGCAGTCCCTCTTTCACAGTTTGTCTTCACCCGCATTGCCCCCTCCTTTCTTGGCCATCTGGCTCTAACAGTGGCATTCACACCTTTATCTTTATGATGATACATTTCTCCTTCATACAAACAGTCTTTCACAGAAACCTTCAAAGGTAAACAGTACTGTTTTATATTAACCAAAATCAAAATCAAAACAATTCACATAGAAGGCCCGGGCCTTCAGTATTTCTAATCTCATTAACAGACACAATACCAAAACCTAGTCTCTACTTACTAAACTTTAAAACAAAAATGTATATTTAACTAATGGGCTTAATTAATGAAATGTTAAAAATATATCTTACATTACTACATTATTAAACCTAAAATGCAAATATAAAAAGATATAACCCTCTTACTCCAACAATTGTAGATGTGTCCGTCTCAAGAGACGATATGATCTGGATGATGGTGTTGTAGTGTATAACTGACTACTCCATTGCTTCACCTTTCAGTGGAGATGTTTAATCATGCAGGACAATATTTACACTTTTAAAACTACAAGGCTTTTGGGTTATTTTGTTCCTCTTCATCAAAAAGGAGAATATTAGGATTTCAATTGTGAACTTAATAAAGAGTTCTGATAATCATGATACTGCCACATGGTTAAATAATACGAAACAATATTTCCATTACCAAATTCTCTTCAAAAAACTGTTCTTTACAACTTTTTTTCTTTCCCATCACATCTAGTTGACTTTTCATAATTTAGGTATCAGTGCTATTAAGTTTCAGTATCGTGATCTCAGCACTGGAAGTTGTTGAATAGATGCCTGACTTTCAAATAAGTAGGATGAAATAATTGGCATTTGATAGGTCTCTGAAGTGCCTTCATTAGCTCTTCTGTGAATTTAATTTTTACAAACACACAATGGAGGTATCTATTCTTGGCAGTTCCAATGACTGTGGATGCCAAATCACAACTGTGTGCATATTCCTTTCTGTTGGCTATCTACCTTTTCTATTATAAAATCTATTTTGCTTCATTACACAGTGCATCTTCTAGTTATCTAAATTTTAAGTCAGTTAGTGTATCTATAGATAAGCCTACATGGATTAAATACATTAGGATGTGGAATAAAGAATTTATCAGCAAGAATTTGGGATGTTCACATTATTCATCACTGGAGAAACATTAATATGTGAAGCATGCAGTCACAGGTGTGTGATAAACATGTTTAAATAGCCACATCCAATTTAACATTCCCTTATATTCCAAAATCTCAATGATCTGAACGTATTGTCTTTTATTAATTGTGACTGGTGATCATGATACAACTTAGGATGCTATACTATATTGACAAGAGAAACAGGAGAATCAATAACACTATCAGATGCTTATAGAGTACCTTTCATTCTGAAAATATTTAAGGACAATGAAGATTTTACCACAATTTACCACGATAATGGCTACTGCTATAGTGAACTAGCCACACTACTCTGGCCAAATAGCCACATGTAGCTAGTGGCTAGTGTGTTGGACACCACAAGGCTAGATTTTCCCCAATATAGGGATAGAAAACTAGACAACAACAGGACAAGAGAAAGAAATGAGAGTTCCCGATTGAAGGGTTTCCTTCAAATTATTCTATATGGGTATGTCTACACTACCCCGCTAGTTCGAACTAGCGGGGTAATGTAGGCATACCGCACTTGCAAATCAAGCCCGGGATTTGAATTTCCCGGGCTTCATTTGCATAAGCCGGGCGCCGCCATTTCCGAACTAGCTGTACTCGTGGAATGAGGAGTACAGCTAGTTCGGATTAGGAAGCCTAATCCGAACTAGCTACTCCGTGCCGAGTGTAGCCGCGCGGCACGGGGTTCGAACTAGCCGGGATTTAAAAATGGCGGCGCCCGGCTTATGCAAATGAAGCCCGGGAAATTCAAATCCCGGGCTTCATTTGCAAGTGCGGTATGCCTACATTACCCCGCTAGTTCGAACTAGCGGGGTAGTGTAGACATACCCTATGGGAGTAGGGTTTACCAGCTGGTAAAACAGATAGAAGTTTAGTACCGAAATCCATGATTCTTGGGGACACAGATAAAATCCCTGACCATATGCATTGATTCCTATACCATCTGGACCCCAGTGGTAAAATGGGTCCTTCATACTGTGCGTCCATCCAAACCTTCTTCTCAAGGGACAGAATTTCATTCAACTAACATGGTGTGTACGATAATAGCATTTGACTTGAAAGGAAACAGCACTATAAAGAGTGGAAGTTCCAAAGCCCTGCCCCACCTTACTCCTTGTTATAGCAAACCTTATCAGGAAATGAGGGGAAGCTTCCTTGAGGCTGAGGAGAACGTGGGCGGAAAAAACCCAATTCCAGCTTACAGCCTCTTACATGCCCTCCTATTGAGATCTGCTAGACCCACTCCATTCATGGAAGAATAGATGAACTAATACATAATGAGTCTTCAGATCACTAAGCACTCTCCAATATATCATTTTCTTATATGTAAATAAAACATCACCTGCTCAAAATTAATTTTAACTTCAGTATAATGTTAGTTGGAGATATTTTCATGGATTTATTAGTTTCACACAGAAGTTTGTTATACACACACACACTTATAATTTATCACAATTGTTTTGAAACCCTAAGTATGGTAGAGTGAGTTCCTGGGTCCCTAATCCAGATCTGTGAGTTCCCAGAAAATCATTCTTGCCACCACCTGACATCTGCTGAAACTTGGTGCTGCAAGCAGAACTACAGTTTCAGCTGAAGCACTATCCATGGAAGTTTTGACTGGAGAATCACCCAACCTCACTGATTGGTTCAAACTGCTATTTAAGCTAGAATGTGGCACAGAAAAATGTCTGAGCAACTAGGTGATTGCCTTCTTCCTCCATTTCTGCTCCACCTCTGCCTTTGAACTGTGCTTCTGCTCCATGCCCGATGTTCGACTTTTTTTCAGTTCCTGTCCTTACACCTCATTCGGACCATCTGAGTTCTGGCTCTGACTCCAACTTGATCCTTGACTTCGGCATTTTTGTATTTGATCCTGGCTCTGACCTTCAGCTTCAATTTCTGGTTTTGACTCTGGCTCAACTTGTGGCTCTGGTAATTAGCATTTGACACCGATTCTGACCCCAACCTCAGTTTCTGACCCCTTAGGCGGGATGCCTGCTCCAACCACTGGCAAGATCCTCTATGTCCTGCTCCCTAACACAACGCACCAGTTTTTTAAACAAAAATGTAATAGGTATATTAAATGTTTTGACAGTTATAATATTTAAATGCAAATGATGTACACCAGATATTAGAAGTCGAACATTGATGAGGGTGTGTAAGTGCACTGACCTTTGACATCAATTAACTAGCCAGCTATTAGTTTCCAAATTTTTATTAAAAAGAAAAGTGAGAATTTCACTCAGAATTGAAGACGACTATCTGTTAAAAGCTGTTTGAAGCCCATTGAGCATGAACTGGGCTGCTGAATAATGCAGACAAGATAATGAACTGGAGACAAATGATCCCAAGTGGGCTCCTGCTGAGTACCAAGAGAATATGTTTATAAGATAGATTTATTATCTTAACATCTTTTTACAGTGACCTCCAATTTATAGAAAATACCTGAGACATTTATAAATTGTGAGTTCTTATTTGCAACTACAGCAAAATGAATTTGTCACTTCCAGATTAACTTCTAGCAGTTATCTGCTGAAGATGGGAGGATGGGGTTATTAAATTCTTCTTTCAGTTACACAAGGTACCTGCAAGCAGATTTTGGCCTTGGGAAACTAAACACTGTTCCTGATAAATGATTTAAGAATTGCTTTATGTAGTTAAGACTAGTGTTCCCCCTAAACTGAGCGCTTGGGTGGCTGCCCCAGAGAGATTCCAGTGCTGCCCAGCTGATTAGCAGTGAACCCACAGCTGGCAGCAGCTGGCAGCCTGTGTTTCTACTGGTGGTGCACCTCTACACATGCCTTGATGCATGTAACAAAATGTATTCCACGCATGAATAGAAGAAAGAGGGAACACACTGCCCAATGCGTGTTTAATCCTCTTCTGTTGC
This sequence comes from Pelodiscus sinensis, assembly GCF_052426305.1. Lineage (NCBI taxonomy): Eukaryota > Metazoa > Chordata > Testudines > Trionychidae > Pelodiscus > Pelodiscus sinensis. The sequence goes on along the minus strand of NC_143057.1, from coordinate 37,628,011 downwards.
ATAAAATCCATCTTTTTTATAATTGTGGTTTTAGTTATTTCTCTGTGTTATCTAGATGTCTGCTGCCATTGCATGTTAGATGGTTGATAGAAGTTATCTATAAGTAAGAAATAAAATATTTTGAAAGAGCTGCTGCATTCTAAAGAGCACAGAGTGCTAAATTCAGGCATGGTGTTACAGACCAACTATGTCCAAATTTGGTCAATTAAATATTCAGGTCTCTGCCTGCACAGATGTGCATATCTCAGAACCTATGGCTGAGGGGGGAACCTGCCAAGTTCATATTCCACAGACTCTCTGCAGTAGGAGCCACAAAGAAACATTCTTAGTAGCTACATCAAGTTCATACTCTTTCGCTCTGCTAAATCCATTGCTTATTTACCCCTCATTCACCTTGCCTAATTTCCAGTTTGGAACAGCTGAGATAAGCTCTTCTATCTACCAGCTCTGTTCTCACAGCTGCAGACAGTTTGGAATAGTGATGTGGCAATGGCATGGTTTGCTGGAAGGGGAATTGGTCCCCTCTAGTGATGAGCTGGATGGTGGTTTGAGGATGGGTCTCCTTTGGTTGTGAAGAAGGTATCCCTTAACTTCTGGCAAATTCTATAAGCTATTATGGGGAAGTAGGATTTAGGGAGAACAGATCTGTTCAATATGGCAGTGGAGAGTAAAGGTGGGCAGAAACAGCTACAGCCTCAACTTTTCAAACCTGTGACTGAGTAGACTGCAGCCCAACTCTCTGCCATTCAGTTCAGCAAGAGTTTTCACTGGTCTCCTCCTTTGGCAGTGTCCAGAAAGTGTAGATCACATGCTAGATGCCCCTGGTCCCCACCCCCACGCAATCTAGATGGCACCTTTGGGGCACACAGCAGGGAAGTTTGTCTTCATGCAGTTTATCAGCAATGGTGGCTGAGCCTTTGGTCTGGCTCAGGGATGGACAATAGTGACCCAGCTGCTTTTGCGCAAAATCTTGCCAGTCTAGACGCACCCGCTAGGCTGTACTGCTGTTTGTCTGGGAAATGAAAAATGATCTAGGGGATAGTCTGACTCTCCCCAGGTAATTGTAGTTTAAATATACACATATATAGCCACTGACTGAGGGCTGACATTTATCATGTTTTTATTTTAAATCTTTGCCAGATTTAATAGACATGAATATATCTCAATATGTTAAGGGAATTCACTAAGTTCAGTTGAAACCTGCACCTACTGGACAACTGGTAAGAGTTTACATTGAAACAACAAAGTATTTTATGCATCACTAACATGTATTCATAAATAATCATCCATACAAACATTAAGTCAGTTATGACTGTAATGAGTAATTTTCGAGTCCTGACAATCATCAGGGTTTTAACTGGAATATACCATTTGGCCTACTTGCACCATAATAAAACTTTCGAAGAAGGGCAGCATGTGTTTTTTAATTTGCTTTTCAACGGCTAGTAGCAAATAAATGAACATGGGGCTACTGGGTATGATAAATTAATATGCACACTGACAACTTATAACCACGGCCTAGCTTTAGGGAATTACTGTATGAATATATACGAGCAATTATATGTTTTAAATGATTTATTTCATTTTCTGAATAATATACCACTGAAATGGAAATTGATAAAAAATAGAGAATACAAACATAATGTTATATCAACTTTATATTGAACTTATTAAGTGGCAACCTTTTTAATGAGGAAATTAATGAATTAAACAGTTCATTATGGATAAGCATCCTTTCTAGTAGTTAAGAATTTGTCACCACAGACCTGTCATAGTCACTCTAATTATGATTAATACCTTATCTTGAATTCCATCTCCATTCACATCTCAGGAACAAATATAACTTCTATTATATGATCAAGGTTCATAAAAACAGGGTGATTTGCTTTTGGCCTTATACTTTATTCATTTTCACATTCATATTTAACAGATTTAGCAAGAACTAAAAGCAACCTCATGTATTTTTTTTAATTTCTAAAATGTATTTTATCCACAACACAGTGTAAAACCCTTCATGCTCTGCTGAACCATGGTTGTGTGTTCAAGATAAATGAAATATTCTAACATTTTGATTACCCTCTTTCAAGTATACTAACCATTATTTTATGGGGGAGAGGGTTAAGTTGACATGTACCATCCCCAAACCAGCATCTAACTTAGCACAAGACTGGACCAACTCCCCTTTCAACAAACCACACCATTGCCACAGGCACTATTGCAAACTATCTGCTGCTATGAATTTAAGGGAGAGAAAGAGTATAACTAAAGAGTAGAGAAAAGCAAAAGCAATTTCACATGTATTACAACAGTTACTTCATCAGTCTGGTTCTCATTTACATTAAGTTACCTATTACTCCCAGGGCAATGTAAAGGAATAAAAGCATATATCCATATGAAGGCCTGTTTAAGATGCCTGAGCCATCTTGTAATTGAGAACTAGGTCCAATGTGAGTTTTATTTATTTGGGGGTGGGGAGGATGACTTTATTTACTCTTATCCTATACAGGCAGTCCCCGGGTTACGTACAAGATAGGGACTGTAGGTTTGTTCTTAAGTTGAATCTGTATGTAAGTCGGAACTGGCGTCCAGATTCAGCCGCTGCTGAAACTGATCAGTTTCAACAGCGGCTGAATCTGGATGCCAGTTCTGACTTACATACAGATTCAACTTAAAAACTCCAGGCTCCGCGGCTTTGCTCTGCTTTGCTCCCCGTCCCCCTGGTCTGAAGACCAGGGGAACGGGGAGCACAGCAGAGCAAAGCCGCGGAGCACGCGGGGAGCGGACAGCCCAGACGCGGCTGGGCTGTCCACTGCCCACGTGTTCCTCCGCTTTGCTTCCTCTCCCTGGTCTGCTGGAGACCAGGGAGAGGGAGGGCCCCGTTCGTAACTGCGGATCCGACATAACTCGGGGACTGCCTATACTCACACATAAGTTGTTACCAAAAGGAATGCAATGAATGAACCATGTCACACTATCTGTTTTTAAGCAGAAATTTCAATATTTTTGAAATGCGAGATTACATATCAAATTGAAGCCTGATTTTACTCAAGTGATTGCTCTTTGCAGATGGGGAAAAGTATCAGTTTTCAGAATTACAAACTCTTTATGAAATTGTTTGTGCTTTTGTTGATGAATATGTTAGCCAAAGCAAAACAGGAGCATGCTAACCAAGGAGAGGAAATCTACTGAGAATATTGAGATATACCAAATCATTATCTTGATGCAATTAACTGGTAGTCCATTTCTCCATAAAATACAAGTATTTTAATTTTCATCACCTAAAGCCCATCTTCATTTCACTTCAGATCTCCATTATAACCAGGATAATTGTACTGCTCTCACTGTAGAAGTCAATGAATCTAAAGTAAATATGCTGTGTGCAGTGAAAGATTTGATAGTCTACATTTTAATTGCGTTTTCCCATTGGTATATGGGGTCATATGTTTAAGAGTGTGTGATGTACTTTCAAGTTATTTCTTTCAGCAGTCTCCACTACTGACTTAATGGGTCTGCTCTTTTGAGAGGCACCCTATATCACATTTACGATGCTGTCTTACTTAGGGATTGTGCTAATCCAATCCTACAGAATGTTTGATCCTGCTTTTGTGGAAGCCACTGCATATAATGCAGTTCAGGGGTTGCACCTTGAGAGACAATTGCTTTGCATTTCTGTGAGCTTGCTAACTCACATCCAGGACATTTCTAAATTTTGCCACTGTTTCCGCCTCCATATCTCCAAGATATGTTCTTTACTCTCTACTACCATGCTTAAATCCTTTATTCACCCCTAATTACACCCTGTCTTGATTTCTGCAACATCCTCCTCTCTGGCTTCATAATCACGTGCATTATCCCTTTCAGTCCATACAAAATGCATGAATTTGATCATATAGCTCCCTTTTTTAATCCTTCATCAGTTTCCCATGGAATATTTCAGACTGAACCTTCTTGTCACCACCTTCAAAGCTCTGCAGAACACTACCTCACCTTACTTATCTCCCCTTACTTCTGCCAGTGCTTCCAACCTCAACTGCTTCTTTGTCAGATTTTCAGTCATCTCTGACCCTTCTTTCATGAAGCCCTTAGGCACAATACTCTTCTATGATCCACAAAGCCTTTATTATTCATATTCAAGTCTCTCTTGTCTACACTATGGGGACAAGTTGAGTTAAGCCATGCAATTTGCATTACATTAATACTATAACTCAAATTGATGTAGCTTAGATCTACTTACCACAGGGTCCACAACACGCTGGGTCGGCAGAAGAAACTCTCCCATTATTCCCCTTACTCATCTTGTTCTGGTGATACACTGGAGTTGATGGGAGAATGGTTAGCAGTTGATTTAGTGGATCCTAAGTTCCTTCTACCCTGTGCAGCTGCATAACTAGACCTGCACAGGAATTAGGGCTGCTACATACTGTGTCACCTCTACCCACCAGCCCCAGCACTGAGTAGCCACAACCAGAGAGAGGCCTGCTTCTGTGGTCCCAGCACTGAACTACCATGACCAGGGCAGAAGCACCATTTCCCACCGGCCCCAGCACAGAGCTGCCACAGCAGATCTGCCATGGCAGCTCGGTGCTGGACCCAGGGAAGGGTACCTCTCTTCCAGCAATGGAGAGGTGCCTCTCATCTGCTGCTGCGGTGAGAGAGCACACTGGGCATAGCAACCTGCATCCTGAAGCCCTTATCTCTGGCCCCACTACAGAGCCCAAACCCCCAGCCACAGCCCTCGCCCTGAACCCCAACCCTTTGCCCCAGCTCTGAGGTCCCTTCCACAACCCAACTTCTTGGCTCCACCCCTTCCATACACTAGCGGTCTGCAAAATGACTTTTGGTATGTATAACATCAGCTCCGTAGTGGGAAACACAGCAAAAGTCATTCCGCACATGGACATTAAAAAAATGAGGGGGAATGCTAGTCTTCATTAGACACACTAAACCAATCCCTGGTAGGTCGATCGCTGCAGCTCTGGTCCACCCCAGAGTGGAGACATACCCTTTGAGATCTACCTCTGCCATGTAGCCAGAAGTTAATCATTTTTATTTGTAATAAACTGTATATAATTTATCTATTATTCTCTTGACCTCTGTCCTCAAGTGGTGAACTCCTCAGGCCACGATCATCTTTAAGTGTCTGAAAGTGTTTAGTTGCACTAATGCATAAATAAATGATAATGAAGAACTTGGTGAAGGCAATCCAATCACTTCATTTAAAACTGTATGTTTATTACAAAAGTAAAAAGACCAGCTGCAAAAGATAACAAATATTCCAGCAAGTTCTATATAAATAAATATTTGCTGCTTACTTTTTCATAACTTCATGTATATAAATGGCTAGTTTTATTTAAAGACATGAAAAATTCAGAAAATGCAAACCAAAAATAAAGGCATAGTAAGCCAGCTGGGTGCTTTCGACTCAAAGGAAGTATGCGGATTTAGAAATGTCTGTTTTACTTATAAAGAAGGAAAAGTACCTTCCTTGGATCTGATTCTACACTGCTTAGCAGTTTTAGTAGTCAATTAGATTTGTGCAAAGTGAGCATGAATTGGTGCCAAATTTGAATTCTCCAATCACTTTCACTGATGATAGCATTTTCTACCCCACTTTGCACTCATTTTTCATAGGCACACAAAAGTGAAGAATCAGACCCCCTATAAATCTGAGCTGTCAGCCAACGGGATCTAGTTCTGACAGTTGCCTGATTATATTCAGATTGATTTTCACATTAAATTCTTGTATCTGGGTTTAGGGAAAAGCACAAGGCTAATGTTAAATATAATGTTTCTTTCCCCTTTCCTATACATCAGTTTACCTCTCTGTTGTAGCACAGCACATTTTAGTCTTTTCAGGGCTTTGATTATATATGTTATAGAAAGTTAACTCACTGTGCAATACACTCCCTATAGGGAAATTTACCCACTCTTTCTATATGTACATAAATATCATTTACTTATACTATTCAAAATTGTTTCAAGAGTGTCAATAACAACTCGTTTGCATACAGTTTTGCAGGTGGAAGGGTTCCCGATCACAAGTTCAAATGCAAAATATAATTATGCATATGCTTATACCTACACACCCTCAAGCCTCTTATCTGGCATGATTTATCCTTCATGGTGTTTGTGCAATGGTATCCAAATCCTCTGTTCTCCAGCTCCTTATAACTGGGGGTGGGGAAGATAGCCCCACGATCTCCTTCTGTCTCCCCTTGAATCTTTGTAAGGGCAGTTTGCAACTTACACGGCACTCAGAAATTCTATTTTCTTCTTCTCCAGTGAGGTGAACAAGCTTTCAGTCTAAATCCAACAACAGCATAAAATCCCTGAAACTCTATCCTTTGTAACAGCCCCTTTTACTCCATAGTGGACTCATTTAATCTAACTGCCACACGTTTTTATAAACTCTCCATGTCCTCTTTGAGTTCCCATTGGTTCCACTTGCAGAGGCCGACTCTGGGTGTGTCCTAGCAGATTGCTTGCCCACAGTGGAAATCACTCATGTAACTTGAAATGTCTAATGAGCACACCTACTCTCTGTCACATGCAATTTCTGGATCTAGCAGGGTTACTCCACCTGGCTCTGGCAATTTTGCTCTACCATCATACTCCCAGAGTCTCCCAAAACAAAATGTATAATTAAGTATTCTTACTTTTTCTTCTCTTATTTATACCACTAAATGCTGCAATGCAAGCATATGGGTTATACAAAGTACTATGATTATTTTATTATTAAAATGTGGTATTTACAGATATAGTCTAGATATTATTTTCAGAAAATATGCATTTACCTATTCAAGATCTAATTAAAAATCACTTGAGGAAATTTTCCTTTAGAAAGGGTGAGCCAAAATTTTTATTGGGAGAAAATATACACATTAGTTGCTGAATTCAGTGTCTTCTCAGGTAAACTACAAAACCACCTCACTATCTACAATCTCACTGGACAATTGTATTGTAATGCAAGTGGCTGTTAAATAAGTCAGACAAAGAATTATCTATATTAGTGCTAAAATAGAAAGGGAAATTGCGCAGTTTACTCAGTCTACAGAGCATCAATCCTATCATGACTGATTCTGAGGACAATGGGGATGTTGTACAATGTACAAGGGGATGTTGAGTGGCTCTAAAACACTTAACTCCTCCTCTCCTCCCCCCCCCCCATACACAAAGAAATTGATGCTGTTCCTGTAGAAGATAATGGGATGTTTGTTGTCAACTTCAGTAAGAGCAGTATCATGCTTACAGTGTCCTCTTTCCTAAGGCATGGCTACATTAACTATTTTAGGAAATTTTCTTTCTGCTACTCTAGCACTGGGAAAGCTAGTGGGTGCATCTAGACTGGCACGATTTTGCGCAAAAGCAATTGCTTTTGCGCAAAATCTTGCCTCCTCTCTACACTGGTCACAAGTATTTGTGCAAGAACACTGACTTTGTAATGTACACAATCAGTGGTTCTTGCGCAAATACTCCAACACTCCTGCTCAGGGATAAGCCCTCTTGCTCAAGTATTCTTGTGCAAGAGGGCCAGTGTAGACAGCGACGTTAATTTCTTGCGCAAGAAAGCCCGATGGCTAAAATGGCCATCGGAGCTTTCTTGCGCAAGAGAGCGTCTACACTGGCATGGATGCGTTTGCGCAAAAGCAAATCTTTTGCTCTAAGGCACATGCCAGTATAGACGCTCTCTTGTGCAAATACTTTTAACGAAAAAACTTTTCCGTTAAAAGTATTTGCGCAAAATCATGCCAGTCTAGATGCAGCCAGTGTTTATGGGCTTTGTAACCACTGTGTTACCACAGCCTGCACAGATCATATCTGGAGGACACAGTGGTTAAAAACACTGATGGACAGCACTGCAGAACAGAATCTGGGCCTGTGTTTTGGCAGCCCTCATTTAATTCTACCTACAAGTTCTTTAGCTGCTGTAATTGTTCAATATTTGTTTTACAACCAGCAAGATGGTAGTTGTGAAAATCGACAATATTTCTTGTGGGAATACAGTCAGAACCATCAACTCCTAATAAACATAAATTAGGGTTTAAATCATGTTAACCTCCCGCCAGAGAGCAGAAAAAACAGTGAATGTGTCTCCTGAAATTAAAAATTAATAGCCATAAAAGGGCCATAAACAAAGGAAAGGATGTGTAACTGAGAGCAGCTGGGGATAGCATTTATTTGTACTTTTAACTATATGTAGTGTCCTTGAGAGAAAAAATATTTTAGTGTGAAAGATTTTTCCCTATAAATTCTTCAATTTAGCAATATTTGCTAATGTAACCATTGTAACATTACTTTAAATAGTTCTTAAGAACAGAATAGTATTCAAGGTTTCCTTCATGATGATAAAACAGTGTTAAAAGCAGGATTATTAAATATCCATCCTATAGGCCAATCTGATCTATTTTATGTACGTGTGTATCCTGAAGACATAGGTTATTCAGAATCCAAGTTTTCATTAAAAAAGTAAGTTCCTAGACCTTATGATTGTGAGGAAACACTCAGTTTGTATTTGGAAGGCTAACTGAGGCAGTGTAATGGTCTGAATAGCTCCGAGAGATTCCCAACACAGCTAATGGTTACTGCATGCCCTTGGGAAAACCACCAGGCTTCATTCTTCCTGGGCAGAATCCTGGCTCCTTTGAAGTCAATGGCAAAACTATCCTTGATTTTGGTGGAATCAAGTATTTCACCCCGATACACAAAATGGGACTAAAAATCACAACCAAACCCTGACTTAGCTTTAAATTAGGAGAAGAGGAAGTTGCATACCAAATTTGCTGGCCCTAACTCTTACTATTTGGGAGGAGTTTTCAAACAAATGGACTCACAGACATACATACAGATGGACTCACAGACAGATGTACTCTAATAGATAGATCAATATACTAATTCATATTTTACATTTAGGGTATGTCTACAATGCATTCCTCTTTTGAGAGAGGAATGCAAAACCAGCCGAGTGAAATTGCAAATGAAGCGCGGATTTGAATTTCCCGTACTTCATTTGCATAATCACGTCTGGCCGCTACTTCGAAATACCTTATTTCGAGATAAAAAACGCTGTATAGATACGGTTATTTTGAAAGAAACCCCTTCTTTTGAAATAACCATTAAATCTCATTTTTAAGGAGCAAGGTTTATTTTGAAAGAAGGGGTTTCTTTCAAAATAACCGCATCTATATGGTGTTTTTAATCTTGAAATAGGATATTTCAAAATAGCAGCTGGATGCAATTATGCAAATGAAGCATGGGAAATTCAAATCTGCGCTTCATTTGCAATTTCGCTCGGCTGCATTTGCATTCCTCTCTTGAAAGAGAAATGCCGTGTAGACATACCCTTATTTCTGGTTCTTTACATTGGTATGTGCAGCAATGAACATCAAATGGATAACAAACCAGCCTGATATCTTTGCGTGAAATGCACTATATATGATACTGAGCTAGAATCTGTTCTGTACCCTCCTATGAAGTACAGTCTAGACAAAACAGAAAGGGGCAAAATAAATGTTGCCTTACCTTTCAGCCTTCTTGATTGTGGACTATTGTGAGGGACAACACAGTTGTAATGTAACTAAGGGTGCATCTACACAGCACCCTAAACTCAAAATAAGATATGCAATTTGCCCTACATGAATTGTGTATCTTATTCTGAATCTATTTTGAAATAACTTATTTTGAAATTTGGCGCATCTACACAGTGCCAAATTTCGAAATAACATGCTATTTCAAGACATCCCTTAACCCTCGTGGAACGAGAGTTACTGGGATACCAAAATAGCACGCCCGTTATTTAAAAAAATATTTTGAAATAACAGGCGCTTTGTGTAGACGTGGAATAGACTTCCTAGGGCTGCTTATTGGCTGAGTTTCAGAGGTATGGAACTCCACAACACTACCTCAAGTCCCCATGAGCAGCTCACTCAATAGGTGTATCTGTCTGGATACTCATTATTATTCAGTGCCTTTGGAAGCTTAGGTCTAGCTAATGTTTTGTATGACAGCATCTTATTTTTATATATTTTCCTTACTCCTTCACTTGTAAAGGTTTGTCTGTAGAATGAAAAGCTGAACATTTCATTAGAATTATTTATTTGTGTGTTTTATTAAACTATTGTTATTAAATACAGAAAATATTTAAACATCATAGCCTATATCATATTGGTCATATATTTAAAAATGTGATATGTGGATTTTCTGTCTAGACTCTACAGTGTAGCCAACTCTCACAATTGTATCCTAAGCCTCACAATATTGGATGTTTTTGTTAGAGACACAGCTAATGAAGTAATGTGAGTATATGTGAATGCCAGCCTTAATTGTCAAGAAAAATAAATTTCTAGGCCTGTAGTTGCAGAGAAAAGCTTGAAAATCTGAACCTTAAAGAATCAAAGTCCAGAAGACAAATAAAATGGACCCAACATTTATTATTTAAGCTAGACTGGATTGATTTAAAGAAAGGTGATTTAAATCACCAAAAAAAATTTATTTAAATCAAGTTCCAAAAAAGCTAAGTCTGACTGTGCTTAGGGTACGTCTACACTCCAGCATTATTTCTGAATACTTCTGGTATCCAGAAATCGCTATTCCGCATCTTGACAGCGCACCCATTGTTTCAAAATATCTTTCGAAATAGCAGGCACACTCTTCCCATGTCCCTGTAAACCTCATTCCACGAGGATTAAGGGCCATTCTCAACCCATTTCCTGGGCCTATTTTGATTGCCAGTATGCTCCTGGCTGAGAAACAGAAATTGAAAGCCCAGAACTTTCAAAAACCAATAGCTAGTAATTAAGCTGGACAGACTAGAACCATTAATTCATTTTATGAGACTGTAAGTGTCAGTATAGCATGTTTGTAATGAGATTTAATTGTAACTCTTATTTTTACATGAAAAATGTAATATTTAGCTGATATTAAAAAATCAAAAAAATTCAATTTAAATCAAAAAATCTGATTTTTTATTTTAAAATAACCATTGATTTTTATCCACCTTGTTTTAAGGCAATATCATGATTTTGGGGGGTCATATTCATGGATTTTGAATGCTTAGAATTGGCAGTACTATGCCAACTATATGTTTTAAATTGGTAAGGCAATAGGCTAAAAAGGGAAAATTTGTCATGTGGGCAGCATTTTGAAAAAGGTTGTGTAATAAGTTGTTTTATTTTTGGTATGGCAAAATTCAGCGAGGGTGTTTTCCGTGTTCAGGTTTTTTCAAAGCACTTATTAGAAGGACTCGCGTTTTCTGTCAGTTAAGACTTCTGTCTTGTGACCCAGATAAATTCCTTAATACATTAGGATGGCATCTTTTCCCTTGACAAGATTATATATTCTATACTTCTGCAGCTGCCTCTTCCTTTCCACCAAAACCACCATCCTGGCATCTCCTTTTATTATGGAAAAAAAACCCAAATCTGTTGTTACTAAGACTACAGTCTTTGGTAGGGGCAAAACTCTTCCCATTACATAATTCACTGTAAAGTAATCTGTAAATAATTTATGTTAGAGTTGGTTGGCTGGTTTTTATCAGCGCTTAAATAACAGATTGATATAATAACATGGGCAAGGATGTTTGTTCTCTGATGTCTGAAGAAAAATGTTTCAGGAGAATTTATTTCTCTTGCATTTGTCTCTAGTGTGGACAGAATAAAATGTTAGTCCTAATACTATGCACTACCTTTACTCTGCAATATTGCTCAAAGATTCATGTATCTGCATATGGTCACTCACCTTTTTATTATTGTTTTTCCACTGCCATTGCAAAGGAAGGGGGTTTGCACATTTGAAATGTTAAAAGTAATTGCCTCTTACAAATATTTTCTCAAGTCCAGAGTATACTTCATAAGAATTTCTGAATAACATTTTATATATGGACACCAATTTTAGCTAATGACTGTTATTTTGCTTGGAAGATGAGGCAAAACGTCACCACATGCTTGTTATTTAGTTCAAGTTGCTCACCTGATTAGTTGCTATTAAAGCTAATGTAACACAAATATTCATCTTTCAAAACAAGTGAAAAGAATACCTTGTAACTTTAATAATGCCACTGGGAATATGTCTGACCTCACACCTCCAACCCTGACATTGTTTAACTATATCTCACAACTTGTGAATTTCAATTATTTGTTCAGAGGGACTATTCATAATTGCCTGGTGTAAGCCTGCCTTTAGGATGCAAAGCAGAAAACAATGAAAATGCTACACAGGCGAATTAGAACAGCAGCACTTAAATGTATAAATTAACTGGGCCTCTTTTCACAGCTTTCTCTTTCTATTCTGAGAGGCTTCGGTCTTGTGACATCAAAGACAGGATTATGTGAGAAGATAAAAACTTGATCTAATGTCCATGTTTGAAGTCATGAAAGTCCTCCTCTCTCCAAGCCAAAATAACCCTCCTCATAACACAAAAAGCGAGGGTCCAGGTGCAGGGAGTAAGTTCCATCAATGCACTAGTATATCAGGCAGGCTGAAGGATTGTACATTAAGCCATAATCTTTGAAAATGTGCTAAAGGATTATCTGAGGGTTTTGGAGGCTGTGTTCTACAAGTTAATATGTTGTTACGCATGTTGTTGGAATTATTCTTTAATGAGAATTTAACTTATTTCACTTGATTTCAGGGAAGGCAAGTACGGAGTTATTAGAGTTAAAGAGGGAAATGCCAAAATACAACATCGGTTACTAATGAATTTCCTATGATCATATTTTGTAAGGTACCACAGGTCTTATACCTTATCTCTTGTTCATTTGACACCACAAGTGTGTATATGTATTATAAAAGGAATCTGAATATAAGGCAAAATGTTGAGCTTTTTTACACTTCAAATACTTCCCTTTTTTTCAGCAGGGAAGTCTTCCAAAATGATAATTCTCTATAACTGAGTGATATGATCTGCTTTGAGCCTCAAAGGAATTGTCTGAGATGAATACAAACCTTTACAGATTCACTGTCTCACATGGTTACAGGAAGACTTTTAAACACTTGCAAACTACAAACCCATGACTTTTAGTGTTCTTGCTTTTTAAGCAGTAAATCAGAATTCAAGTGGTTGGTTAATCTCCCAAAGGCCAAAATAAGTGCTCTTGGGCAGTTTATAACTCAGGCTGACTATTAGAAGCTTTTTCAAATACTAAACGCTAGTATGATTGCTCTCTACACAAGACTGAGATTGGTCTCTGTTAGCTTTTCTTTTCTCTAACTTTTGTGGAATTAGGCACACCCTCCCCAGACAAAGAGATTAGAGATAACGAACTATTAGTTACAAAACATGGACAATCAGATTCAACAGTCTACATAAGAAACATGCACCTTCTCTACACACACCAAAGCATCTTCATATTCTCAACAATATCAACTGCAGTGTTAAATGGGCAACGTGGCTGCTGTTCTACTCTGTTCTCATCAAATACATGGTACAAGTCAATATTTGCCTTGACTTTAAAGAAGAACATTTACCTTGTTAATACAATGTTTATATTCTTATTTTCTGTAAACATGGAACAAATATGTTCCATGTATTGATCATTGTAGAAATTTAATACTTCTTTTCAATCAACAGTTGGATTTTTAAGCTTCATGCTTGTAGTTATACTATAGGAGAAGCAAAACAATGTTACATTGATTTGTACTGTTATAAGTGGGCTCACAATTCATAATTTTTCTCTCTCTCCCCCCGCCGCTGTCACCTCACACTTAATTACCTGTTTCTTTTTCTGTCTGGATTTATTTTATTAATGATGCTGATAATTTTCATCTTGTGGAATTTTTAGAATTAGCTCATCGAGATGTAGGACATCCTCCTATACAGAAAGATGTGTTAGTGTACAGTCTATTGAAGAGCCATTAATAGTGCCTTTTCAAAATGATTCATTGAGAGATTGCTTTGGAATGTTTTTTCATGATGCAGAGCTTAGTAATACATACTAAATGTGTGTGGGCCTGTGTTCATTCATTATATTTTCCAAAGAATCATGAAATTGAAAGGAATGTGTTTTAAAATGGCCTTAGCAGTATCATATAACACCATTATGTCAGGTCGGTTTTACAGGTGGGATATTTTCTTCTGGTCCACTTTCAGGACATAGTGGTGATGCTGAAGTGGTTGGAAGACTACAAAGAAAGGTTTTCATTACTTGATGGAGGTGGGGAGGCCTTCATGGAAGATTTTCAGGATGTTAATGGGGGGGAGCAACTTTAATCCTGCAAGAGGCCCTTGAAGCTCCTTATAGTATTTGCAGCTCTGGGTGGTCCTACTGATCCTTTGTGGCTAGTTGGTTTCCTCTAAACATTTGCAGTCAATGCAATTCTTGGAAATTCTACATGTCTTGGGGAGAGGGACTATTAGAATATTTAACAAGCTTTCAATAACCTTTGCTGCTTCTCTCTGCTTTCATTCTCACAGCTTCCCTAATTCCCAACCTGCAAAAGTTGAAAGAGCACTTTCAAAACATTCTGTGTGAGATACAGAAGAACAGGTTGGTAGGCAGAGTTACCTGATACAAATAAAAGTTCAGAAACCATTCACATGGTTCTGGTTAGTCCTAGCGCCAGCTAGAGTTAACTTTAACTGTGCATGTGACTTATGAGTCAGAAATTTCCCTCCCCTCCCCCATTTCCCTTAGACCTATGCACTAGTGTTCAGTGATATGGTGAACTTCCATTCAGGCTAATACAAGTTCTGAAAGTGATCTGAACATACACGCCTCTTAGACAAGGGCTTGCATCAAGTTGAAGCCACAGCCTGTAGATCTACGTAAAACTGACTGGCTAGTTTAGCCCAGGAAGTCTCCAAAATGTCCTGCTGGCCCCCATGCCCTCTCACACACTCCAACCTCCTGCCCCAACCCAGAGCCCATACCGTGCACACAAACTCCCTCTCAGAGCCTGACTCCCACACTCTCTCCCATACTGCATCCCTTCCCTCAATCATGGTACCTCACTTTATTTGATTGTCATTTACTAGTTATTACTTATAATAGAGGAGGAGGAGGAAGAAAACAAGAATGAAAAATGGGTGGGGGGAGATAAGAGCTAATGTTCTTTCTCTTGGCTGGGTATTTGTAGGGATACCCCAAAAATGAAGCTACACACAGGGTCCTACTAACCTTAAATCTTCCACTGACTTAGAGTCTAGATTTCCCTATGACATCTGTGGATAAAAATATACTGTATTAGGATGTCTAATGTCCACCCTAAATCCATGTAAGTACACTTGAACTTCTTTAATCTGGCAACCCTGGGAAATAGAGTATTCTGGATTAAAGATTTTGCCAGGCCAGAGAAGGTGCTGCCAAGTCTGGGCTTGAGGGGGTACAGGTGTGGCACTTACTGGTGCCTCACTCCCAAGGGCTCTGAGCTCCCTGCCACTTCCAGACACTGCCCCCACTGCTTTGGGAGCAGCGGGGATAAGCCTGAGAGGAAGTAGCTCTGTGCACTGGCATTCCCCCAGTGGGGAATGGTAGCACAAAGAGCTACTTCCTCCTCCGTATGACAGGCGTCTCCGGGTTAGGGATACCAAGCGTATCAAGGTTCAAGCGTATATTCACACAATTAGTTAACCTAAAGTTATGAGTTTGTTGGTCTGTTGTTGGGTGGAGATGGCTCCGTGTTTCTCTCTCTTCCCCAGGCCTGGCTTTAAGGCAAGGTGATTACTTTGGGCCTCACTCCTTCAGGGTCCTGTGCTGCCTGTTGCCCGCCCGCCCGGCCTGCCTCTTGTTTATTGTGCTTACTGCTCAGTGGCACAGCATGCTGCCTTGGGCCCCACAAACTCTTTGGCTGGGCCTGCTATTCCCCACTCAAGAGTGGCAGCTGCCTGGAACAAAAACAAATTTGACGTGGCTCCAACTGCATCTAGTAGAAAACTGGGGCAGACCAGTCTCAGCTATTATGAACTCCATCAGTGAACAAGCTGAACAGGAGTCCTTTAGTCTTCAGGATACATTCAAGTATCACCTCTTTACACTGTCACTTTCCTAGCAGGTAGGCTATGTTCATCCCTCCCCAATTCCACAGAAATCACATTTCCTTTTATTATTCCAGAATATTTATATTATGGTTATTTTTAAAATCACCATTTTATCTACAGTTACACACACACACACACACACACACACACACACACACACACACACACACACACATATCTTGGGATCATATATCCCCATCTTCAAAAAAAGTATTTCAGGGACAGAAGTATATCAGGAATTGGACAATGCTAAATCCCACATTAAAAAAGGTAAGGAGACATGACTGTGCTTTTAGAAAGAGACCCATCAAGGGATGGAGGACTATTCATGGCATCTCTTTGTAAGTTTTTTCAGTTGTTAACTATGTTGGCTTTTAAAAACATGTGCCTCACTTTCCATTTGAATTTGTTTAGCTTAAATTTCCAGCCACCGGATCTTGTGTTTTGTCTGCTATATTAAAGAGACCTCTGTTAACAGGTATTTTCTCCCTATGTAGCTACTTACAGAGTGTGAAATGTCACCTTTAACCTTGACTTTAACAAGCTAAATCGATTGAGTTCCATAAGTCTCTCTCTGTAAGGCATGTTTTCTAGTCCTCACACCATTTCTTGTAGCTCTTCTCTGAACTCTTTCCAATTTTCAACATTCTGGTTGAAGTGTGGACACCAGACCTTGACATAGTATTCTAGAAAAGACCTCACCAGCTCCATATACAATGCAAGTAATGTCACCTCCTTACTACTACTCAGTATACTTACTTATATATACCAGGAATACAGAAGCTTTTTTGGCCACATTACATTCAGAATTTACATGTATTTAGCTCCTGAGTGGCCCATGATGACTTCTACGTCTTTTTCTGAGTGGCACTTTCCTGAATATGTTCATTTGCACCCAGTTTACCAAGCAATTCAGATCACTATACATAAGTGACATACCTTCTTTATTTACCAATCTTTGTGTCATCTTCAAACTCTATAAGCAATGATTTTGTATTTTCTTCTGTATTGCTGATAAAACACATTAAATGGTGTTAGACAAAGACCCAATCCCTGTGGGACCCCATTTGAAACAGCCCCATTGACAATTTTATATTTCCCTATTTACAGTTAATTACTGAGATCTGTCATTGATCTCATCATGTGATCCCCGAGTATGGGCCTATTATTCTCAATTGTTAACCTGACCCTGAATGAGCAGTATTAAACTACATGGCATTTGATGATGTAAGTTAAGTTGACTTTGTGATACACATTTTACTGCCCCCATAGTGCCTGACCTGGTTGGCTGAAATGCTATCTAAAATGAAAGAGTTCATTATTGTGTGCAATCCCAGGGAAAGAGCTGAGAGTTACCACATGGATATGACTTCAGGTCTTTCCCTGGTTTTCTGCACCTTCACCCCAGGTTTACTTATCTGTGTTCCATCTGTAACCTTTCTTCAGACTGCAGTCTAGCTCAGAGTTTGGCCCACTGTTACATATGCTCCTTCAGAATGAAATGCTCTGCTGTAGTTGAAGCATGTCCATTATCTTTTCTTCTTCTTCTTCTTCTGTGTACTGAAGCAGGTATGTTTTAACCCTCTTGCAAAAGACAACAAAAACCCCTAACTCAAGTCAGTGCCTTTGTATCTGGCTACAATCTGTGACAAAAATCTATGGGCACTGAAGAATCTAATACAGCTCAATCAGACCTATCTATACCATAAGATTGTTACTGGAGATTGGTCTGTTGTTGGATGGACCAAATGTAAAAGATCACACCAGTGTGTTGGCTAGAGGCCATTTGTGCTGTATTCAGCCATTATTCTTCTTCTGTGGGATGGTTGACGGGGGTTTCCTCCTTTTTGTCAAATTAGTGTCAGTTTTATTTTCTTAAATTGTACACATTGTTTTTATCTGCAGATGATAAAAGACTAAACAATATGATTAGAAAAATGAAAAACATGATTACATTTCCTCTGCTTTCATTTTGTAAAATAATAATTGTAATGAATAAACTGCATGGTTGTAACACCAATTTGTTGTAACCCTGTCAAGCTCTAAACCTCTAATGTGAATCATTCCCTGGATATATAAACTGCAAAGGAAACGCATTGTAAAGTAATTGTGTACTTGGCTAGCTGACTAACAGAGGGCTCAGTGGAATTTTTGCCTGAGTAAAGGTTGCAGGATCACACCTATAGTGGGAATTGATTTAATTACCCCTTCTTCAATTATGTATGGCAGAGGAGGAGAATAAAGGCAAAAATGATGAATATGGTACAACCTTTCAAAATGAAGTTACACTAGGGTAAACACCTGTGAAATGGAAATCAGGTGGATTTGCCCAAAGCTCCATGGGTCTACCAGCATTTTAAAAATAATACCTGCTTACAAGCCTTTTAAAATTACAGTCTGGTAACACAGCTCACTATGAACCTGACTTCTGCTAAAGGGTAAGACAGAGAGACCACCAAAGTGAAAAAATTGGGGAAATTAAAGGCTTTTATTAAAAACTGGAGCTCTCATTCCAGATGGCAGCACCAGGTATAGCTGCAATATTTACCTCAACTCAGCTGCAGCTGTTGAGGATCCTGTGTCAGGAATTTAAAAAGGCATAATGAATGAAGTTCTGATCCCACAAATATTTATTCACATGCTTAGCTTTATTCGCCTGCCATTTAAGTCAGTGGGGCTATTCATATGTGTTAAGCGTATAAGTAAATGTTTGCAGAAATGAGGCCTAAGAAACAGCAGCAGACTGTCCAAGAGGCTTTAAGAGGAATTGAAGAAGAAACATGGAAACTACAGTAGGTCACCCAGGATGCAAAAGAAAATGCTAGCAAATCATCATGATATCTGAGGCTGCCTGTAGGAACACAAATAGTACACAATATAAAGTGGTTAGTGTTTAGTGTAAAATGAGAATTTATGGATTTTAAGCATGCCTGAGAGTCCTGAACAAGGAGATTAGATGATGTTTTTAAATGGTATTTTTTAGTTACTCTTTGTCAGGAGTAAGGGAACATCTCTTCTGCAAAGTCCCTTCATCTCTGAAATATGAACTTTGTGGATCTTTAATTTTAGGAAACTGATTTACACAGAAACACATGCTGGATTTTAATATTTTACTAAATTATAATCCCATACACTTAATCGTATTATCACATAATTCTAGACACTAAATATTGAAAACATCAATTAGATTATCGAGTTCCTTTCCCTGTCAATGCAGGATTATTCTCTGCAGTAATTTTGCTAGTGTTTTGTCCCTGCCTTTTCTCCTTTAAGTGGAGCTTCTGCCCTTCCCTTTGGTATACCTAAGAATATCTCTCTACAAGGAGGTTTTCCCCAGGTATTTGGCCTGACTTTGACCTTTCTTAATGTATCACACTAAATATTCATCCCTCCCTAACTATTTACACCCTTTAGATATTTGTAGGGTATTATGTCTACTCACAGTTATTTCTTAGCCAAACTATACATAAAACAATCCTGAAATCTTTCCTCAAAAGCCCCTTGATCATTTCTCTCGCTCTTTTCTAAATGCCCTTCAAATGTATTAATGTTTTTCTACGAGGATCAAGGAGCAGAGTTCTAAAAAGGCTCAAGAAAGAGACAGAAAGGCTCAGATACTCAAAGGTAGTTAGGCACCTAAATACCTTTCAGGATCTAGGTCCTAGTGACTCTATGCTGGTGCCCAGCCCTGAATACAGTATCTCAGGTCACAGCAGAACTCTGCAAGGAAAAGTTAGTTCCCCTCTGTTTGGTGACATGATACTTTTGCTTATTGAACTCAAAATTACATTAAACTTGTATTTTGCCACTAAAATTCATTGAAAACGTACATCATTTATGGTCCACTATCCACATAGGTCTCAATCTGCATTACTGCTGTGAAAATTTCTCCTTTCTATCAGTTTTGAGTTATTTTCACAAGATGTAGTAACTTGCCCTTGTCCATGCAGAAATATATTTTATTTTCTGACCTTTTTTTTCTAAACTCTCTGCGTCCCTTGGTATTATCTCTTTTTCCTTATTGGTCTACTATCAATTTAGTGTCATCAGTGAATATCACTAATGTGGTGTTTGTTCATGCTACTGATCATTAGTGAAGGTTATAAATAACACTACTCTTTCCCTCCATGATTCAGTGCTAGTTAATTTAAAAACAACTTTTTCAATTTTTAAGTTCCTCTCAAAGGATAAAGGGAAATTGGGGTTCATTAAAGTCAATATTAAAACTCTGATTTACTTTAATGGGGCAGGAGTGCAGTGATAAAACCTATAGCTGATGTTTGCAGTTAACTGTAAAACTGATAAGTCACTTGTTCTTGAGGGCTTAAACAACAGCAGCCAGTTATTGTCAGAGCAAACTTAATGTTGAAGTGTCAAATGTAGAGAACTCACATGTTTATTTCATTTTCATGAGTTTTTGAAATATGTTAAAATCTTTAGTGGCTCATTCCAAAGATCAATATTTGCTGTAGCACCTATATCTGTTATAAGAGCTCTGGTTTTACATGCAGGGATGCTGGTAGACAAAGGTCCACTATACCAACCTAATTTTCTTATTCTATCTAGTCATCAGTGTCTTAAAAATGCTAACATTAGTTTTGGATTAATTTATCATCTGTCAGACATTTTGAATGAGTAGAACAGGTAAAAACCAAATGATGTACTATCATTATCCAAAATTATTGCAACACTAATTATTGCAACAGCTTGTAACATGCAACAAGTTGAATTTAAAGTAGTTAAAATTGATACAAAATGTCTTTATGGACTCGATGGCACTGTGAATTTACTTATCAGATATACTCAGTATATGTGTAAAAATATGAAGCTGATTTTTCCCCTAATAGCCATTCTTTCAAAGTCCTCTGACAACTAAGCTGAGTTATCTCCATCATGCATATGATCATCAATTATAAAGGTTCAATAAACCAAATTAGACTCAAAACAATATACCATTTTAGAATAACCCCCAAGGAGTAGAAATATTAACCTTCCCCTAATTAATGATTGTCCACAAGAAAATAAATCAGAAAAATAGTGTGATGGCAGTATGTATTCCTCAGACCTTAGGACGCGTGTTTATCTTTATTACCATGAGTGGTCAAAGATTTCAATTCAACTGTCCATGATAGTTAAGTTAACCAAATGCTTAAGTGCTTGCAAGATTGAGACTTTATCTTCAGCCACTAAAGGCTTGGCTGAAATGATGCACCTTGCACTATGCTTTGAAGACCAACAGCTTCTAAATGTAGTATATTGAGGGACTTTTCCATGCTGTGCAAAGTTAATGGTTACAGCTATAAAAATGTTTTGCTCTTTTTTATCAGACTTTTCCTTTGGGGAATTATTTTATTTTTACTGCTTTTTGTTCACACCATGGGCTGGCATTTTTGGAGCAGAAAGACCAATTTTGATGCAAGCGTAGTTAATCTTATATATGACACCTTTTAGGCAGATAAACTAATTTATTTGGAAATCAATGTTTTGAAATAAAAAAATCGATGTAAGTTATATTTTTAAAATATCCCCCACTTATGGCTATGCTTTTTTTCTCTCTCCTCCAATCTTAAATCAAATTATGAGGTTATCCTGAGTTATGTAAATGTTTCATTACAAGCTACATGCATAAAGATCTTCTTTTATTTAGTCATCCTGAAGTGGAAAAGTTTTAGATTTCCAAATAAATTAGTTTATCTGTCTTTTAACAGGAGGACTATGTAATTCCACTCCTTCCATCAACTGTTGCTTAGGTGAGGAAATTACTTCTGAATAGTGTAATTTACACTGTGGAGATTTCTGCATGTGATCACCTCCCCGCTCCTCCCCAATAGAGCTAATAGCCAGCTGTGGCCTGTCAGTGTACACACATATGTACATCACCAAAGACTCTAAACCATTCATAACTAAGAAGGACACATCCAGTGACTCCAAGACTTCCTGCTAAAACAGGAAAGCAGTAGCTGGAGATGTGCCAATCTACCTGAGGGGAGAAGGTCTGATACCTTTTTCTCAGTGTCTGGAAATGCCACCTGTGTGTGTGTCAAGCTGTCACAGAGGTGCATTTCGGACTGAAATGGGTCTCTGGTCCTGCTGCAGGTCCCAGGGCACTTCTTAATTTCTCCCGATTTTGAGATGTGACACTCAAGATTTCCTTCCAGGTTTCCATTGGCATCCGAAAAAAGTTCACCAGGAACATAACATGAATCACTCTCCTTTGCCTGGGCCTCTTAGAACTCTACTGGGGGACAGCAACCTGAAGACTGTAACCGCCCCCCCCCCCCCAGTACCTGCCCCCTAGCGGGCAGGCACGGTGTAATCTCTGCCTCGCATATCTGAAAGCCACAGCTGCAATCAAATGTTTAATGTACACCATTTGTAATGCATTCCTTTTAATACAGCGCAGGAGACTTAGGGTGACTCCCTCTTTCCCCAATCCCCTCTTCGGCTGACGGAACAAAAATCTCAAATCAGTCAGTGAGGGTATTAACTCGCCTATTTAGTTGTGGTCCAAGCGAATCAGATCAGAAACGCCCATTTTCACAAAGCGTGTGATTTAAACCCTCTACCCCATGCTCGAATATGGGTGCCGGGGAGCAAGCGCCTTTTTGGAAACCCAGCCATCACCTGTGGGCAAGCACGTGGAGTCTTTGATGGGGTCCTCTGCGGTGGCATGGGACTGGAGGGACTTTCTCTTTTTTGATGTTAGTGCTGAGACATGACTTGCCTGAGAACAGGTGTCAGTGATTCATTTCTCTACTTCCCGTCTGTCCAGAAGTGTAAGCCAACTAATGTCTCCCCGGTGCTGTAAGGGTAGGATCTTTGCGCACTCCTTCCAGCAGCTGTATTAAAATGGATAGACTGCAAATTATCCGAGTTAAAAACTTGTTGTAGTTGTACTTGGGGGACCTGAATAGGACTCAGCAGGTTAGTCTGAGTCATTGACCTCGGGCCAAATCCAGTTCACTTCTTGCAGGCTAGTCCTGTGGAAATGAATGACTATTTCTGGCAGCAGGGCCCAGTATGGCGAGTTCCTCTCCCGATCCCTCCCTGACATATTTTGCATGATGAGCAAACATCACTGTCGATAACCCTCAAGTCACTCTGCCTACACAGCCCCTGCATTCTTTCAGCGTGCAGCCCTGCCCATGTGCCCAGGCTCACCGCCTACTTAAAGGACGTGGAGTTTTGCAGGGACCGGGGCTGCATCGTTAGAACCCCGGACAAAACCAGCGTGTCAATGGAAGGAATTTCTCAAACTTGAGGGATGTCCAGTCTCTGCTTGTCACCTGTGCCTCTCGCCTTGTTTCTTCCCTCCCGAGCCACAGCCCTTTTCTGACTGCTGTATCATACGTGATGAGTTAACTGCTGGCAAAATCTATTCACTTTGGAATAAGAACCCAGACAATCCCCACACGCAAGATATTTTGACAGCCAGCCAAACACTATAGTATTCTGACAGAGAAACAACTAAAGGGGGGAAGAGTATTAGATATAGTAAAGGTCCCTCTACTTGCACAATCCCTTTCACTTACCTTGGCAGAGTCTGTCTACACCCTTCCAACAGATATCTAATCCACACTGTTACAGTTCCACCCATATTTCTGACACCAATATTCCTGTTGAATCAAATGACGTTTCCACCCAGAAATGAATCTTCTAAGTATCTGCAGTCTCATTATTTCTTCCACTCTGAATTTGTCGTCTCCTTTACCCCGTGTGTGTTGGTTTTTTTTTGGGGGGGGGAGGCGGGAATTTGTTTAAGATACACCAGAAAATGGTATCCATATCAATATAAGGGACAGACCCTACTTTTATTGAAGTCAGTAGGAGCTGGCCCTAAAAGCGCACAACTTTCTTTTCTATTAGGTGCCAACATAGCTGCAATCAAATATACAAAACCGACAAGGATTACTTTAAAAACAGTCCGGATTTAACAATAAAATAAAAATCTAGACAGAACTAATTCTGAAAAGAGCACATTTTTAAATCAAGAGCGATTTTTAATTTTTAAAAGCAATGTATAAGGCTTTCCACAGCCGAAAGTAAATTTAAATTTCAAATATTTTAAGAATCGCTTAATATATAACTAATGCCACTACAGAAATAGCCAAGTTTGTTCCCATGTAAAATCTAAGGGAAGCTACAAAAGGGTTAGAAGGTGTGTGTGTGTCTATTTCTTGTCATTTTTTATTCTGAACATCTGCCCGGCATATCTGCGATGAAAAACTTTTCTTGCATCGTCCCCCATCTGATTTCCTAACAGTGCAACAGATCTATGCTTCCTTCGCAGTCCCCCCCTCCTCTTTTCCCCGGTCTTCGCTGCTCTAAGAGTTATTTTGATTCTGGAAATTAAAGTCTAAAACATCTTCTGGATCAGATGGAGCCATTCCAGTGGAATGGCAGGTGAACAGATACTGCCACAATTTGTGTCAGGAAGCTACATGCAGTTTCAGCCTAGACCACGGAGATTGCAACAGGTTTGCTTTCCCAGGCAAAGTTTCGAATAGATCCATATCGCCAAAGAAGGGGGAAGCAGTTGGTTTAGGTACCAGCCATCCTCCTCTAAAGCAAAGCCTTGGACTGCGATGTCTGGGAACCCGGCAGACCCCTTCGATGAAAATTTTGAAACGAATGAGTCGGAAGGTTTCAAGTTTATCTAGTCAGACAAGTATAGCCCGTGAATCCGACCCCTGCATCCGTTTAAATCAATGGCATTAGTTCAAACTGACTTCAGTGGAATCAGAATCGGAGCTAGTGGCCCCGTCTTTCCTTTCACAGCTTCATTTTCTTTTTCCTGTCTTCCCACCCTTCTCACAGCATCGCTGTGGAGAAGCAAAGGAGCAGGATTTCTGGTCATTGAAAACCAACTTCAAGACTTTTGTTCTTTCATTAGCGGAAGTATAAGAGCAGACCCATATTGGAGATTAAGGCTGAGAAAAAAGTAGAAACTTCTAAACAAACTTTCCAACTAGGCGAAAGAAACAGATCAAGTAGAAGTGGATGAAGAATGTCTCTATGAAATAGCAACTTTGCTTTTCACAACACTCCTCCTTTTATGCTTAGCAGAACACAACACCAGAAATGTTTGTGTATTTGTGTATGTTTGGGAGATTCCTAATTCATAAAACTGAATTATGAGCAGAAATCTGTGCCCATCTGGGACGAAAACAAGTGAAAACTCCTAAACAGCAGCGCCAGCAGAAGCAAATCAATAGTTCGGTTTTAATAAAACATTGGTCTACTGTACAGCAGGGCAGACAGACAACGGTAACAATCATTCACAAACCAATCGGGATTCATCAGTCAAAGAAACAAAAGGTGACTTTTGAAAGGTTTGCTTCATAACTTCCCTCTTTTCAGTTGGAAGTTTTTTTTTTAAGTAAAGTGCTTTTCCTGTGATTTTTTTAATTCTGTTTTTATACTTCTCATTCAGCAGTTCTTAAGTTTTCAAATTCAGCTGCAATACACACAGAGCAACACACATACAACAGCTATATCTGTGAGTTGTTAAAAGGTGATGTGAAAAGCTTAACGGCGGGGATTTTTTATGTTGAGAAGAAAACAGAAAACTGAGAGATATGGTACAAGTTTACAGGCAATGCTACATTCCGCACATTTGTTTAATTAAAGAGTCCTCTATAAAAATGTCCCCCTCCTCCGGTTAAATATTCATTCGCTGTAAAATGTAAAGAGTATACAGCAGAAAGGCGAGGTTCTATTTTTTATTGGTCAACTTCTGTTGGTCAAGAAACAAACTTTCGAACTATCCCGGGCTCTTCTTCAAGTCGTCAAGACCAGAATAGCTCAAAAGCGTGTCTATTTCACCGACAGAAGTTGGTCCAGTAAAATATATTGCCCCACCCACCTTGTGTCTCTGATATCCTGTGACAAACTCTGCCACAACACCGCACACAAGAATATAGAGGAGTCATGGCTACTTACCTATATTTAAAGGAGCCCTTTGTTGTTAATGCAGCTGCAGTTTAAATTTCTACTCGTCATTTCTCTATTGTTTTGCAAAATTTACTTTTGCAATCGAGAGCCTCCCACTTTAATCCCTTGTTGCTTGCCTTTGTCAACGGTAATTGCTTTGGTGTCCCTTGCAGAGCAAGATCAGCCTCGCTCTCCAGCGGAGAAACGCAGGCTTGAATGGCAATTTTATGCAACTCTTCATCTTGCTCAGGAAATACAATGTTTCTAAAAATAATTCCCTTTTGCCCTAACTACTCGAGAATCCTTTCTATTGGCCAGATTCACATCTCGAATCTGAGCATTTTTTATACATATATCCCGGCTGCAGAAATAGGATTCCACTTAAAACAGAGAATGCTGAAGAGAAACCGATTTCACTCCGAGTGAGGAGCTCTTATGTACCTGGATTTTAGCCCCGCTCCCGTGTGCTGCCCACCCAGCCGTTCCCTCTGTTCAGAAACGGAGCAGGGCACACTTGGGCAGCCACAGGGCCTTTTCACATCACCTTTTCACCCCTTCTTTGATAATATTTAACAACAACAGAAGCTCTTACCTGAAACCTGGCTCTCAATAAATCTGATTGTACAATATATAAACACAGACACCAGAAGGGTTATATTAATGAAACCATTTAAGAGCCCATGTCTCAGATCCAGTCCTGGCCCCTAGGATACACCCTTCGCGGGTAGGTGTCCCTCTCTGCCCGACTCCTTTAGGAATGGACTAGGACAGAGGGCAAGGAGCTCTTGCCCTCGGAGGGGGCTGGAGTCTGCTCCAGGAGGGAGGAAGAGGCTGGCGAAGAGGAAGGGCAGAGCTGCGACGGGGTGACTGTCAGAGCGGGCAGGGCAGAGCCGGGTGGCATGGCCGGGGTGGGTTTGATGGGCACGGGGACCGCGGGCAGAGTCTGGCCGGGCGGGGGGCACAGAGCCTTCATGGGCATCCCGAAGGGTCCGTACTCGTGCGCCACGGGCATGCCGGCCATGGAGTCCATGACGCCCACGTGCGGCCACACGGAGCCGAGCTGGCTGGACACCGGGTACCCGAGGTGGTGCATGACGGAGGCCAAGGGCAGCCCGCCGGCCTGGATCACGCCCTTGTAATCTCGGCCGATGATGTTCTCGATGGCGAAGGGGTGCTTGAAGCCCGCCGACGGGCTGCTCCCGCCCAGGCTGTAGGGCTGGAACTGGGGCAGCCGCCCCACGCCGGCGGCCGCAGCAGCAGCAGCAGCGGCGGCGGCGGCAGCCACGGCCGCCTCGGAGGCGCCCAGGCCGCCCTGCCCCTTGGCGGCGGGCTGCGGGTGGAAGTAGTGCACCACGTGCGGGGCGTGCGCCGGGCCCTTGGGCAGCGGCGGCTCCGGGCGCGGCACCTTGAAGCGCTTGCGGCGCCGCAGGAAGCTGCCGTTCTCGAACATGTCGCCGCAGTCCGGGTGCAGCGCCCAGAAGCTGCCCTTGCCCGGCTGGTCGGGCCGGCGCGGGATCTTGATGAAGCAGTCGTTGAAGGAGAGGTTGTGGCGCAGCGAGTTCTGCCAGCGCTGCGTGTGCTCGCGGTAGTAGGGGAAGCGCTCCATGATGAACTTGTAGATGTCGCTCAGCGGCAGCATCTTCTCGGCCGAGTGCTGGATGGCCATGGCCGTCAGCGAGATGTAGGAGTAGGGCGGCTTCTGGTCGCTGTACGAGCTCTTCCCCGGCCGCGGCATGGCCGCCCCGCCGGGCCCCGCGCCCCCCGCCTAGCGCGCCCCCGCCGCGGCGCCGCTACATCCCGCGGCCGGACGGCCCGTCTCCCGTGCGCTCTGCCCTGCCCGCCGCAGCCCGCGCGAGGGGACCGGGGCGGGCGCTCGCTGCCGGGCTGCGCCCCCGGGCCCCGCACCGCCGCCAAGTTTCCCTTTGTCGGCGGGAGCGGCGCGGGCCTTTCTCGGCGCGGCAGAGCCCGGCTGCCCAGCGCAGGGGTGAGCGGCGGGGGTGGCGCCGCGTCCCATCAAAGTCTGGCCGAGCTGCGGCGGCCGGCGGGGTGGCGCAGCCGGCGCGGGGAGGAGGCGGCGGAGAGGCGGCTGCCGCGGCTCTGGCTGCGAAGCGCTCTCCGGCGCGGTTTTGTAACGATCCCGGAGCTGCGGAGACCCCCGCAGCTCGCCCGATTCATCACATGACAGTTGCTCAGGGACTTAGCGACTCCTGCGAAAGGGGCCAGAAGCCGCGCAGCGGCTCACAAAGTCCTCAGCGGGACGAGGTGGGGCCAGATGCGCAGGCGGCGCTTCTGGGAGGCTCGAAAGCGCCCTGTGAGGTCCAGAGGCGCTTTCAAAGCGCGGAGAGGGGAGGCAGCCCGAGCCGGAAGGCGCACTCCTCCCCTCTGCCAAGCCTCCCCTCTCCGCAAGCCCCTCGGCCGCTTTCCTGGCCTTCCTGGGGCCAGCATGTGCAGCCACGCTCCAAACCTAGCAGCCTCCAGGGTCACCCTCCCCGGCACGATTTGAAACGGAGAGCTGGTAGCTCCTGATCCATTTAAGCAAGTGGAAACTAGTAACTGACATCAACTGAGCTTACACATCTTTTCTTGGAAAAGAGGGAACTTCGGGCTACTTTTAATAGAACAATAAAACAGCTACGCATTGTGAAGGAACAAAGGAGAAGTAACAATTCTGTACCGCCACTCTCCCTCAGGGATCATAAGTAACGTATTTTACTGCAGTGACAAGTCTTGGGAGGGGGGGGGGTTGTTAAAGTAAAACAAAGCTCCCTCCAACCAACACCTATGCGCTTCAGGTGTTTTTGAGATGTTAATCAGTAGAAATCAACTGAGAATGCAACAATTGATAGGCGCCCTCTAAAATGTATTTGGCAAAAGCTAGGTATTTGAACGTCGGATGGAAAAAAACCGGCCCCAGTTAATACTAACGTTGAAAAACAAACCAATCAACCCCGCGTGGCTTTAATTTCTATGTAAAGAAGGGTGAATATAATCTAACGGACCCCCCAAACATAAAACACACACTAACCATGCGTTCTTTTAATACACCCACCCTACTCTGTTTTATTTTCGTACTTTTAATGTATTCATACAACAGTGCAATAAAAAAATAATAACATAGACATCTCTAACTTGTAGCACGGAGGTGCTTGCCCGTAGCCAGTAGCCTCCATCTATGACAAGTTTGTTGTGAGCACCAAATATGTTTTCCTTGGTGATTCAGACACTACAATGAGAATTGATGAAAGGGGAAAAATTAGATTTCTATATCGAAGACAGAGAACTCTTGCAAGAGTGACTTTTATTGCCTACTGCATCTAGCGGGGTAGGCTTCAGGCTCACTGAAAGAAAGATCTCAATCACAGGTTAAAGCAAGGGGACAGGAACGCGTACTAATTTGCTAAATGCGTGATTTTGGAAAACAAACAGGTCAGGGTCAGCACCATTAACGTGCACAATGATGTATTACACGGTATAGTATTTATTATTATTATTGAAGGCACCCGATTTGTTCCTTACTGTAGTTATCTTCAGTCGAACGATATAGAACACCTACACCTTGCACCCTAATTGTGGGCATTACTCTAATTTGGCAATGACAGCCAGTGGAGACATCGTGTGACTCCTCTCCTTGCGGTAGCTATGAATTTTTCCAAAACATTTATTTTCTAGTCGAATTATGAAGGTGATGCCACTTGATTAGAAGTCCTGTTTCAGCTTCTCTCCCCCCTCCAACTTTTTCCTTACACATTCAAATAGCCTGAAAGTCAATGGATTGCCTCATCTCACCACTTAATAACTCGAGGCTTTCTCCATGTATTCCGTGAATGTGCTCTGTCTCTGTATTTCGCAATTAAACCACCTTCATCTGCGAGCGGCTGTGACTGCACCCTGCTTTTTTTTTTTAATTTTTACAAGCGATCCTGTCCCATCCAGGGTGTACTTAACACCCGAAGCGCAGTGGTGCGGAGGGTGGGGTAGGGAAGCTGAACACATGGACAGAGATAATTCACTGCTTCAGAAAGTGATTAAACAGGGGGCGGAGGGCGGGGGAGAAATTAAGTAGATTGTAGATAGGTATGTGGCTGGGAATAATAGCTACACAAGACGGGCCTGATCCTTCTATAGAGTCAAAAGGAAACTCCCATTGGCTTCCACGGTCGCTTTATTGAGAGGAAAGATCCAGTCCACTCCAATGATGGGAGTTTTGCCCGACCAAAGATCGGCCCCACACTGTATTTAGGACACATGTACATGGAGCCCTGTCTGCATTGCTTGAAGAGTAATTGTAAATGTGGATCCTAGTTACTGGATTAACACTATTGCCCGCATTATTTTCTACGCCCCCAGAGCATCTTCTCAGGATTGCAGCCCGTGTACATGTTTGTCAGCGCTATTCGGATTCGAGTCGGCAAGGCAATTACTCAAAGAAAAACATCTCCTGTAATCGCATTGGCACCAGCCAGACCGTTTCAGATTTCAAAGGGTAATGATTTACAAATTACACGTTATCCAAATATTGGCTGCCTCTAAGAGGGGCTGGCAGCGAGTCTATGCCCCTGGGTTACTCCAATTATCAGCGCATTGTCCCTTTAGGCAAGATAATTGTAC